>NW_026712155.1:16332584-16783397 GCF_030504385.1 Musca domestica
TTTACAACTATTTCGGTGGATAGTGTCGTTTAAATGAAAATACCGAAAATCAGGAGGTACCTTTAAATGGGGATATGCGAAGATGTGGACCTGCATAAGCAATTTCCAATAGTGCACATTAGGAACTTCAAATTCCAAACTTGAATCATTTGTAGTGAAAAGTGTAACACTAGTCAATGAAACGTGAACCTATATAGCCCCAAATAATGGTTTAAGGTCCTAGGTCACTTTAGACCAAATCAGTTTCAGGACATTTGGAGTTGATCTAGGGGTGTCCGTCAGTCGGTCCAGTTGGTGCGCACGGTAACGCTCGAAGAAAATGTACTATTTTATCTTAATTTGGTACATCGTAAGATTATTGTCCACCATAAATGACCAAAAATTTCGCAGAAAATAATTAAACTCAATGAAAGAGAAGGGATCTTTCGATTTCGTGAAAATACGAATCTCATAAAATGCGAAATAAGTATTCAATTGCCTTCAAATTGTACACATCCCAATATTTCTACCAATACAACATCTGATCTAAAGATGGGACCGTACTTACAATTCTCTTATAATCAATCTCCCATAAGTAGGGAAATAAGTTAGCGAACGCTTCCAAACTTGGTATATCTAAATATTTCTAATAACTAGTGTTTTTGTGTGGATATGGTATTTATGAGCCCTCACCTTCTGATGCCCCCTCCACAAAACTTTAACATTTTTTTAAATTGTTAAAAAAAATCGAATAAATTTCCGATTTTTCTCAAATTTAGCATATTTCAATTTTTACATCAGTGTTAGATAAAGGGAAACAGTTCAGTTCACCATTTTGTCACGCTTATTTCAACAGTTTTAAAAAAATATCACAAAAAAAAATTTTTGGTAATTTTTTTTTCGGAAACTGGGATGAATTGAATATTTCTTGAAAAGAGTGACAGACTCAAATGAAAAGAATCGGCTATCCGTGTCTACCATGATAAGTTATATTACTTATCCAACAATTAATCACAAAAAAAGTACAGTTGTTGTTTTCTTTATTCATAAAACCATTGTTTAATGTATCCATTGTGTCGTATGAGTATCATTCAATGGCATTTATATTCATCATACGCACCCATGCCCCAACTCCATGGCATTATGACATGAGCAAATTAACTTCATATGAATGATATGCACTCACATACACACACAAACGCAACCACACTCAAAACACTGAGACTTATCATAATTTAATTCCCTTTTGATTTAATATCCTCTTGCACTCTTTTGCGAGAGTGTGTGTGCGTGTGAGTCGAGTACATAAATATGAAACTTCATTTATATTTGGCTAAATACAAACAAATATTAATCACAATTTCCTTCATGGTATCCCTTTCTCACTTCCATTCCTCTCCTTCTCACACCCGCGTCACATGTTTTACAAAATGTTTGGTAGAATGAAAGGAACCCTGCGGCGTAAAACTGTTATCAAAGTAATTAACGTTCGTAGCGCCATCAACTCGTGGGCATTAAATGTGATTTGATTAATTGTGCGTGTGTGTTTCTTGTGGGAGTCGAGCAGTGTGCTTTGTTCGATTTACATATGTGTGTGGGTGCATGTGTTAAGGAATTTTTTGTGTGTGTTGAGGGGGTAAGTGATCTTTTGTCCGAGGTCATTTGATAAGGAGTTTAATCAAATACCCTATAATTATCGTAGACATTATGCGACCATGAATACATAGAAGTGAGTGAAGGGATTTTGTGTAATTGTATGTGTAAAAGGGATTTGTTTGTAATTTAGGTATCTTACATTCAGTGCTTGATTAGATGAAGTTCAAATCCAAAAATAGAGAAGGAGAGAATAGAATAGAGAGGTCTCCATATCTCATCTCAGTTACCGAGGCATTTTTTTCGCACAGAAAAAAATGGAGACCTCAGTTATCACTGGGGTTAATATTTTCCCATAGAGGCCAATTGTTTTCATAAAAAAAAAAATCGAGAACTCAGCCAATTTTTTCCATAGAAAAAAATTCGAGACCTCAGTTACGACTGAGGCCAATTTTTTTCCATAGAAAAAAATTCAAGACCTCAGTTACGACTGAGGCCAATTTTTTTCCATAGAAAAAAATTCAAGACCTCAGTTACGACTGAGGCCAATTTTTTCCATAGAAAAAAATTCAAGACCTCAGTTACGACTGAGGCCAATTTTTTTCCATAGAAAAAAATTCAAGACCTCAGTTACGACTGAGGCCAATTTTTTTCCATAGAAAAAAATTCAAGACCTCAGTTACGACTGAGGCCAATTTTTTTCCATAGAAAAAAATTCAAGACCTCAGTTACGACTGAGGCCAATTTTTTTCCATAGAAAAAAATTCAAGACCTCAGTTACGACTGAGGCCAATTTTTTTCCATAGAAAAAAATTCAAGACCTCAGTTACGACGGAGGCCAATTTTTTTCCATAGAAAAAATTCAAGACCTCAGTTACGACTGAGGCCAATTTTTTTCCATAGAAAAAAATTCAAGACCTCAGTTACGACTGAGGCCAATTTTTTTCCATAGAAAAAAATTCAAGACCTCAGTTACGACTGAGGCCAATTTTTTTCCATAGAAAAAAATTCAAGACCTCAGTTACGACTGAGGCCAATTTTTTTCCATAGAAAAAAATTCAAGACCTCAGTTACCACTGAAGTCAATTTTTTTCCATAGAAAAAAATTCAAGACCTCAGTTACCACTGAGGCCAATTTTTTTCCATAGAAAAAAATTCAAGACCTCAGTTACCACTGAGGCCAATTTTTTTCCATAGAAAAAAATATTCGAGACCTCAGTTACCAAAGAGGCCAATTTTTTTCCATAGAAAAAAATATTCGAGACCTCAGTTACCAATGAGGCCAATTTTTTTCCATAGAAAAAAATATTCGAGACCTCAGTTAACACTGAGGGCAATTTTTTTCCATTGGAAAAAATTCGAGACCTCAGTTAACACTGAGGCCAATTTTTTTCCATAGAAAAAAATTCGAGACCTCAGTTACCACTGAGGCCAATTTTTTTCCATAGAAAAAAATTCGAGACCTCAGTTAACACTGAGGGCAATTTTTTTCGTATAGAAAAAAATTCGAGACCTCAGTTAACACTGAGGGCAATTTTTTTCGTATAGAAAAAAATTCGAGACCTCAGTTAACACTGAGGGCAATTTTTTTCGTATAGAAAAAAATTCGAGACCTCAGTTAACACTGAGGGCAATTTTTTTCGTATAGAAAAAAATTCGAGACCTCAGTTAACACTGAGGGCAATTTTTTTCGTATAGAAAAAAATTCGAGACCTCAGTTAAAACTGAGGCCAATTTTTTTCCATCGAAAAAAATTCAAGACCCCAGTTACCACTGAAAACGGTTTTTTCCATAGAGGTTATTTTTTTCAAGACCACATTTACTGACTTTCTGTCCTTGAAAATTTCTAAAAACAATCCGAATTCTCACTCCCTTTTAACTCCTTCTCCGTTATTTGCAAAACTCTTCAACACTCTGTAAATCACATCAAAGAACATCATTAAAATGTATAAATTTCCCTTCCCCACCAATAACAATGTTTACTAGCCCACAATTCGCCTCGATTCCATTAAAGAATATTAATTTTATTTCTCTCCAATGACTTTATTTGCACCATATAATAAATGTTATTACATATTTTGTTTGCGCGCCATTTTTCTTCGTTTTGCATTCGTTTTCAACTTTTTGCAAAATGAACTCCGAAATGAAAAAGCAAATGAAAAATCTACAAAAAATATATGTATATTCTAAAGCTTTCATTTTAATTCCTATACTCCATCAGAGTAATAAAATATGAATTTTATGACAACAATATTAATAAAACAACATTAGCATAAACATAGTAACAACACTCATGCAAACATACAAAAATACATACATACATACATCCATTCGTACAACCATTTTACTTGGACTTACACAGCAATAGAAATCTGTACAGAGAATAGAGAGTCAAAAGAGAAATGAAGCAAAAGCGTACATGTATATTTGTTTCTGGAGAAAGAAGAAAATAGCGAGAAAATGAGAAAAGAAAAACGAATAAACAAATGTATGACAAAATACAAAAAATATATAAATAAACATATTTATTAGCATTTTTATGATGGAATTACTTACGATAGAGAGTCGCAAGATTTTTATTTTGTCTGCGTTTTTCCACTTCTAATGTCCGGAGCAGCCATACGTAGCTATTTCTGGGAATTTTAGAATGGCTGTAAATTGAAAAGTTTTATCGTTTTTTGTTGGCAAAAAAAAAGAAAATGTTTGTTCGGCATTTTTGGAGATTTCCATATTTCGGAGGATATGTAATAATATATGATAATGTTTTTGCTATTGTTGTATATATGAGTTTTTTTTTTCTATGGCGAGCCACTTATCCTCAGAGTAAAGGGCGTTTAAAATTACTTAAAATTGTCAATTCCTCTATATTTCTATTAACATAATTTCCACACAGATTTCCTAGTTTTAAAAGTTATTAAAATTAAATATTGATTTCAAAATTTTCTTTTCAGAAAAGTTGTTTTAACGAATAATAATATTTGAATGGTAAGTAAATTTGTTTCGACATGTATTTTTAAGAGTAAAAATTAAAAATTTTCTGGGAACATCCTTAAAGAAATGTTTCGCCTTCCATTAAATCGACTAAATAATCAAGATTTTGAAAAATTTTAAGCACGAGGGTTTTTAAAAGATTATATCCAATTTTTCATATTTTTACCAAGGCTAGATCAAGTTTCATACTGGCCATTATGTGCCCACTCCTTGCCGCACAGTTCCAACAATCTTAAATTTGGAAATTCTGGCAAGGAGAGGAAAAACTATCAACGATTTTCAGTAAACTTCATGCGTTTCAAGACCAGTGAGAAGATGACTAATATTGCTCAACACCTTCGGGTATACCCCAAAAATGGTTAATATTAAGAAAAACCCAAGATCTCTTAGAAACTAAAAGGGTTCACGACAAAATGCATACCGTGATGTGTTTCAAAACTTCAATTCGGATGAAAAAATGGAAATTATTGGCCCCCTCCTTCTGACATCTCCTCAACAAAAGTTTAAGATCTTAAATCAGAAAAATCCAAATCTCTATGAAATTAGTCCATACTTTCTTCTTATTTCGTATGTTTCCTAATGGTAGCTCAAACCTGACGATGATATATATCGAATATACTTTCAGGTACTTCCCCCTCACAAATAGGCAACAATTTGAAAAATCATATTATGTTCCCACATCATTCTACTCACTCATTTCAACTTCAATTAAATGAAGAGTGAAAAGCACAACTTCTCCACCCTCCCTAAAGAATTTAAAATATAGAAATTTTATGAACAGTGTCAACATTTTATTTTCCGTTCCGTTTTCGTTTCCGGATGATAATTTTCCATATGACTATTTTTGTCATAATTCTGAAGTCTTCCAATATATAGGATTTTGTGAAGGCTTCCAATATATATATATATATATAAGAATCTTGAAAAAAAAGTGTGAAAAATTTCGAATGGCAGGTTTTTACAACGTGGACTTTTAAAAATAAATAAAAAAGATTCTTCTGAAAGTAATTGAAAGATAATTTTAAGGTTATCCTGTGTAAGAATTGCATATATATTTTAGGAATGGTTTTAACATTAAATGGCCTAAATCGTATAATTTTTAGGAATATTTGTAGGAATTTCTGTTCGAAAATTGAGGGGTCCGCTAGTATTTCAGTTGAAAATATTACAGAACACGTATACCTGCAGTTTCGCTCTCGCTGAATCGATTTTTTTTTTCTAAATATTGGCTTTTGTTTTTAAATGAAGAAAATTCGGGCTTAAACTCCTCAGCATTTGAGAAATCGAAGGGTTCTCAAGGATTTCGATTGAAAATACCTGCCGTTTGGCCCTCGCTAAATCGAATTCTTTTCAATATAATGTTTTTATACCCTACAACACTATGTGTTGGGGGTATTATAAGTTTGATTGGGCCAGAATTTATGTAACACCTCGAAGTATTGGTTTCCCACATAGGAAAGTATATATGGATCTTCCTAGCTCGCCGAGCTGAGTCGATTTAGCTATGTATGTCCGTCCGTCCGTCTGTCCGTCTGTCCGTCTGTCCATGTTAATTTGTAATCACTCTACAGGTCGCAATTATGG
This sequence comes from Musca domestica, assembly GCF_030504385.1. Taxonomy (NCBI): domain Eukaryota; kingdom Metazoa; phylum Arthropoda; class Insecta; order Diptera; family Muscidae; genus Musca; species Musca domestica. Next base: position 16,338,732 of record NW_026712155.1, read on the forward strand.
CCCGATCTTCACGAAATTTAGAATGGAGGTGGGGTTAGGGTCAGAATATAAGCCTATTTCTTTTGCAGATGATCGCCAAATGTTTAGGGGTTGAAATGGACCAAATACTGAAAAAATGTCGGATTTTGCAGTAGCTATAGAGAATTTCGGAATTTCGCATGTAGCTAGAGTTTGGGACGGGGAAGAAGCCTACCAATTTGGCTGGTCATCGGATAAATAACGGGTAAAATAGACCATATCTTTTGTGTTGAAAAAATTCAAAATTTTTCATTAAACTGCGAATATTTTAAATCCTGGCGAAATCACTAAGCCATGACAAGGTTACTTCTAATCTTTACATTGATGTTAACATCCAACAAAACGGATATATAGCAAAATATGTGCGATATATATGTCTATTAAAGAAGATATGCTTGAAATATCTCATATATGTCGAGAACGGCTGAACTGATTTCGACAGTTCTCATTAATTCGGAATGGCCTCTTGGCAGGAAGGAAAAAACGTCTAAAAAAAATTTCATAAAAATATCTCTCTAAAGATGAAAATGTGGATTTTGTAAACTTTTCTCAAATTTTTTCAATTTTGTCATATTTTTGGCATATTTTCATTTTGAATTAAACATTTGGTAATATTTCTACAGCTAACAAAACTAAGTAGTTAGGATATCAGGATATCATATACAGATCGCATTTATGGCCCGATCCTTACGAAATTTTGCATGGAGATAAGATGAGGGTCAGAATAGAAGCCTACTCCTTTTGGAGATGATCGCCATATATTTAGGGGTTGAAATGGACAAAAAAACTGCAAAATTGTCAGCAGGTCGATCCTCACGCACATTTGAATGGAGGTTACCGGACATTGCAAAAGCCAAGCAGTTTTGGATGGCCATCCAAAAATATTCAATGTGTGAAGGAGTTTGCCAACTTTTGTAGACAAAATACGAAAATATCCATTCCAGTGACTTTTTGGAGAATTCACAAATACAGGAAAGACGCACTTCTGACTATTTCGTTAACGCTGATTTCGTTGAAGATGTCTGTATCTCATATAGATGCGTTTCAGTCAAAAACCAATAATAAATGTTAATCTTTTGCCACTTTTGAGAGATTATAGGTCTTTGGGAAATATTGGTTCCAGATCAAGGAAGACCATTTAAGTGCAACATCTGCCAATAAATTGGGAATGAGCAAATTAGTTAAAGTTGCTATTATTCGAAAATTAGAGAACGAAACCTGATGGTTTTCTTTAATTATTTGTCACAATATCTTGTGGAATTCTTTCGAGTATCTCGCCTATATAAACTGTATCGTTTATTATAGTGTTGTAGGGTATTCAACCGTCGGCCCCGTTCGACTGTAGCCTTTGCTTACTTGTTTTAAATTATTTTTTGCTATCCTCAATAAATTTCTGAAATGTTGGACCCATAAATTTTTGGTGTCTATTTTTTTTTTTTTTTGCCTTTTATCTTAACTTCTGACCTTACATTTTAGTCTTAGTATTATTTTGTATAGGTTGATGCCGGTTTAACTTTCTTACACTAGTTCAACTTTTTCATCTTTGATTGAAATTATGAAATGTTTTGTCTGTTATCTTTTATGAGAAGACCTATAGCTCTTCTATAAGAAGACCTATAGCTCTTCCATGAGAAGACCTTTGGCTCTTCTATGAGAAGACCTATGGCTCTTTTGTGAGAAGACCTATAGCTCTTCTATGAGAAGACCTATAGCTCTTCTATGAGAAGACCTATAGCTATGAGAGGACCTATAGCTCTTCTATGAGAAGACCTACAGCTCTTCTCTGAGAAGATCTATAGCTCTTCTATGAGAAGACCTTCAGCTCTTCTATGAGTAGACCTTCAGCTCTTCTATGAGAAGACCTATAGCTCTTCTATGAGAAGACCTATAGCTCTTCTATGAGAAGACCTATAGCTCTTCTATGAGAAGACCTATAGCTCTTCTATGAGAAGACCTTCAGCTCTTCTATGAGTAGACCTTCAGCTCTTCTATGAGTAGACCTTTTGCTCTTCTATGAGAAGACCTATAGCTCTTCTATGAGAAGACCTATAGCTCTTCTATGAGAAGACCTATAGCTCTTCTATGAGAAGACCTATAGCTCTTCTATGAGAAGACCTATAGCTCTTCTATGAGAAGACCTATAGCTCTTCTATGAGAAGACCTATAGCTCTTCTATGAGAAGACCTATAGCTCTTCTATGAGAAGACCTATAGCTCTTCTATGAGAAGACCTATAGCTCTTCTATGAGAAGACCTATAGCTCTTCTATGAGAAGACCTATAGCTCTTCTATGAGAAGACCTATAGCTCTTCTATGAGAAGACCTATAGCTCTTCTATGAGAAGACCTTCATCTCTTCTCATAGAAGACCTATAGCTCTTCTATGAGAAGACCTTCAGCTCTTCTATGAGAAGACCTATAGCTCTTCTATGAGAAGACCTATAGCTCTTCTATGAGAAGACCTATGGCTCTTCTGTGAGAAGACCTATGGCTCTTCTGTGAGAAGACCTATAGCTCTTCTATGAGAAGACCTTCAGCTCTTCTATGAGTAGACCTTCTGCTCTTCTGGGAGAGGAACTTTGGTTCTTGAGAAGAACCGCCCTTCAATGATAAGACATTCAGCTCTTCTCTCATCAAATTCTTTTCAAGTAAAGTCCCCCCACCCCAACAATTCAATTATCCATTGGGTCCTCTGTTAATATGCCTGCAGCAAATGAAGCAATAACCAACCAATAACAAGAGCAACAACATCACCATCATCACTACTGCGATAAACATAATTGGAAAATTCAAATTAAAGTGCAAAAACAAATACAACGTTTCCTCCCTCGAGCCTAAAAGCGAAAGCAAATGGAAAATCACAGCCACACATGACAAGGCACAACAGAACCACAACTTGTGTTTGATTAACAATTAATATGGCTTCCAGAACAAATGCCAAATTGAAAAGCTGCACAAATACCACTACACAAATAAAGCAAATAAGAAGAACAAGAACAACAAGAAGAAAAAACTAAAAAGAAAAATACAAAAACATCCTGTTTTGCAGTGAAAGTAGGAAATGTGCAAATGAATGACTAAAATTGAAATGATTTCCGTTTTTAACCAAAGAAATTGAATTGAATTTCATTGTCAATAGAGAGGCAGGACAGAGAGGGAAACACAAGGATTCTTTCACATATCAAAGAAACTAAAAACAGAACAATTGAGGAAACGGAGAAGGGAACATAAAAACAAAAGATATTTCAAAACAATTGTTTAAATTAATATCGGTGGTGGTTGGGTATCAGCAAACACATACATGGCCACGTTGTGGTTGTATGTGTTCAAAGTCCTGTGTTGTGTGTGTTTTCGAAGTGGAAATTCCTATTGGCAAAGTAAACATGACGGAAAACAGGAAATGACTAAAGAATGCCTATAGAAATACAAATATGATTGAAGTGTTTGCAAGGAAATTGCATATATAAGTATGGTAATTTTTCGATAAACAGAATATAAACGAGAACAAAGACAACAACAGCTATAGCGAGCATGGAAATGAACAACAGCCAATATTCAGGAGTGTGGCTATTCTAACTGTTTGGTAAATAATGGAATTTTTTGAAATAGTAGTGGGCAAAGTTTCTAAAATGCAAATAAAAGAAAATAATATCTAACTGAAGTAAATATTGATTGCTCTGGTTTGTTAACGCCGAACTAAAGGAATTTAAATATTAAAAACTGTTTTCCAATCTGAAGACTGATGAAAAAGACAAAATTTCCCGGCACACGCAACAGCGAAAGATAACAGACAAAACATTTCATAATTATACCCTCAGCCGTGTGGCTACAGAGGGTATATATCATTTGATACGGTCAAAACGTGCCTAGTCGAAATAACGGTTTTAGACCTTAGGTCTCTTTGGACCAAATCCGTTTCAGGACATTTGGAGTCGATCTAGCGATGTCCGTCCGTCCGTCCGTCCGTCTGTATCCGATTTGGTCCAAACTTTGTACATCGTAATATTATTGTCAAACTTAGATCGAGTTCGGAGATGGGCACTATCGATCCACTCCTTCTGGTACCTCCCCCACCAAAGGTCGAAATTTTCAAAAAATATATTTTCTGCACAGAAAGAGAAATGATGATCCGATTTTGCTCCAACTTTGCGAATCCTAATATTTTTGTCAGTGCTAGGTCAAGTGCGAAAATGGACAATATTGGTCCACTCTATCAAGTACCTCCCCCACAAAGGGTCAAAATTTTGAATAATAACAACTCTTATAAAATGTGAAGTAAGAGTCCAATTGTCTTCAAATATCACACATTCCAATAATTGTATTAGCGTAATATCTGGTGTGAAGGTGGAATACATCGGTCCACTCCTTCTGGTACCTCCCCCACAAAAGGTCGAAATTTTCAAAAAAATATATTTTCTGCACAGAAAGAGAAAGAATGATCCGATTTTGCCCCATCTCTGCAAATCCTAATATTTGTAACAGCGCAAGGTCAGGTGCAAAAATGGACAATATCGGTCCACTCCATCAAGTACCTCCCCCACAAAAGTTTGAAATTTGCAAAAAATATATTTTCTGCACAGAAAGAAAAACGATGATCCGATTTTGCTCGAACTTTTCGAATCCTAATATTTGCGTAAGTGCTAGGTCAGGTGCGAAAATGGACTATATCGGTCCACTCCATCAAGTACCTCCACCACAAAGGGTCAGAATTTTGAATAATTATAACTCTTATAAAATGTGATGTAACGAACTAAACGTCTTAAAATTTCACACATCCCAATATTTTTATAAACCTAAGATCTGGTGTTAACATTGAATATATCGGTCCACTCCTTCTGGTACCTCCCCCACAAAATGTCGACATTTTGAATACCCATGTGGCTCATAAAACGCCAAATTAACATCCGATTCCATTTAGACTTGGCACATCTGAATATTTCTATCAACACAAGATCTGTTATAAAGATGGTATAGATCGAACCATTTCTTCTGGTACCTCCCCCATACATAGGGTTCAAGATTTTGAAAAAAAAACGCTCAAATAAATAAGCATCCAACTCTCTGCAAATTTTAAACATAAAAAATTTTTTGCTAACACAAGATTTGTATATATCTTCGAACCCCTTCTGGCACCTCACCCACATAGTGTCACAATTTTCAATAATTTTATCTGGCATAACTTTCGAAACAATTCAGCAATTCTTTACTAATTGCTATGCCCAACTATTTCTCTCAATGAGAAGTCTGATATGAATATGAAATTTATCGGAATTTATGATTTCGCATAAAATATGAAATGGACAATATTGACCCATTCCATCGGAACCTGCTGCATAGAGGGTCAAACGTTTGAATAATCGTAATACTAGCCAAAATATATCTAAATAATCTAACGCAGGCTGAGGGTATATATCTGTCGGCAATACAGACTGATACTTTTTAACTTGTTTTAATCAAAGATGAAAAAGTTGAACTAGTGCAAGAAGGGCTATAGGTCTTCTCTTAGAAGAGCTATAGGTCTTCACCTAGAGGCTATAGGTCTTCTCCTAGAAGGGCTGTAGATCTTCTACTAGAGGGGCTGAAAATCTTCTCCTAGAAGGACTGAAGATCTTCCCTTAGAAGGCCTGAATATCTTCTCCTAGAAGAATGTCCTCTTCTATTCCCAGAACAGCTGAAGGTCTTCCCCCTGAAGAGCTCAAATTATTCTTCCAAAAAAACTAAAAGTCTTCTTCCAAAAGAATTGAAAGACTTGTCTAGAGGACTTGTCATAGAAGACTCGAATTTCTTCTCCTAGACCCTAGGCGTATCTGATGGAGAAACCGATGGTATCCTACCAGAAAAAATTATCATCAGAATCCTTAACAAAATTTCCTGCAAACCGGCAAATTCTATTCCACATATTAAATCTGATAGCAAACATTGACTTATCTACTTGCCTATTCTGATAATAACTTCAAATACCAGAAAAATCCGAACACAAATTGTACCTAAAGAGTTCATGCACACACACTCATCCACACAGCACACAAACCCCCCCAAACCATTGTATCCTAACCAAAGATAAAAATTTTGGCCAAAAGTTGTTTATGATGAACTCATCACCAGAACCCCAACCCAAACCAACACCACATCACCGCTACTCCCTCTCAACACGAATTTCAAGAGTTTTGTTTACTTTACGGATATCCTCGGAAATTTTTCGCGGCAGCAGGAAAAAAACACCGAAAAATATAGGACCAAAGAATGACAACGGCTGTGGAAACGTTCTCTGACAACCTGGCGCTGTCATTGTGTTTTGTTTTGAGTGACAACGTCGCTTTTATAAATTTGCGTGAATGTATTCATATGTGTGAATGTTAATGTGTGTGTGTGAACACATGTGTGTGTCTCTGTTATCTTTTGTTTATTGTTTTGCCAAAAAAAAGTAGAAAAACAAACAAAAATTTGTTGGTTCACTAAGAAGCCATGGCAAGTGGATGTTAGAATATCATCTCCCCCTCTCCAACCCCAAAAGAGGCTTTTGGTTCGAAGTAAATCTGCCCTCCTTAACTCAAACTAACTGCCACTAAAGTACTTTGCTGTTGTTCCCACAGACGCTTTCCGTTTTGTTTAATGTTTGACTCTCTTTCATTAGCAGTGAAGCACAAACTTTTCTGCCGCTACCCGGGCCATGTTGTGCGATTCCTTTTGTTTGGCCTATAAGTTTGCCATTGTTTGCCAGAGTATGAATTTGTATGAGCGGGGGAATGAGTGTGTATGTGTGTGCCGTCATGTGTGCTTGTATCAATCTGTTTCCGTCGCACATGTAATGTGTGTCAGAGTATGTGGCAGAGTCTCTGTTGTTGCCACTTTTCATTTCCTTTCCCTAGAGAACACAAAACTAGAAGGCAAAAACCTAACAGATTTCACAAAAAAGCGAACAAAAGAAACCGGAAATGATTTAAACTATTCGCGATATCATGTTGTAAGAGGTGACAGTTTGTTTTCGATATGGCAAGGAATATGAATAACATGGAGACATCCTTAGAAATAGGAAAGGCTTTGCGTTGGAAGAAAAACAGATGAAATATTGAAAATATAATAATTCTTAGAGAAGAAGCTGAGAAGGTATTCTCATAGAAGACCAGAAGAAGGTCTTCTAATAGAAGACGTGAAGGTCTTCTCATAGAAGACGTGAAGGTCTTCTCATAGAAGAGCTGGAGGTCTTCTCATAGAAGAGCTGAGGGTCTTCTCCTAGAAGAGCTGAAGGTCTTCTCCCAGAAGAGCTGGAGGGCTTCTCCTAGAAGAGCTGGAGGGCTTCTCCTAGAAGAGCTGGAGGTCTTCTCCCAGGAGAGCTGGAGGTCTTCTCCCAGGAGAGCTGGAGGTCTTCTCCCAGGAGAGCTGGAGGTCTTCTCCCAGGAGAGCTGATGGTCTTCTCCTAGCGGAGCTGATGGTCTTATCCTAGCAGAGCTGATGGTCTTCTCCTAGCAGAGCTGATGGTCTGCTCCTAGCAGAGCTGATGGTCTTCTCCTAGCAGAGCTGATGGTCTTCTCCTAGCAGAGCTGATGGTCTGCTCCTAGCAGAGCTGATGGTCTTCTCCTAGCAGAGCTGATGGTCTTCTCCTAGCAGTGCTGATGGTCTTCTCCTAGCAGTGCTGATGGTCTTCTCCTAGCAGAGCTGAAGGTCTTCTCGTAGAAGAGCTGAAGGTCTTCTCGTAGAAGAGCTGAAGGTCTTCTCATAGAAGAGCTGAAGGTCTTCTCATAGAAGAGCTGAAGGTCTTCTCATAAGAAGAGCTGAAGGTCTTCCTCATAGAAGAGCTGAAGGTCTTCTCATAGAAGAGCTGAAGGTCTTCTCATAGAGAGAGTCTCTCATAGAGAGCTGAAGGTCTTCTCATAGAAGAGCTGAAGGTCTTCTCATAGAAGAGCTGAAGGTCTTCTCATAGAAGAGCTGAAGGTCTTCTCATAGAAGAGCTGAAGGTCTTCTCATAGAAGAGCTGAAGGTCTTCTCATAGAAGAGCTGAAGGTCTTCTCATAGAAGAGCTGAAGGTCTTCTCATAGAAGAGCTGAAGGTCTTCTCATAGAAGAGCTGAAGGTCTTCTCATAGAAGAGCTGAAGGTCTTCTCATAGAAGAGCTGAAGGTCTTCTCATAGAAGAGCTGAAGGTCTTCTCATAGAAGAGCTGAAGGTCTTCTCATAGAAGAGCTGAAGGTCTTCTCATAGAAGAGCTGAAGGTCTTCTCATAGAAGAGCTGAAGGTCTTCTCATAGAAGAGCTGAAGGTCTTCTCATAGAAGAGCTGAAGGTCTTCTCATAGAAGAGCTGAAGGTAAGGTCTTCTCATAGAAGAGCTGAAGGTCTTCTCATAGAAGAGCTGAAGGTCTTCTCATAGAAGAGCTGAAGGTCTTCTCATAGAAGAGCTGAAGGTCTTCTCATAGAAGAGCTGAAGGTCTTCTCATAGAAGAGCTGAAGGTCTTCTCATAGAAGAGCTGAAGGTCTTCTCATAGAAGAGCTGAAGGTCTTCTCATAGAAGAGCTGAAGGTCTTCTCATAGAAGAGCTGAAGGTCTTCTCATAGAAGAGCTGAAGGTCTTCTCATAGAAGAGCTGAAGGTCTTCTCATAGAAGAGCTGAAGGTCTTCTCATAGAAGAGCTGAAGGTCTTCTCATAGAAGAGCAGAAGAAGGTCTTCTCATAGAAGAGCAGAAGAAGGTCTTCTCATAGAAGAGCAGAAGAAGGTCTTCTCATAGAAGAGCAGAAGAAGGTCTTCTCATAGAAGAGCAGAAGAAGGTCTTCTCATAGAAGAGCAGAAGAAGGTCTTCTCATAGAAGAGCAGAAGAAGGTCTTCTCATAGAAGAGCAGAAGAAGGTCTTCTCATAGAAGAGCAGAAGAAGGTCTTCTCATAGAAGAGCAGAAGAAGGTCTTCTCATAGAAGAGCAGAAGAAGGTCTTCTCATAGAAGAGCAGAAGAAGGTCTTCTCATAGAAGAGCAGAAGAAGGTCTTCTCATAGAAGACCAGAAGAAGGTCTTCTCATAGAAGACTAGAAGAAGATCTTCTCATAGAATACGTGGAGGTCTTCTCATATAAAACGTGGAGGTCTTCTCATAGAATACGTGGAGGTCTTCTCACAGAAGACATGGAGGTCTTCTCATAGAACACATGAGGGTCTTCTCATAGAAGAGATGGAGGCCTTCTCATAGAAGACATGGAGGTCTTCTCATAGAAGACATGGAGGTTTTCTCATAGAAGACGTTGAAGTCTTCTAATAGAAGACGTGGAGGTCTTCTCAGAGAAGACGTTGAAGTCTTCTAATAGAAGACGTGGAGGTCTTCTCAGAGAAGACGTTGAAGTCTTCTAATAGAAGACGTGGAGGTCTTCTCAGAGAAGACGTTGAAGTCTTCTAATAGAAGACGTGGAGGTCTTCTCAGAGAAGTCGTTGAAGTCTTCTTAGAGAAGACGTCGAGTCTTCTCAGATAAGAAGTTGAAGTCTTCTTAGAGAAGACGTCGAGTCTTCTCAGATAAGAGGTGGGGTCTTCTCAGAGAAGAGGTGGGGTCTTCTCAGAGAAGACGTGGAAGTCTTCTCAGAGAAGATGAGTAGGTCTTCTAAACCAGGAGTAGATAGGCTTTGCAAACATAACCAGAAGTTTCTGACAAAGAAGACCACATAGTCCTCTCTCATAAATCTGATAGCTCTCTTCTTGAGGACGGTCTTCTCTTTGAAGGACGGAAGATCTTCTGAGAAAAGATGTGAAGTAATCTCAGAGAAGTCCTTAAATGAAATAATTAATTAAGACGACCGAAATGTTTATGTCAAGGATATGTTTACCAAAAGTGACCTCCTTTTCCCGGTCACTATTTGCCTTCTTCATCTCAACATCTAAATTATATGCCACCACCGCCACCAGTCCATTCATAATTCACTTCACCAAAAAAAAAAATCCGCAACCATAAATACAAACTGGTATCATCGTGTTTAAGAATTTGTGGCTGTCAGCAACTTAAACACACACACGCACATGCCACCTCCGTCCTCATGCCAGGCCATTCATTCAATGGAAATAACTAAATTAAAGTTGAAACTAAACAACAATTATGTGAATTGTTAAAAGTCCTTTGGGGGGGAAGAAGTTCACATTTTCAACAGCTGACGCTTACACAAAGGACTTCACTGAGAACAATTAACATAAACTACACACACACAGAGAGAGAGAGAGAGAGAACATAATACAGCCGCCAACACATGACACACACAATATATGACATGGCATTTCAAAACGCCCACACACGTACACTTACGCACACACACACCCGTGGACGCCACTAAATCACTGAAAGGACATTGTTAAATGGTGTGCATAGTCTTCAATTTTTGGGTGCACTGATTTAATAATAGAGTCACACACACACATACCTTCTTACACGCCAACACACACACACACTCTCGCATACACACTAACTGTCAATTTATATGTTGACGCTTTCCTTTTGGTTTCAGCGAGGATATCCTTACTGGTGTACAATGTGTAGTTAATTGTGTATCTTATTGTGTTACGAGGATATTGCCTGGTCAACCCAAAAAACGGAAATGTCAAAGATAACACAACGGAAGACGAAACTGTAGATGAAACAAAAGCCGAAATGGACCAACCTAATGCCACATTTACTTTCATTCTTCGCCAAGGATATATTATCTTCCTTTGGTTCCTTGGCTGAAATATGGTGTCACTTATTTTTCGTTACAATTTTGTTTTGGGTAGTAGTGTATCAAAGGAGATACTCCCTCCACTTCATCGGAATTTCATATTTACTTTCACTCACTCTCGCTCTCTCTGTCTCGTATTCTACGAAAGGTCCTTCTCCGCATTTAATTGTTTGTCATCTTTATCGTTATGTCGTTGAGCTCTTTGTTCCTTTTAATTGTTTTTCATGTTAAGTAAATAAATATGAAAGCAGGACATGTACGAAAACAAATACGATGTTGTCCTTACAGGGAATTGAAATAAATTTCGGAGGAGGGGTGAGTTAATAAGGAGATTTTTGTTATTTATAAGACATAATTAAAATTCCATATAAAAGACTAATTATTTATACGAATGGGTGCCTTGGCAGGACTTCATATTTTTAAGGGATATATTTTCAAAAGAAATTCCAAATGTTTTTTAAGGATTAATAGACCACCTTAATCGTCGACTCGTGCACAAATATTTTCTTAAGGAATGAAAGGAAAATAGCCGTCGATTTTCTATAGAATAATTCTAAAGAATATCTTTTAAGGACGAAGAGATCAATGAACGTGTTTTTTAGATAATTTTTTAAGGATAATTTCTAATTTTAAGGATAAGTTGCCAATCATCGTGGATTTTCCGTTGATCAACATACCAATATCCCTGCATATTTTTTGAAATATCCAACGTGGATTTTTTTATATAAATTTTTCGAGGACCAATAGAGGATCAAACGTGGGTTTACTAAAAAATATTTTTTTAAGACCAAAACTAATACTGGATGAAAGGTGGATTTTTTTAAAAAATAATGATTCAAGGACCTACAAAGGTTCAAAAGTTGATTTAAAAAGGATCAAACGTGGATTAAAAAAAATAATGATTCAATAATGACCAACAAAGGATGAAACGTAAATTAAAAAAAAACAATTATTCCGGGACCACCGACAGATCAAACGTGGGTTTTTCTTTAAAAATAATGATTTAAGGATCGAAATTCGATTTAAAAAAAAAAAAAATAATGATTCAAGTACCGAAATAAGATCAAACGTAGATTTTGAAAAAAATAATGATTTAAGGACCAACAAATTATCAAACGTGGATTTAAAAAAAAGATTCAAGACCCAAACAAAGGATCAAACGGCCATTTAAAAGAAAGCATTATTCAAGGACGAACAATGGATCAAACGTGGACTTTTAAAAAAATTGATTCAAGGATCCAAAAGGAATCAAACGTGAATTAAAAAAAATAATGATTTAAGGACCAATAAAAGATCAAACGTGGATTTTCTTAAAAATAATTATTCAAGGACCAACAAAGGATCAAGCTTGGTTTATTTAAAAAAAAAATATCTGTTAGAACCAGTAGTGGATCAATATGTGATTTTTAAAAAATTATAATTCAAGCACTAGTCAAAGATCAAACGTGGATTTTTCAAAAAAATATGATTTAAAAAAAGGATCAAACAAGGATTCTTTAAAAAAAAAAATTTTTTTGACCAATAGTGGATCAAGCTTGGATTTAAAAAAAAAAACGATTAAAAAAAACGATTTGGGAACAACAAAGGATCAAACATGGATTTTATAAAAAATAATAATTGAAGTACCAACAGAGGATCAAACGTGGATTTTTAAAAAATATATTTTTTAAGGCCAATAGTGGATTAAAATGGGATTTTATAAAAACTATTAATTCAAGGACCAACAGAGGATCAAACTTGGATTTTTCAAAAAATCCGATTCAAAAACAAATAAAGGATCAAATTTTTATATTTTACAAAAATATTTTTTAGGACCAATTGTGGATCAAACTGGGATATTAAAAAAATAATGATTTAAGGAACAACAAAGGATCAAATGTGGTCTTATAGAAGGAGTGAATTTAAGATAAAAACAATTATTCAAGGGCCAAAAGAGGATCAAACGTGCATTTAAAAAAATATTCAAGGACTAACAAAGGATCAAACCTAAATTTTTTAAAAATAATGATTCAAAAACTTGAAGAGGATAAAAATTGTTTTTTTTTAATATTTTTTAGGAGCAAAAGTGGATCAAAGGTGGATTTTTTAAAAAATAATGATTCAAAGACTAACAAAGGATCAAATTGGGATTTTTCGAAAATGATGATTGGATGACCAACAAAGGTTTAGAAGTGTATTTTTTAAAAAGTGGTCATTCAAGATTAAACGTGGATTTCTTAAAAAGAATACAAATTCAAGGACCAACAAAGGATCAAACGTGGATTTTTTTATATTTTTTAGGACTAATAGCAGGTCAAAATGGGATAGTTTAATAGTTAGATTTTAATAGAGAACTTTAAAAAAATAACGACCAAACAAACGGGAAGTTACTAAGAAATACGTCGAACAAGCTATTAAGTATCAGCCACCAAAGGTGCGGTACTAAAAGTAAAGGTACCCTTTGTATTTGTCGAAGCAGTGGAGCTAGAACTCTTAAATTTAAAATTAGGGTCACTGATAGACTGTATGATGGATGGTATAAAGTTTTCTTGGAAATTCGCACGAAAAGTATTATAATGTACCACATTTGGTACCATTTCGTGTCGAGTGGACGGGAATTAAAGTTGAAGGGTTGATGTCAGACGGTAGACATTACAGTTGCGTTGTTGGACTGAAATTCGCTTCGGGACGACGGAAATCGGGTTGCTGGGATCGAGTGCATGTCACTGTCGGCGCAGTGGCAGCAGCTTTGATTTTGGTTTTGATGGATTTGGCCCGATGTGAATTTGGTGTGTGGATATCGGATTTGCTGGTTTGGATTTCAAATCTTTGGTTGGGGTTCGGGTACGTGATTCAGTCCTGAAGTCTTCGGATTTCAGAGGGCTCGAAGGGTGGTCGGGCACGTGACTCGGCTTGAGGGTACTTGGGTGCTGCCTATGAATAGATTGGTTAGAGGGAGCTGGCTATGAGCATTGAGCTGGCTAAGAGCGTAGATCCGGCTATGAGCTGGGAGGTGGGTAAGAGCTGATAGAATTGCCAAAATTGTACTAGTTCGAGCAGTGACTCGGCTTAATGGTACTCGGGTGCTGCCTCAGAATAGATTGGGTAGAAGGAGCTGGCTATGAAAGATAGATTTTTATTTAATACCCAAAAATGTGGGCCCTATCCTTCTTAAATTACTAATTTTTTAAAACCCTCTTATATTTTAAAAATCTGCGCAAATAGTGAATTTTTGTAGTGCTTTTTTTCAGGTTCATGCAAATATATATATTTTTTGACATTTTTAGAGCCTCAAAATAGAGGGATTTAAAATAATTATTTCATGACCTCCACAAAAAGGTATTTTCTATTTTTTCTCAGGACCTTTTCAATATCTTGATACCCTCCACCTTGGAAAGGAGGGTATATTAACTTTGCCGTTTGTAACATCCTTAAATATTCGTCTTAGACCCCATAAAGTATATATATTCATAATCAGCATAAAATTCTAAGTCGATTTAACGATGTCCGTCTGTCTGTCTGTCCGTCTGCCTGTCTGTTGAAATCACGATACAGCCCACATTATTTGACGTAGAGCGGCAAAATTTAGCAGAGCAATTTGGATTGTGTCTAGGATGGTTGGTATTGAAAATGAGATATTTCGGTCCACGTTCTGGTATAGTCCCCATGTAACGGTACCTCCCGATATTCGGTATTTCGATGGTTTTTTCCATATTTTTTCACTGATATGTCTAAAAATTGGTATTTGTGGGTCATAATGGGACCTAGTTCGTGTGGCAAAACATTGTAATTGTAATTATAGGTAATTATAGCCCCCATATAACGGTACCTCCCGATATTCGACATTTTAATAATTTTTGCCACATTTCTTCTAATGTTTCTTTTACCCTAAGGTGGAGGGTATTAAAAGTTTGGCCCGGCCGAACTTAATGTTTTTATACTTGTTTCTGACTTCAATCCATGTAGTATTGTGGACTCTTTAAATATCACTCCAGCTATCCTTTTTAATAGCTTATATTTAATGACGAACTTCAGCTAACATTAGTGTGAAGGGGTACAACTTCCTTGACACGTGCGGAATTTTTAATTGGAAATGTTTGGGAATTTCCACATAACAATTTCACACAAAAAATAGATACCCTAATGATATTGACAAAATAAGTCTTTGTGTGTTGCGCTTAGAACTACACCCCCACCTTTTCCTGGCGATGTTACCTCCTTGTTAAACAAATTCCTCATATGTTTGTTTTTTTTCCAAGTGATGAACTAAATGAAATCTGAATGAACTTTCCACTTAAGGTAGTAAAAAAAGCAGCTATTGTCATTTGTTCATGTATCTACCAAACTTTGTTGTTGTTATTTAGTGTTATTGTTGTTGCCAACAACAATTTGTTTAAGGGAGGTGAGGTGTTGTGAGCGCAACGTTACCATTCATTCATTGTTTACTATTTAATTGTTTAAACAAAACGTGTTCTTCTTCGTCATCTTGTCGAACAAAGTACATCCTTTGTATATTTTGTTGTTCGGAACATTTCAAGTGAAATTCATAGTAAAAATGTATGTTTTTTTTTGTCTACTCCTGCAAGAAAAGTCATTAAAATAAATGAAAAGAAAACATTTTCTAGCGAGCTGGAAAAAGGAAAAAGGTAGATGGGGGATATTAAATAATAAAACACAGAGAGGGGATAAGGGACAAAAAAATGTTTTGAAATTAGTAGAAGGTGTAATAATGACAGGATAAAGGATATCTAAACTAAACTTTGCTCAAATGGGACATATACTATTTCCCATCATAGACTAATCTCCCGTGGGACACCCCAATTGCTCGCGGGAACCTTTGACATTTATGAACCAATTAGGTTAGAGATAATGATAATTGTTTAGAAAATCTTAATTATTATTATATTTTCCCTGAGGTCTCAAACATGCCTTCCTCCAAAATCCTATGTTATCTAATTATCCTCAACATTAAACCCTAGTTTCTACGAAAATTATACTCACTCTAATATTCTCTATGACCATTACAATTTCAACAAAGGAAACATCTTCTTTTTTGTTGTAGTAGTTGTTGTTATTTTCCTCAACTGCGATAAAGTTGCATTTGTCACGTGATACATTTGTCACGCACACATTGCCCGAATGCCCGGCCAACATCATCTCTCACAAAAAAACTAATAATTCTAAGAATAACAAAGACTTGAGCGCACGAGAGCAACACATTGTAAATAAGAAGCTTGCAAAAAATAGGAAAAAGAGCCGGCAACAACAGGAACCATAAAACATGAAAATCAAGTGCAGGACGAAATCGCTATGGAGGTGGTGTGATAAGTTGGGGAATGCAAAAAATCTGTAAGTAAGACCCGGCCGACCGAACTTTGAATACCTTCCACCATTTGGCACGAATTTGGCAATTTTCAAAAAAAAAAAAAAATAAATAAATAAAATCCGTTAAAAATTCTGTTCAGATCTTAATAATTAAAATAGCTGTAAATTCGGCCGTTAAAATCCGTTAAAAATTCTGTTCAGATCTTAATAATTAAAATAGCTGTAAATTCGGCCGGTCCGAACTTTGAATACCCTCCACCAATTGGAACGAATATTTTCTGTTAAAATCTTAAAACTACCGAATGTAGGTATTATATTAGGGTCTATTCGACGACATGAACCTGCGTTTGTCATAAGCCATTACAATATTCAAAATCGAAAAAATTGGGAAACTTAAAAAAATCGGTTATAATGTCGATAAAATCAAAATAACGAATATTGGGAGGTACTGTTATATGCGGGCTTTACGAAGACGTGAACCTACACAGACAATTTTCTGTCATAGGCTGCAGTATCCATTACGAACTACACACACCAAAATGGAAAAAAATCCGGTGAATAATGTCGCTAAAAATATCAAAATACCGAATATAGGGAGGTAATATTATAAGGAGGCTATTCCAAAACGCAGACCTGCACAGACAATTTTCTGTCATAGGCTGTAGAATCCATTTCGAACTGCAAATACAAAATTTGGAACAATTCCCGTGAATAATGTCGCTAAAATCCCAAAAATTCCGAATATAGTTAGGTTATATGGGGGCTACAAGATGACGTGAACCTGTAGAGACAATTTTTTGTCTTGGGCTGTAGTATCCACTACGATCTTTAAATACCAAATTTGGAACAACTCCGGAGAATAAAGTCGTTTAAATCACCAAAATACCGAATATCGCGAAGTACTGCTATATGGGGGGTATACGAAGATGTGGTCCTGCATAGACAATCTTCTGTCTTAGGCTGCAGTATATATTACGGACTGCATATACAAAATTTGAAAGAATTCCGGTAAATAATGTCGCTAAAATCATCAAAATACCGAATATCGGGTGATGCCGTTGTATAGGGGCAATACGAAGACGTGGACCTGCACAGACAATTTTCTGTCTTAGGGTATAGTATCCATTTCTATTTGAAAATACCAAATTTGAAACAATTCCGGTGAATAATGTCGCTATCATCATAATAAAACTTCAAAATACCGAATATCGAGAGGTGCCGTTATATGGGAGCTATACGAAGGCGTGGACCTGAACAGACAATTTTCTGTCTTAGGCTGTAGCATTCATTACGAACTTTAAATAGCAAATTTGAAACAATTCCGGTAAATAATGTCGCTTAAATCACCAAAATACCGGAACGAGGGAGGTCCCATTATAAGGGGGCTATACCGAAACGTGGACCTACATGGCCCATTTTCAATACCAAAAGTCCTGCAGACATAATATACATTTGAGTAAAGCTTTATCAACCTACTTCATTTCGTTCGGAAGCTAGAGTGATTTCCACAGAAGGACAGACGGACGGACATCAGTAAGTCGAATTTTATCCTGATCAAGAATATACATACCTTGTGGGCTCTAAAATGTATATTTAGAGGTGTTATAAGCGTTTGTCATTCCGCTTATATCATCTCGAAATATACAGTTTTGAGCCCAAAAGGTATGTATATTCTTCGTCAGCATAAAATTTTATGTCGATTTACCGATGTCCATAGTATGGTGGAGGGTATAAAAACATATCCACGCATGTGAGGGACTTAGACTCCAAATCTTATGAAACATATGTGTATAATATGTATATATGTATATGTGTGAATATATAATATGTATATATTAACCGATTTTCAAAAAATTTGAGTACTTTTTTCTGTGCTAAATTACGTCAGAAGTGCCAAAATTCAGTCCGTTTGGTCTGGTATTAGCCATTTGGTGCACAATAAACCTGAAATGAGATAATGATATATATGGGAGCTTTTTCCAAACTCAATCGATCTTGACCAAATGTTATGCGCTTATCTCTGAGCTGTATCTGCCATATCTATATCTGCTATAGCTATATCTGAACCGATTTTCACCAAATTTGATGTACTGGCTTCTAGACTGAGTTTTGTCGGATCTGCCAAAATTCAGGTCATTTGGACTGATATTGGCCATTTGGCGCACAATTAACGAGAAATCGGTTGAAGGATGAGATGAAAAAACTACAACCAATTTTAGACTGCTGTCATTTCTAAGCCACTTGTCCGACAGCTGTTAAAATTATTCCAGTGACAGCTTATTATATTGTTTACAAGCGTACAAAAGCATTTTGGTGAGAATTTTCCAGAAAAAAAGTTATTTGTGATGGAATTCCGGCGTGATAGTGTGATTTCTTTATATTTGGCTGGAAAACCATAAGTGGCTATCGTTAGAGCACTCCAGCATTTAAATGTGAATACGTCTTTTGTGTCTCGTACCATCGCTCGTTACCGTGATACTGGTAGCGTAGCCCGATGTCAAGGAAGTGGACGGAAGACGGAAAACAGCAACATCAGCAGAAATGGTTCGAAAAGTAAAGAAGCGACTTGATCGTCGCAGAGGCCGAAAAATGGCTCGTCAGCTGAACATATCGAATGTTCCATTCGGCAAATATTGAAAAATGATCTCAGGGTAAAGCCGTTGAAATTCAAAAAAGTGCAAGCCCTTACACCGCAACTGAAAAAAAATAGACTCAAAAGAGCTAAAGAGTCGCTTCGCTTGACCGAAAGTGCAGCACTGCCGAATTGGTTTTCTCCGATGAGAAAACATTCGTTGTCCAGCATTTTGTAAAGAAACAAAATTATATTGTTTACTTGCCAAAGAGGTCAGTTGAAAATGTGCACGTTCGGTTGACTACCAGAACTCAAGCGACGGCCATGGTGATGGTGTGGGCCGACATAACAGCCGATGGCTCGTATTTATCGACCGTGGCATCAGAATAAATGTCGATTATTATCGCGAAAATATTCTGGAGGGTGTATTAAGGCCTTGGGCACGCAAACATTTTGGCCCCAGACCTTGGGCATTCCAACAGGACTCATCACCATTGCACTCAGCACGCGCCAACCCAAGAATGATTACAAAATGAAGTTCCCCCCTTCATTTCCAGCGCAGAATGGCCACCAAAATCTTCGGAAATCAATCCGCTGGACATATATGTCTGGAGTATTTTTGTTGGCACTAGTAAGTGCTTCGCCCAGCGCATAATGGCCACCAAAATCTCCAGATACCAATCCGTTAGACTATAGTGTCGGAAGTATTTTGGAAAGCAAGGTTGGCACAAAAAAACAAACCAAAGTGTCGATCACCTCAAGCGAGCGCTTCGCCGGGAATGGGCCAAAATACCGGAGAGCAACATTCGGGCAGCGTGTGACGGTTTCATTGGCCGTTTTCAGGCCATAATTCGTGCCAAAAGTGATCAATTCGAACAAATCTAAACTTATTCTAAAATTTGATGCTATTTCCGACATTTTTTGCTTTAATTCAATCAAATTTAAGAAAAAAAATGTAAAAATTATGGCGTTTGACTTATTTGCAGTTTTTTTTATCTCACAATGGAAGTTACATCCTAATCTGATCCGATCTCGATGAAATTTGACAGAGGTATTTTGGAGCAGTATATGATATCTTGTACCAAATGTCCTTCTTTTGAAGAGCATATTACGTAGGTGAGGCATTTAAACAACATACGGTGTGAAACATATATTCGAGCTAATGCTATATCTGAACCGATTTTCACCAAATTTTATATACTTGCTTTTAGACTGAATTCGGTCGGAGGTTCCAAAATTGATATTGGACTGATATTGGCCATTTGGTGCACAATTAATACGAAATCGGTTGAAGATGGGAGCTATATCTAAATTTGAACCGATTCTCACCAATTTCAATAGGGGTTTTCCTTGGACCACACAAATATTGTTTGGAATATTTCATCTAAAAATACATGGACGGGGACGTACTGGCATGCATAAATCGACTCAGAAAGCGAAGATCGTCAGAAGTAACTATAAGTCCATCTGGCTACCTTCTCCATGTTACAAACTAATGCACTAATATGTAATACCCTTATCACAATGGGGTGTGTAGGTTATAAAAATAAATATCTCTTTCCCTACCCATTTTCCCCGAGCCTCCTTTTCAACAACTCATAATTTACTTTACATTCCAAAAAGGAATTGTATAAGTAGTTCAAATTCATTCAACTAGACACGTTAACACAATAATGCCAACTAAGGCACGCACACAAAACCACACATCTATGCATACATCATCCGGACACACCACAGATGAAAGCCAGCAACAGCAAAAAAAAAAAAAAAACGCGTGGAATGCATATCCCATAAATCTCCAAAGTCATGTTCCGATTTCTTTGCCATTGTTTCATTCTCTCGAAAACGTTTTTGTGTTTCACAGTTGCAACATTTCTTCTTCGCCTTCTTCTGCGGAGTTCACACTGAGGTTAGTTTGAGGTTAAAGTTCAAGATGATTGCTTAGTTCACTGCGGTTAACTTCAAGTGCTGTACACACTGCTGGCTGAGTGACTGGCTGGCTGGCTGGCTGGCTGGCTCAAGATTATATTCACATTTTCTAAAGCTTAACAAAGTGCATGGTGCATGGCACTTTCGAAAGAGCAGCTTTTGTGTGAGACCAACACACACCACTCACACACACACCACTCACACACACACACTCATACTCGTATTGTGTGTGAGCGATGTCTTACTGAGTTTTGACCCAACTTCAACCCAACCTCCTTAAAATACAATTGTGTCATTGTTGGATCATAGATACCCACGGTTTGAAGTACAGCATTGAAGAAGGAGAAAAAAAAACAAAACAGAAATATATTTCTTTGGTTTCTTTTCCAAGCCAAAAAATACGTGATGATGTTTTTTTCTCCGGTTGATAAATTTCTATGGTTGCTCCTGCCATGATAGCTAGTTATGTTTTTTTGTTCTATGAAAATAAGTTTAAGACACTGAGAACTTTAAAATGAGATATGAATATAATCGACGCAACGCAATGGTCGTGCAGCGGTCAATGGCGTCGTTGAGGATAATTTTGAAACAAGAAACTCCGAATACAAATTTGTAACAATTTTCATTTCCATTGTTGAACTTCATCCCTTCTCCAGCCACATCCCTGCCCCGTTTTTTTTTTTTTTTTTATCAAAAACTATAAGAAAATAACTTCTTTCCCGAAATCCTCCGCACGATTCTTTCGTTATGGAAAATGAAATGGAAAATTGCGTTCATAAATTTCGTTCTTGGCCAAACACAAAGCTAGAGCTAGTTTTATTGGCTGCTACCACTGCAACTACTCCGGCTACTGCTGCAGTTGCTGCCATAAGGCAAAAAATTGACAATGCAGACACACGCAGAGTTAATATTCCAGATCCATATTCAAATGCTGTAAACGTTTTCTAAACTGCTGTAATACCCTCCCAAAAAAAAGTTATTGTTGTTTCAAGCCAAGACAAAATCTGACAAAAGTCCAATGGATTGCTGGCACTGGAAATGGGTCAAATATTTCACAAAAACCAACGGAGACAGTTTTGTTTGACAGTTGTCTGTCCTTCCCTCCGACGGTTTTTTGTCCATTTTTCCAAAAATAGAGCATTTGACTAATAAAAATATTATTTTAATGGATTTTTGACAGCAAAAAAAAAGTTATTGAATTGAATTCAATTTTGAAAAGTGACAATAATAGGAATTGACCTAATAAGGTTATTGAGTAATAGAAGCAATTGACCACCGCAGGATATCTTCTATAAGTGAAAATGGTACATAAAATATAATTCAATAACTTTATATTTATTAAGGCCTTTTTATACCCTCCACCATAGTATGGAGGGTAAAATTCTATGTCGATTTAGCGATGTCCGTCCGTCTGTCCGTCTGTGGAAATCACTCTAGCTCCCGAACGAAATGAAGTAGATTGATAACATTTTACTCAAATATATATTATATCCGTAGGACCTTTGGTGTTGAAAATGGGCCCTGTAGGTCCACGTTTTGGTATAGCCCCCATATAATGGTACCTCCCGATATTCGGTATTTTGATCATTTTAGCGACATTATTTACCGGAATCGTTTCAAATTTCGCATTCGAAGTGCATAATGGATACTACAGCCTATGACGGAAAATTATCTGTGCAGGTCCACGTCTTCGCATAGCCCTCCATATAATGATACCCTACGTTATTCGGTATTTTGATGATTCTATCAACATTCTTTACCGGAATAGTTTCAAATTTGGTAATTGAAGTTCGTAATGAATACTACGGCCTATGACAGAAAATTGTCTGTGCAGGTCCACGTCTTCGTATAGCCTCCATATAACGGTACCACCCGATATTCGGTATTTTGATCATTTTAGCGACATTATTTACCGGAATTATTTTACATTTTGTATTTGAAGTTCATCATGGATACCTACAGAAAATTGTTTGTGCAGGTCCACGTTCTATAACCCCCATGGTACCTCACTATATTCGGTATTTTGATGATTTCATCTACATTATAAACATTTTTCGAGTTTCGCATTTGAATATTGTAATAGCTTGTGACAAAAGTTGTCTATGCAGGTCCACGTCGTCGTATAGACCCTAATATAATACATTCGGTATTTTTATGAATTTAACAGAATTTTTAATGGATTTTATTTTTTCGAAAATTGCCAAATTTTATACCAAATGGTGGAGGGCATTCAAAGTTCGGCCCGGCAGAACTTACAGCTTTTTTACTTTTTTTAAAATTTAATTCAATGAAAGCAAAAGATGTCGGAAATAGCATCAAATTTTAGAATATGTTTAGATTTGTTCGAATTGGTCACCTTTGGCCTTCAAACGGCCAATGAAACCGTCACACGCCGCCCGATATTGCTCTGCGGTATTTTGGCCCATTCCCGGCGAAGCGCATGCTTGAGGTGATCGACACTTTGGTATTTTTTAGTACCAACCTTGCTTTCCAAAATACTCCAGACACAATAGTCCAATGGATTGGGGTCCGGAGATTTTGGTGGCCATTGTGCGATGGAAATGAAGCGAGACATCTCATTTTGTAACCATTCTTGGGTGGCGCGTAATGAGTGCGATGCTGCTGAGTCCTGTTGGAATGTCCAAGATCTGCGGCCAAAATGTTTTGCGTGTCCAAGGATCCAGAATATTTTCGCGATAATATTCGGCATTTATTCCGATGCCACATTCGATGGTTGTGAATACGAGCGGAGAGCGACCTTTGGCTGTTATGGCGGCCCACAACTTCACCATTGCCGGCGATTGAGATTTGGTGGCCAACCGAAGGTGCTCATTTTCAGCTGACCTCTTTGCCGAGTAAACACGATCATTTTGTTTGTGGTTTGTTTACAAAACGCTGGACAACGAATATTTTCACATCGGAGAAAACCAAATTCGGCACTTCACCACTCTCGGCCAAGCGAAGCAACTCTTTAGCTCTTTTGAGTCTATTTTCTTTCTGTTGCGGTGTAAGTTCTTGCACTTTTTGGAATTTCAATTTCAAATTTGCCGAATGGAATATTGCGATATGTTCAGCTCAAAAGTCATTTTTCGGCCACCGCGACGTGGGATTCAATCAAGTCGCTTCTTTAGTTTTCGAACCATTTCTGCTGATGTTGCTGTTTTCTTCCGTCCACTTCCTTGACGTCAGGCTACGCTACAAGTTTCATGGTAACAAGCGATTGTACGAGACACGAACGATTTTTTTACATTTAAATGCTGAAGTGCTCTCACGATAGCCACTTTGGGTTTTAAGCCAAATATAAAGAAATCACACTATCACGCTTGAATTCCATCACGAATAATTTTTTTTCTGGGAAATTCTCATCAAAAAGCTTTTGTACGCTTGTAAACAATATATTGAGCTGTCACTGGAATAATTTTATCAGCTATCGGACGAGTGGCTTAGAAATGGCAGCAGTCTGAAATTGGTAGTAGTTTTTTCACCTCACCCTGAAATATGTGGAGTTTTATGAAAAATCTATGAAAAACTGTTAATTATTCCTACAAGTTTTTAAAACCCTCGAAATTAGCTGCTTCAAAGAGGACAATCTCTTTACCATTACTGCCTATTATAACCTCATCCCATCTAAATACCTTAAACCGCTTTCGCATACCTTTAATCCCTTGTTAACTTGTAGCGCAAAGAACGCTTTCACCTCAGGCCAATTAGCTGGGAATTATTTTGCATCTAGCGCAAAATCTCACTCTGATTTTTGGCATTTGGCAAATTTGCAGAGCAAAAATGTTTTCCTTCCAATCCCTCTTAAAAGCCTTTGTGATTTATTCGAGTTTTTCCTTCTTTTTATTTTGGGCTTTTAGCATTTAGTATTGACAAATTCCTTACAAAGGCTTAGAGTGCTCCCGTTTTGTATTAAAATTCTTTGTGTAGCACACATACACACACACTCATGCCGACATGGCTTAAATCCATAACCCTCATCCGTGAGAGAGAGAGAGATACTTTGTTTGTGAAAAATGTTTGCATAAAATTTAATCAAAAAGCGTTAATAACCTTTGAGCTATTTAGAACTCCCCATCTACCATCCGGCTATTACTAGCTAGCACAGTTACCATTAGAAATTAATTCCATATCCAGAACAGAACAGAGAAAAAATAACACAAGAAAACATATGGAACGACAAGTCCCAGTTTACGGAGATGAATGCGCACATGTGAACGTAAACATAAATCCAACTGCCGTGACACAGTTGTTGCTGCTGCTGCTACTGCTTTTGTTGTTGTTGTTCTAGAGCTGATTAAGCATATCGCTAGAGGACTTTATTGTCTCCACCTCCAGCTCCCCGGTGAGAGAACACAGCCAGCCATGCTATGCCATGCTTTAAACTTAAAGAGCCGAATCTAAAGAATACTCAACAGAATGAGGCCAAATGTAAGTAAAACGCATAGCTGAGTTATAATAAACGAAAATTGTAATGTAGTAGAAGCAACAACAAACAAGTAAAAAAGCTGTAAGTTCGGCCGGGCCGAACTCTGATTACCCTCCACCATTTGGTACAATTTTAACAATTTTCAAAAAAATAAAATCTATTAAAAATTCTGTTAAAATCTTAAAAATACCGAATGTAGCCGTATATTAGGGTCTATACGACGACGTGGACCTGCATAGGTAACTTTTGTCACAATCCTATAAAATATTCAAATGCGAAACTTGAGAAAAAAAACTGTTTATAATGTAGCTAAAACCATAAAAATACCGAATATAGGAAGGTACCATGGAGGTTATAAAACGTGGACCTGCACAGATATTTTTCTCGTATAGGCTGTAGTATTCATTACGAACTTCAAATGCGAAATTTGAATCAATTCCGGCAAATAATGTCGCTAAAATCCTCAAAATACCGAATATCGGGAGGTTCCGTTATATGGGGGCTATACGAAGACGTGGATCTGCACAGACTATTTTCCGTCATAGGCTGTAGTATCCATTACGAACTTCATATGCGAAATTTGAAACAATTCCGGTAAATAATGTCGCTAAAATCATTAAAATACCGAATATCGGGGGGTACCTTTATGTGGGGGCTATACGAAGACGTGGACCTGCGCAGACAATTTTCCGTCATAGGCTGTAGTATCCATTACGAACTTCAAATACAAAATTTGAAATAGTTCCGGTAAATAATGTCGATAAAATCATCAAAATACCCAATATCGGGAGGTACCGTTATATGGGGGCTATACGAAGACGTGGATCTGCACAGACTATTTTCCGTCATAGGCTGTAGTATCCATTACGAACTTCATATGCGAAATTTGAAACAATTCCGGTAAATAATGTCGCTAAAATCATTAAAATACCGAATATCGGGGGGTACCTTTATGTGGGGGCTATACGAAGACGTGGACCTGCGCAGACAATTTTCCGTCATAGGCTGTAGTATCCATTACGAACTTGAAATGCGAAATTTGAAACAATTCCGGTAAATAATCCCGCTAAGATCATCAAAATAACGAATATGGTGGGCTTCCGTTATATGGGGGCTATATGAAGACGTGGGGCTGCACAGACAATTTTCTGTCTTCGGCTGTAGTATCTATTTCGAACTTCAAATACCAAATTTGAAACAATTCCGGTGGTTAATGTCGCTAAAATCATTAAAATACCGAATATCGTGGGGTTCCGTTATATGGGGGCTATACGAAGACGTGGACCTACATGGCCCATTTTCAATACCAAAAGTCCTGGAGACATAATACATATTTGAGTAAAATTTTATCAACCTACTTCATTTCGTTCCGAAGCTAGAGTTATTTCCACAGACGGACAGACGGATTGACGGACTGACATTGAAAAATCGGCATAGAATTTTATGCTGATCAAGAATGTATATACTTTGTGGGGCCTAAAATGTATATTTCCAGGTGTTACAAACGGAATGACAAACTTAATATACCCTCTATACTGTGGTGGAGGGTATAAAACGACATCAACAAAAAAATACAACAAAATGTAAAAGCAGAAACAAAAACAAAAAACGCGGAATATTTTTAATTTTTTTGTTTGCTTTGCATTCCTTGCTATCTTCATAGCATTTTCACATATCTCCCATCCCTGGCATCCACCACACGGCATGTTCTGGAGGGATGTGAAGGAAATTCTTTGAAAGGATACAAAGTTATGTGTAATATATGTTTAGTTATGTGAGCGTGTGTGTGCTGCGTTATTTGTAATGGTAGGCAAGGGTATGATTCTGCACACCAATTGTGTGCGTGTGTGTGTGTACATGTGAGAACTGAGATTTATAAGAAGACCAAATGTGTGCCGGTTTTGTTTTTGTTTTTATATTTTGTTTCAGTTTTTAGGTTAAAATGCCACTCCATGCCAGCAGTGTTGTTCTCAGTCATCCTTCGCTCTCTGTTCTCTTCCCTCGCCACGCCACATCTCATTTTCTTTTTATGAATTTAGATTTTGTACACATATTTTGCCGTTACTTAAAGGATTTTTTGGTCACAATTATTTCGTTCTTCTTTGCCATTTCGTTTCGTTACGTTTTGTTTTTGTTTTATTCTTTGTGTAACAAAAACAAAATTAAGGTTACACTTTTACTAACATACATATGTGACAAATGCGTGAATGGAATAACTGTAATGAGGAGAGCAAAAACAATGCACCGCCAAAAGAAACGAATTGTGTTTTACAACAAAATCTACTTAGAGTTATTAGGGTTAAGTTTTAAGAAGAAAAAAAAACTTGCTCCTGAGGAGTATAATTTTGACCTTTTTGGGAGATATAACATTAAGAAAAAAAATGTTCTATAGTTAAAAGACCATTAAAAATTTCTTTTACACAGAGAAGACCCGAAAGATATATGCGAGTAAAGCTTTTGGTACAAAAAAAAAAGACCACTAGAAGATCAAATACCCTTAGACTACTTCTGATTAGACCTACGTGTATAAAAGATGTTCTATGTACGGAAGGTCTTAAAGAGGCTTTCAGTGTATGGAAACCAACTAGGAATACTTCTATTTGTACAGGGGGATATAAAAAAAAATCCAACAAAGTCAAACGCAAATTTTTAATTTTTTTCTTTTTTTGTCGGAAATAGCATCAAATTTTAGAATAAGTTTAGATTTGTTCGAATTGGTCACCTTTGGCAGGAATTATGGCCTTCAAACGGCCAATAAAACCGTCACACGCTGCCCGAATGTTGCTCTGCGGTATTTTGACCCATTCCCGGCAAAGCGCTTGCTTGAGGTGATTTTTTAGTGCCAAGCTTGCTTCCCAAATTCCTCCACACACAATAGTTCAACGGATTAGTATCCGGAGATTTTGGTGGCCATTGTGCGCTAGAAATAAAGCAAGGAACCTCATGCGATGGTATTGAGTCCTGTTGGAATGTCCAAGGTTTGTGGCCAAAATGTTTGCGTTCCCAATGCTTTAATACAACCTCTAGAAAATTTTCGCGACAATATTCGGCGTTTACTCCTGACAGATATTGTGTTCGTAAAAATAATGGCATGCGTGCAATTTGTTGAGAGTCGGATGCTTATTTTGGATTTTATGATCGTTTTGGTTATTCAAAATTTTGACTCTTTGAGGGTTGCGGTACCAGAATAAATGGCCCCTTCTCTTCCATCTTTATAAAGATCTTGTGTTGATGGAAATATTGAGACGTGACAAATCTGATTGGAACTGAATGTTTAATGAGCTTCATGGATATATAAAATTTTGACCCTCTGTGGGGGAGGTACCAAAACGAGTGGACCGATATTACCCATCTTCGAACTCGATCTAAGTTTAATAATAATAAAATTACGATGTGCGGGCGCACCAGCCAGACAGACAGACGAACGAACGAACATCGCTAGATCGACTCCAAATGTCCTTAAACGGATTTTACCCAAGGGTCTAGGGTCTAAAACCGTTATTTCGATGAGGCACGTTTTAGCCGTATCAAATGATATATACCTTCCATAGCCACATGACTGTGGGTATAAAAAAATTCCATTCACAAGAATTATCTGAATTAACTTCACCATACGTAGTATTAAGGGTATTTTAGTTTTTTAATGATTTTAGCCACATTTTTCAATGGAATTGTCTGAAATTCTACACGATATTCGGTATTTTAATAAATTAAGGGACATTATTCACCGAAATTATTTCAAATTTTCGTAGTGTGTATGCAGGTCCACATTTTCGTATAACCCCCATATAACAGCATCTTCTGATTTTCAGTATTTTGACGATTTAAAGAACATTATTTCCCTGAATTGTTTTCAAATTTTGTATTTGGAGATCGTAATGAGTACTCCAATCTATGACAAACAAGTAAGCAAAGGCTACAGTCGAGCGGGGCCGACCGTTGAATACCCTACAACACTACAATAAACGATACAGTTTATATAGGCGAGATACTCGAAAGAATTCCACAAGATATTGTGACAAATAATGAAAGAAACCCATCAGGTTTCGTTATCTAATTTTCGAATAATAGCAACTTAAACTAATTTGGTTGGTCTTCCTAGATCTGGAACCAAAATTTCCCAAAGACCTATAATCTCTCAGAAGTGGCAAAAGATTAACATTTATTATTGGTTTTTGACTGAAACGCATCTATTAAGATACAGACATTTGACTATATTCTTCAACGAAATCAGCGTTAACGAAATAGTCAGAAGTGAAGTCACTGGAATGGACATTTTCGTATTTTGTCTACAAAAGTTGGCAAACTATTTCACACATTGAATATTTTTGGATGGCCATTCAAAACTGCTTGGCTTTTGCAATGTCCGGTAACCCCCATTCAAATCTGCCTGAGAATCTGGCGAAAATTACGACCTGCTGACAATTTTGCAGTTTTTTGGTCAATTTCAACCCCTAAATATATGGCGATCATCTCCAAAAAGAGTAGGCTTCTATTCTGACCCTCATCTTATCCCCATGCAAAATTTCGTAAGGATCGGGCCATAAATGCGATCTGTATATGATATCCTGATATCCTAACTACTTAGTTTTGTTAGCTGTAGAAATATTACCAAATGTTTAATTCAAAATGAAAATATGCCAAAAATATGACAAAATTGAAAAAATATGAGAAAATTTTACAAAATCAATATTTTCATCGTTAGAGAGATATTTTTATGCGATTTTTTAGGTGTTTTTTCTTTTCTGCCAAGAGGCCATTCTGAATTAATGAGAACTGTCGAAATCAGTTCAGCCGTTCTCGACATATAAGAGATCTTTCAAGCATATCTTCTTTGATAAACATATATATCGCACATATTTTGCTATGTATCCGATTTATTTGATTTTAACATCAATGTGAAGGTCAGAAGTAACCTTGTCATGGCTTTGTGATTTCGCCGGGATTTAAAATATTCGCGGTTTAATGAAAATTTTGGAATTTTTTCAACATAAAAAATATGGTCTATTTTACCCGCTAAATATAATCCGATGACCACCCAAATTGGTAGGCTTCTTCCCCGCCCTAAACTCTAGCTACATGCGAAATTCCGCGTCGATTGGTCTATAAATGCGAAAAGTATAGCTACTGCAAAATCCGACATTTTTTCAGTATTTGGTCCATTTCAACCCCTAAACATTTGGCGATCATCTCCAAAAGAAATAGGGTTCTATTCTGACATTAACCCCACCTACATTTTAAATTTCGTGAAGATCGGGCCATAATTGCGACCTGTAGAGTGATTACAAATTAACATGGACAGACGGACAGACGGACAGACGGACAGACGGACGGACGGACATACATAGCTAGATCGACTCAGCTCGGCGAGCTAGGAAGATCCATATATACTTTCCTATATGGGAAACCAATATTTCGAGGTGTTACATAAATTCTGGCCCAATCAAACTTATAATACCCCCAACACATAGTGTTGTAGGGTATAAAAATTGTGTATGAAAGTGCATGTCTTCATATAGCCAACATATAACAGATTTCCCTGGAAGCGGTATTTTTCGACGGATTTATTTGGAAAATTTTTAAGTTCTTTCAAAATGGTGGAGTTCTGCCCGGCTAGACTTATCTACACGTTTCTTTTTTGTTGTTTATACCCTACATCACATAGTAGCAAGGGTATTATGTCTTTGTACATAACATGGAGAAGGAAGCGAGATAGGTCCATAGTTACTTTTAAGCATCTTCATAGAATCACTTTCTGAGTCGATTTATGCATGTCAGTTCGTCTGTCCGTCCGTCCGTTTGTCCATGTATTCTTGTGAAAAAAATGCAGGTCGCATTTATCAGCCGATTGCGATGAAAATTTCCAAAAGATATTTGTTTAGCAATAGTACCAACCCTATCGAAGTTGTGGGGAATCGGTTCAAATATAGATATAGCTCCCATATATATCTTCAACCGATTTTTGGTTAATTGTGCACCAAATGGCCAATATAAGTCCAAATTACCTAAATTTTTGTACATCTGACCGAATTCGGTCTAGTAGCAAGTATATAAAAATCGGTTCAGATATAGCTACATCCCCCATAGATTTGTTTCATCCGATTTGGTGTCTAAGTTCCTAACATTAGTAATATCCATTCGACACCAAAGATATTTGGTACCAGATATGTTTTAGAGCTCAGAAATACCTCAGCTAAATTATATTAAGATCGGTTCAGATTTGGATATGGCTTCCATATATATCTTCATTCGATTTCGGGTTAATTGTGCACCATATGACAAATATATGTCCAAAAGTCCTGAATTTTGGTACATCCGACCCAATTCACTCTAGAAGAAGGTACATCAAATTGGGGTTTAAGTCCCTCACATTCGTAATATGCCACCCACAACTATGAACTTTGGTACCAGATATATTATAGAGCTCAGAAATACCTTTTTTATCGAGAACTGCTAAGATTTGGATATAGCTCTCATATTTATTTATTGATTATAGCAACGTTATATATAAAAGATTAAAATGTCTCCGTCAATTTTAGTGAAAATCGATTCAAATTGGATATTATCCTCCCATATATTAGTTTCCTCTGAAACCAAATTAAAACTGCTCTAAAGCCAAAGGTTGACAGGTTCGTTTGTTACAGGAGCTCTAGTAAATATGCATTATGTTGTAGAGTATCATATAGTCAGCCTCGCTCGACTTTTGGCTTCTCTTTCCTGGTCTTTATATAAAACGTAGAAATTACTAATAGGGGTATGAATATTTATATATTTATAATGATGGTTCCTATATTGAAAGCGTATTCGGTCCTAATCCACTAATTAGGCACTTCAGGTCTTATAAGGCTGAAAATCTTTAATTGGGTTTTCAACCAAGGAAGTTCTGTCGGAGGTTTATCATCCAAAGAAGACCTTTAGAGGACCTTCAATAATGAAAGCCTTTTTTGAGGTCATTTATACATAAAAGCACATTCAGAAATTTTTGCTTTACATAGAAGACCCTTTAGAGGCGCAAATGGGATATTTAAGAGGTCTAATACCCATAGAATACCTTTCTCTCTTATACTCTTATTATATTATTCACAAAATCCATTTGAAGGTTTTTTATACATTGGGGACTATTTTGCTTACCCTAGGATCCCAAAAAAGACTCCTGTGAATAGAAATCTTTCACAAGATTTTTATTTGATAAAAGGACTCCAAAAATTTGTTCTATGTGTAATTGACTTCTAAAAGTTTTTTAGGTAAAATATACCCAAAAGAACTTACATTCTCTTGGAGATATTTTAAGTAAAAAAAAAACTTTAAGATTTTTATATTTTTAGAGTCATTTTATCAAAAAAAAAAAAATCCTTCCAGAAGTTTTCCATTCACAGAAGTCTTCATTGGCACCCTATGTTTATAGAAGACTCCTCAGTGGTCCGTCATCCATTGAACATTTTTTTAGAAGTCTCTATTCCATGGAAGACCTTTCCGAGAGTTTTAGGAGGTATCCTTTGGATATTCTTTATCCTTAAATAAGGATAAGTAAATTTGCCTCTTTAATTTCTTGGAATCTCTGTCAAAAAACAAATTCATGTGACATTTTGGGGTTTAATACAAATATTCATAATAAATTCAAAATTCTAATGGATTCTCAAAGTCATGCCCTACACATTAACATATCTAAATATTCATGCCATAAACTCTTTGAATAATATAAATATTCATGACAACTAATGGTCAAAAATATTTAACAAACTCTCGAATAAAAAAAAACAACACAACAACCGTTTCCCTTGAAATGTTGCCCTCAAATTTATGGATGCTTAAAAATAAATACAAAAACACAAAATTCGTCATACATACAAATGAATGGTATTTGAAATTTTGTTGTCGTTGTTGTTGCTTTTGTATACTGGTTCGCTCATAGTTATGAATTTACATTAATTATATTTTTAAACATGTTTCTCTGACCTTTGTTAATTTTTCAGGAGTTCGAAAAAAAAAGTTTTTAAATTTTCTCTCCGTTCAAATGGGGGAATGGGGAATACATACCATTTGAAAAAGTAAAGCAAGTGAAAATTGTTTTCATACGAAAAAATTATGAATGGAAATTATGTAAAATATTTACCTCAAATCTCTCAAAACCCTTTCGGAATTCAAAGTTGTTGTTTGAGTTACGCACAACAAAAAAGTTAATGAACAGCAGCTCTTTGGGGAGGGGGAAAGGTACACATATTATGTTTTTTAGTTTGGTTATCAAACTATGTGATAGAAAATAGTATTCCAACATATTGTGGTAACCCAAAATTCTAAAGGGATTTGTGATAAAATTTGATAAGAACCAAAACTATCTGTTCAAATAGAAAAAATCTTTTCGAAAATTATTTAGTTTTTAAACGGTTGCAAATCCTTTATTCCGGGAAAACATGAATTTATGAAAAAAAAAACAACAAGGAAATGTCAAAAATCAGGCGGGCCCGACTATATGATACCCATTTGGAACAAATTTGGCAAATTTTCAAAAAAATAAATAAAATCCGTTAAAAATTCTATTCAAACCCAAAAAATACCGAATGTAGCCGTTTTATCAGGGTTTGCAGGGTTGTCCATATTCGACGGACCCATCTGGCAACGCCATAACTGTTGACAGAGATGTCGCATCGATTAATGACATACCGCGTTTGAAGCGTCAGTCCAAGCAGATTTTTACCATGAACCAATACACGCCACGCGAGCCCTCTGAAATATTTGAAATTTACATTCAACAGAAGAAGTCAGTTGTGAAAACTCAACGTGCTCTTAACACATTAAAAAATGTGAGAAGTGCGCCTTCTAAGAACACCATTAAGCGTTTATACGAAAAATTTTCGACTGGTAAGGCTCTTTCTAATCCGAAGAGGCCATATAAAAGTCGACCAAGGCGAACGGCCGAGAATATCGCTGCCGTACGAGCCAGTGTTGAGAGGTCCCCAAGAACATCCCAAAAACGCCGTTCTCAGCAGTTGGGCATGGCTCGGTCCACTTTACAACGGATTATTCGCATTGATTTGCATTTGTTCCCGTACAAAATTCAATTGACGCAAGGAATGTTGCCTGCGGACAAGCCTCGTCGATTGGAATGGGCCCAAAGAGTCATGGATCCGTCGAATATGGGCAACCCTGTATACGACGACATCGACCTACGTAGTCAACTTTTGTCATAAACCATTACAATATTCAAATGCAAAACTTAAAAAAAAATCGGTCAGATAAAAAAACTGCCACAAAGTCAAAAGCCATAATTTTTAATTTTTTTTTTTTTTGAAATTTTATTGAATGAAAGTGAAAAATGTCGGAACTAGCATCAAATTTTAGAATAAGTTCAGATTTGTTCGAATTGGTCGCCTTTGGCACGAACTATGGCCTTCAAACGGCCAATGAAACCGTCACACGCTGCCCGAATGTTGCTCTGCGGTATTTTGGCCCATTCCCGGCGAAGCACTTGCTTGAGGTGATCGACACTTTGGTATTTTTTAGTGCCAACCTTGCTTTCCAAAATACTGCAGACAAACTAGCCCAACGGATTGGTTTCCGGTGGTTTTTGGTGGCCATTGTGCACCGGAAATGAAGTAAGGAACCTAATTTTGTAACCATTCTTGGGTGGCGCGAGCTAAGTGCAATGGTGCTGAGTCCTGTTGGAATGTCCAATGTTTGTGTGCCCAAGGCTTTAATACACCCTCCAGAATATTTTCGGGATAATATTTATTAACATTTATTCTGATGAAACGGTTATGGCGGCCCACAACATCATCGTGGCCGGCTCTTGAGTTCTGCTGGTCAACCGAAGGTGCACATTTTCCGCTGACCTCTTTGGCAAGTACGCACGATTATTTTGTTTGTTTCCGAACTGTTGGAAAACGAATGTTTTCTCATCGGAGAAAACCAAATTCCGCAGTTCACCACTTTCGGGGAAGCGAAGCAACTTTTTAGCTCTTTTGAATGTATTTTCTATCTGTTTCGGTGTAAGTTCTTGCACTTTTTGGAATTTCAATGCCTCATTTTTCAATATTTGCCGAATAGACCATTACGATATGTTCAGTTCACGAGCCATTTCCCATTTCAGCCACTGCGACGCGGGTTTCGATCAAGTCGCTTTTTTTTGCTTTTCGAACCATTTCTGCTGATGTTGGTGTTCTCTTCCGTCCAATTCCTTGACGTCGGGCTCCGCTATCAATATCACGGTAACAAGCGATGGTACAAAACACAACAGATTTATTCACTTTTAAATACTGGAGTGCTATGATGATAGCCACTTGTGGTTCACGCTTGAATTCCGGATCACGAATAACTTTTTTTCTGGAAAATTCTCATCAAATTGCTTTTGTACGCTTGTAAACAATATAATGAGCCGTCACTGGAATAATTTTAACAGCTATCGGACGAGTGGCTTAGAAATGACCGCAGTCTGAATTTGGCTGCAGTTTTTTTAACCCCCCCACCCCTATAGTTTGTGGGGTCTAAAATGTATATTTCGAGGTGTGGTGACAAACTTAATATACCTTCCATACTATGGTGCAGGGTATAAAAATCTATTCAATTTGGTCTGACCTTAGATATACGGTGAGCGATAATCGTAAAATCGGATGAAGATGTATTTCGAAGCTATATTAAAATCCTAACGGATCTCGATAAAATTTGGCAGGGGTATTTTGGAGCAGTATCTGATGCCCGGTATTAAAAATCATTGTTTTGGAGTGCATATTACGCATGTGGGGAACCTGAACACCAAATCGTATGAAACATAAATATGGGAGCTGTAGATATACCTGAATCGATTTTCAGCAAAATTTGAAGTACTTGCTTCTGGGCTGAACTCCGTCGGAAGTTCTAAAATTCAGTCCGATTTGGGCTGATATGAACCAATTACTGCACAATAAACCTGAAATCGGTTGAACATATATATGGGAGCTATACCCAAATCTAAACGGATCTTCACGAAATTTTAGACACTTATTTCTGAGCTGTATATGATATCTGGTACCAAAGATCATCTTTGTGGAGTGCATATTACGCATGTGAGGGACTTAAACCCCCAAAACGGATAAAATATAAATATGGGAGATATAGGTATATATTTGAATCGATTTTCACCAAATTTGAAGTATTTATTTCTACACTGAATTTGGTCGTGTGTACCAAAATTCAGGTCATTTGGACTGATATAACCCATTTGGTGCTCAATAAACCTGAAATCTGTTAAATATATATATGGGAGCTATATCCAAATCTGAACCGATCTTAACCAAATTTTAGACACTTATTTAGGAGCTGTATCTGATATCTGGTACCATGTGAGGGACATAAAACCGCAAATCGGATGAAACCTAAATATGGGAGCGATAGCTACATTTGAACCGATTTTCACCGAATTTGAAATACTTGCTTCTAGACTGAATTCCGTCAGGTGTGCCAAAATTCGGGTCATTTTGACTGATATTAGCCATTTGGTATCCATTTAACCCGAAATCTGTTGAAGATATATATTTGGGAGCTATATCTAAAATTGAACCGATTCTCACCAATTTTCGTCGTCCTTGCGCCAATCACAGATTATTTGGAAAATTTCATCTCCATCGGAAAATAAATGCGACCGGTATTTTGATCACAAAAATACATGGACAGACGAACTGATATACATACATCGACTCAGAAAGTGATGCTTTGAATATCCTCAAAAGTAACTATTGTTCTATCTCGCTACCTACTTCAGGACATAATACCCTGGTGGTGTAGGGTATAAAAACACATCTCTCTCAGGACCTTCCTTCTAAGACAAAGCCATATTAATACAACACAAAGCTCAATTTTCTACCAGAAACCTCCCACCATTTCCCCAACCCAACGAAAAATAATATCCGAATAGCAGCATCTTAAAATCACAAAACCTCCCATCATTTTTGAGGCTTCGTGCATTATCATCATATCTTCGAATGGCTTTGCATTGTGTTCTTTTAAGTCTAGTCTTTTATGTTTTGCGTGCATATGTGTGAGTGTTCACATCAAACAATAACAACAAAAACAACAACGACGTTTAACAGTTTTCTTTGTGTGCTGTGCCGCTGTGAGTGTTGCAAGTTGCATTTTACCGTTTAATGCTTTTTATGGGCGTGATGCTGCATTTATATACCCGATTTCATATGATTACACCATTATCATACATATACACATATACAAAAACACACGCATACTCACACACACACACACACACACACACACACACACACACACACACCCAACTCCCCAGAGTTAAAACAAAGCACAAAATACCAACAGAAATGCTAAAAGCCGAAGTACTTCAAATAAATATCAACCGAAGAAGAACAAAGAACGAAAGAAATTTTTAATGCAAAGTGAATGGCGTGGAAGCTTTTACTGCACAACAAAAAGAACAATAAAAACAAAAAGAGCAGAGAATGAACAATCTTTTGAGCATTCGTGGTGAAGAACAAAGG
Organism: Musca domestica; assembly: GCF_030504385.1. Lineage (NCBI taxonomy): Eukaryota > Metazoa > Arthropoda > Insecta > Diptera > Muscidae > Musca > Musca domestica. Next base: position 16,376,127 of record NW_026712155.1, read on the forward strand.
CTTTTAAGGTAAGGGGTTTATCTACGGGGAGGCAGTAGATGATAAAGGCAAGAGATTAATACCCTATGGGTTTATACAACTTGAAGAGGTCTTCTACAGATAAAAGGACTTTTAAACTATTTGAAAATACGAGTGACCCTAAAAATGTATTTTAGATAGAGAATAGCTTAAAATCTCTTTCACTGACAGGTAACTTGTAGAAGACTTTCTACCCGCGGAAGATCATAGGCAGAACCTACAGCATTGAAGACTCTACCAAGGCCTTCTATTCATCCAAAGACTTCAGAAAGACCTTCCAATAAAAAAGGTGCTTCAAATGCCATGTTTCATGCTTAGAAGTATTCTTGCTCACATAAGATGTTGAGAATTTTTTTTTCTTCAGAAGGGCTTTATAACGGTTTCAGTTCATAAAATTGATTAATAAAGTCATTTATCAATAGAAGACCTTGGTCCATGAATCAATAACCTTTAGAAAGTTTTCCAAGAATCAAAGTCTCTTGAAAGTTTCGGAGGTCTTCTTCCTGCAGAAAACTTCAACGGGATATCTTGAATCTATCGATCTAAAGAAGAACTGCAATACATTTTTTCTATAGCAAAGACCTATGGAAGTCATTACATATACAGATCACATTTACAAGGTCTTCCATATTTAAAGCACATCCAGAAAGAAAATCATACTAGACAAAAAATATTATTTATCATTGACATTTCTTAAGAAGACCCAAGAAAGTCATATAACCTAAGGCCCTTGGAAATCCTTCTAACCATTTCATATAACACCTGAATGAGGTAAAAGAGGTAAATATGTATCGGAACTATATTAAATCTGAATTGAGCTCAACAAACTTGGCAAAGGTATTTCTAGATTAAATCTTGTATTTTGTAATGCATATCATTGTTACAAATGGCAGATTACCTCTTGAAGAGTTTTGTATATATAATCGGATGAAATATATATGAGCTGGAAACATTATTTTCTCATTTTCGATTGATCCACGATTTTGGTTGGTCCTTAACATTTTTTTTTTCTAAAAATCCACGTTTTCTGTTGGTTCTTAATTTTTTTTTTGAAATGTCCTTGAAAATAATTTAAAAAATTCATCTTTATGGTTGTCCTTTAAAATATTTTTAATATTTCACCTTTTCGGTTGGTCCATATTATTTATTTAACCCACGTTTCTAAAAGGACCTTGAATAATATTTTTAAAAAATCCACGTTAATGGCTCGTCCTTGAAAATATTTTTAAAAAATCCACGTTAATGGTTCGTCCTTGAAAAATATTTTTAAAAAATCCACGTTAATGGCTGGTCCTTGAAAAATATTTTTAAAAAATCCACATTAAAGGCTGGTCCTTGAAAAATATTTTTAAAAAATCTATATTAATGTCTGGTCCTTGAAAATATTTTTAAACAAGTAAGCAAAGGCTACATTCGAGCGGGGCCGACCGTTGAATACCCTACAACACTATAAAAAACGATGCAGGTTATATAGGCGAGATACTCGAAAGAATTCCACAAGATATTGTGACAAATAATAAAAAAAAAACATCAGGTTTCGTTCTCTAATTTTCGAATAATAGCAACTTTAACTAATTTGCTCATTTCCAATTTATTGGAAAATGTTGCACGTAAACGGTCTGCCTAGATCTGGAACCAATATTTCCCAAAGACCTATAATCTCTCAGAAGTGCCAAAAGATTAACATTTATTATTGGTTTTTGACGGAAACGCATCAATATGAGATACAGCCATTTGACTATATTCTTCAACGAAATCAGCGTTACCGAAATAGTCAGAAGTGCATCTTTCCTTTATTTGTGAATTCTCCAAAAAGTCACTGGAATGGATATTTTCGTATTTTGTCTACAAAAGTTGGCAAACTCCTTTACACATTGAATATTTTTGGATGGCCATCCAAAACTGCTTGGCTTTTGCAATGCCCGGTAACCCCCATTCAAATGTGCGTGAGGATCGGGCGATAATTACGACCTGCTGACAATTTTGCAGTTTTTTGGTCCATTTCAACCCCTAAATGTATGGCGATCATCTCCAAAAAGAGTAGGCTTCTATTCTGACCCTCATCTTATCCCCATGCAAAATTTCATAAAGATCGGGCCATAAATGCGATCTGTATATGATATCCTGATATCCTAACTACTTAGTTTTGTTAGCTGTAGAAATATTACCAAATGTTTAATTCAAAATGAAAATATGCCAAAAATATGACAAAATTGAAAAAATATGAGAAAATTTTACAAAATCAATATTTTCATCTTTAGAGAGATATTTTTATGCGATTTCTTAGACGTTTTTTCTTTCCTGTCAAGTGGCCATTCTAAATTAATGAGAACTGTAGAAATCAGTTCAGCCGTTCTCGACATATAAGAGATCTTTCAAGCATATCCTCTTTGATAGACATATATATCGCACATATTTTGCTATATATCCGATTTGTTGGATGTTAACATCAATGTAAAGATCAGAAGTAACCCTGTCATGGCTTTGTGATTTCGCCGGGATTTAAAATATTCGCGGTTTAATGAAAAATTTCGAATTTTTTTAATACAAAAAATATGGTCTATTTTACCCGCTAAATATAATCCGATGACCACCCAAATTGGTAGGCTTCTTTCCCGCCCTAAACTCTAGCTACATGCGAAATTCCGCGTCGATTGGTCTATAATTGCGACCTGTATAGCTACTGCAAAATCCCACTTTTTTTCAGTATTTGGTCCATTTCAACCCCTAAACATTTGGCGATCATCTCCAAAAGAAATAGGGTTCTATTCTGACCCTAGCCCCACCTCCATTCTAAATTTCGTAAAGATCGGGCCATAATTGCGACCTGTAGATTGATTACAAATTAACATGGACAGACGGACGGACGGACATACATAGCTAGATCGACTCAGCTCGGCGAGCTAGGAAACCAATATTTCGAGGTGTTACATAATTTTTGGCCCAATCAAACTTATAATACCCCCAACACATAGTGTTGTAGGGTATAAAAATCCACGTTAATGGCTGGTCCTTGAAAAAAATATTTTTAAACAATCCACGTTTATAACTGGTCATTGAGAAAATTTAAAAAAACACGTTTGTGACTGGTTCTTAAAAATATTTTTGTAAAAATCCAAGTTTCTGAAAGGTCCTTGAAAGTATATTTTTAAAACATGAACGTTTATGATTGGTCCTTGAAAAAAAAGTAATTTAATAAAAATCCACGTTTATGATTGGTCCTTGAAAAAAAAATTAAAAATCCACGTTTATGACTGGGCTTAAAAAATGTTTAAAAAAAACAGGTTTATGGTCCTTGAAAAAATATATTTTAAATTTCTGAAAGGACCTTCAAATAATATTTTTAAAAAATCAATATTTGTGACTGGTACTCAAGAAAAATGTTTTTAAAAAGTCAATTTCTTAGTGTGGCCCTTGAAAATATATTTTTAAAAAAATCCTTGAAGGATATTTTAAAACAAAATATGTCTATGGCTGGTACTCAAAAAGAAAAATAATAAAAAAAATAATAATGAAAAATATATATCTGTGGCTGGTCTTTGAAAAAAAAAAACTACTTTTAAAGAATCCACGTTTATAACAGGCCCTGGAAAAGTATTTTTAAAAAAATACACGTTTATGAAAACCTATGCCTATGGCTGGCTCTTGAAAATATTTTTAAGTAATCTATGTCTATGGCTGGTCCTTAAAAAATATTTTTGAAAAACCCACATTTCTGACTGGTCCTTGAAAAAAGATTTAAAAAAAATCCACACCTATTCTTGGGTCTTGAAAAAAATACGATGAAAAATTCACAGGAAACACTCGACAGATACTTTACCTATAAATGACGCTAAAAAAATTTCTTCGATACTTAAAGATCCTTCCAGAAGCTATTATACATTATACATGCTCATGGAAGACTTTTTTAAGGTCCCTAGTCTTATCAGATCCCTAAGAATACCATGTGACCATACAATAACTACAAAATGGCTCATATCATCTCTCCCTAGGACATATTGTATTTCTAAATTGCGTTGAGAGGATCATTTGTACAAAGAAAAACTTTGTAGTTTAGGCTAATATAGCGCAATTGCCTATGATGATAGAGAAGCATTGGTAGAGCCTGCCAGGACACCTAATTTGATTCAAACTTCAAGAACAAAATTTTATTTAACATCCAAATCTACCGTTTTAATGCAAGGATTTTTATACTGGAGCAATAGAAGCTTTTTTGCAAGGCCATAAAAAGGGTACTTTTTCAGGGAAGACATCTGGAGCAGCCAAAAAAATTGATCCTTTCCAATGATAAATACTCAATACATTTCCGTATATTGTTGCACATATATCTGCAAATTTTCATAGTCTCTAAAATACAATCACATATACATGCATGTCATATACACGAATATATAAGTGATTTCATTCTAAAAGTTGTCAAAATATATTACACATGTCTGTATTATTTATATATGTATGTATGTAAGTACGCATATAAGTTTGTATGTCCCTTCAAATCGCAAATATGTTACATTACTTCAGGGTGATTTATATATCATTTGAAACTTTTTAAAACGTCCTTGCTTTGGGGCGATAAATATCCATTCCAATATGACATTTGCAAAACATGTTGGCAAACAAATTCTCTTTCATTTTCTTAAGTTTGGTGAGGAGTGGTTGCAAATTTAAGAAATAAAAAATAAGAAAACTTTTGTTTTAACTTCGCCTTTTGTTTATTTTACAAACAGTCTCCTGTGTTATTCTGCTGTTTGTTTTAATATGAAAATTGCAAAAATATGAAAATTTGAATTTATATTTCCCCAAGTGATGAAACAACTCCTAGCGAGAGAGAGATGAGTGACGACGGCGGCGAGGAGTGACTGCAAAAAGGACAAACACAATACTTGGTAGCCGCTTGTCAGCCAATGTCGTCGATGTCGACGTCTTAAGGGTCTATGGGAATTGTTGTTGTCTCTTTGCCTTGTTGTGGTGTATTTTTCTTTCTTTCTTTCTTCCTTTCGTCTTTTGCAGTTTCTTCTACACTTTCGTTTGGTTTCATAATTTACATTGTGATTTGTTTACATTCTTTGGCCAAAAAAGTCTTCGTTCCCTTATGACTTTTTTGTTCGTTGCGTTTGAAAGACCTTCGAGGGAGGGTGTGAGGAGCATAAGATGGCAACGAAGAATAGGGGAAAACATAAAATGCTGCATTTGTTGTACAACAACAATTTCAAGATAAAAGCCATGCAGTTCCTTTGTTTTGCTGTGGTGTAAGTGTATATATGTGTGTGTGTGCAAGTGCAGAATGCATTTGACAGTTGCCATGTTAGTGGTGTTGGTTTATACGGCCGCAGAAATGGGACTTGTTGTGTGCTGCATATCATTTAGGCGTTTGCAGGAGTGTGTGTGTGTGTATTCTTGTGGCCCTTTATTATTCTCCAAGTAGTTTCCATTTTTTTCTTTGGTTGCTGGCGCATTCTCCCATGCTTTTCTTTCGCTTTATTATTGTCAAAGCTAAGTAGAATCAGCCAATTTAGAATCACTTGGCAGGCATTGGTTTGTGGATTTTTTTACACATTTTGAGCTCCGGAAAAATGAAAAATAAAAGATAGGAAATTGTAAGAACTCAACGTGTTGGGAATTTCAAGATTATTTTTTGTAGTTGGAACCACTAAAGTGCATTCTTCAAAATGTGTTCATCTATGAAATTAAACCATTTTTTAAATCTAATTCTTTAGGAATATATTTTATATTAGTTCAAAAGTTTAAAATTAAGTAATTTATGTACAACCATATATGTACTTAATTGGTTTTTATATTCAATCAGTAGGATAAAAATACCTTAAGAAAATCTCCAAAATCGTCCAATAACTCAGAAGGTGCCTTAAAAACACTACTCTCGTAACTCCGCTCATTTCAAAACAATATTCTTTAAAAATACTTTATTTAGGTATCCGTTGCCGATTTAAAATATTTCTAATTAATTTTAAAATTCTTTAAAATATATTAAAAAAAGTATATTAAAAAAAATCTCTAACTGTTTTACAAATAAGTTACTACAAACGCCGGCATCAAATCTCAAAAATATTAATAACATCCACGTTTGTGATAGGTTTGTAAAAAATTCTTTTTAAAAATCCACGTTTCTGACAGGTCCTTGAAAAATATTATTTAAAAATCCACGTTTCTGACAGGTCCTTGAAAAATATTATTTAAAAATCCACGTTTCTGACAGGTCCTTGAAAAATATTATTTAAAAATCCACGTTTCTCACAAGTCCTTAAAAATTTTAATTTAAAAAATCCAAGTTTCTGACAGGTTCCTAAAAAACAAAATTCACATTTCTGATAGGTTATAAAAAATACTTTTTAAATATCCACAATTCCGACTGGTCCTTGAAAGGTATTCTTTAAAAAATCCACGACTATTGCTCTTAGAAAAATATTCTTTTAAAAAATCCACTTTTCTGTTGGTTCTAGAAAAAATATTCTTTTGAAAAATCCACTATTTTGGTCCCAGAATAAATATTTTTTTAAAAAAATCCACGTTTGTTGGTCTGTTGTTCCTTAAAAAAAATATTAAATTAAAAAGTCTACGTTTCTGTTGGTCCTTAAAAAAATATTCTTTAAAAAGTCTAAGTTTCCGTTGGTCCTTGAAAAAATATTTTTTAAAAAATCCCCGTTTCTTTTGGTTCTTGAAAAAATATTCTTCGTCCCGAAAAAATATCCTTGGTCCTTGAAAAACATTCTTGGTCCTTGAAGAAATATCCTTGGTCCTTGTAAAAATATTCTTAGCCCTTGAAAAAATATCTTTTTATCCTTTTAAAATATGCTTTAGAAAATCCACGTTTCGGTTGGTCCTTAAAAAAATATTCTTTAAAAAGTCTACGTTTCTGTTGGTCCTTGAAAAAATATTTTTTAAAAAATCCCCGTTTCTTTTTGTTCTTGAAAAATATCCTTGGTCCTCGAAAAAATATTCTTGGTACTTTTAAAAATATTCTTTAAAAAGTCCACGTTTCTGTAGGTCCTTGAAAAAATATTCTTCGTCCCGAAAAAATATCCTTGGTCCTTGAAAAACATTCTTGGTCCTTGAAAAAATATCCTTGGTCCTTGTAAAAATATTCTTAGCCCTTGAAAAAATATCCTTTTTATCCTTTTAAAAATATGCTTAGAAAATCCACGTTTCGGTTGGTCCTTAAAAAAATATGCTTTAGAAAATCCACGTTTCGGTTGGTCCTTGAAGAAATATGCTTTAGAAAATCCACGTTTCGGTTGGTCTTTGAAAAATATGCTTTAAAAAATGTACATTTCTGTTGGTCCCTGAAAAAATATTCTTTCAAAAATGTATGTTTTTGTTGGTCTCTGAAAAAATATTCTTTATAAAATCCACGTTTCTGACAGGCCCCTAAAAAATATTTTTTAAAAAATCCACAGTACTGTCATGTGCTTTAAAAATTACTTTTTAACAAATCCACATGTCTGACAGTTCCTTTAAAAATGTTTTTCAAAAAATCCACGTTTCTATAAGAATATTTTTTTTCTTTAAAAATATATATTTATATAAAAATATATATATAAACATTTTTTTTTTTTTGTAAATCAATTTTCTGTCAAATCCTTAAAAAAATTATTTGAAAAGGCACGTACCTGACAGATCCTAGAAAATATTTCAAAAATGTCAAATTTTTCGAATGATGATTAAAAAATATATTTTTAAAAATCCACATTTCTGACAGGTGCTTATAAAATAATAATAAAAATAAAAAATCCACGTTTTTGACAGGACCTTAAGAAACATTTCAAAATTTTCAAGATTCTGACGGATATTGAATTTTTTTTTTAAATAATCAACGTTAATGGTTGGTCTATTTTTTTTTAAATCCAAGTACGTGGGTGCTCCTAAAAAAATATTTTTATAAAATCCTTTTTTAGAGAAATAACTTTCTTTTTCACAAAAAAAAACTCAAATTAATACTTGGTCCTTGAAAAAGTATGAAATAAATCTAGTCTTCAAAGGTCGTGTACAATTAGTGCTTTAAAAATCCGCTTTAATTAGCCTTTTAAAATACACGAAAATATCTCTTTGGAAATACATTTGAAATATTTACGATTTTATCCAAAACGAATTTTAAAACTGGGTTTTAAATTTCCAGGATTATATCCTTAAAATTCAAAAAAAAAAAATAAGCTTAAAAAATATGAATTATATAAATAATTACTAACATTGGATTGTTTCAAAATAGTAGAGGTATTGTAATTTATGTAATTTATTTATTTTATTTATTATTTATTGTATTAACTATATGTTCGCTGAATTCAGATTTTAATACATAATAATAGATAATGATAAAAAATAATTAAAGTAAATATAAAGTGCAATAGTTCGCCAGAATTTAAATAATACAAAAAAATTCCATTTCCTTTTGTTAACGGAATTTCAAATAAATTAGCAATTGATAACGTATGAAAAAAAACCTACAAAACCTAAAAAATTAAATAAATTTTCATTTTCATTAAAAAAAAATAATCTGACCAAAAAGGCCCGATAACAAAACCTGTAATTTTTCATTTTTTCATAATTTATTTGAACCCCACATGTGGCCAAAAAGGCCTTCCCTTTTTGTCCTGCTGTCCAAAATCACGTTTTTCCAATCTCTTATCACAGACTAGACATTGACATGTCGCATGAATGCATATTATCATAAATAATATTCCTCTTTTGGACAGTAGAAAAAAGAAGGGAACTTTCATCTAAATTGAATATCTCATAGTTTATCTCAAAGTGTTTCTTGGCATTATATTTCAGCGTTCAATGAGAAGTGGAGGTTTTTTTCTATTCTTCCTTTATCAAAGTTGAAAAATCTTGAAATCACATATTTCTTTTTGCTTAAATCACATGCTCTCACACACACAAAAAGTTTTAAACTCAAGCAACTAGCATATTCTTACTTGAGGATACTTCATGCATATGACTCCGAAAAACCAGTCAAGCATAAGAAATCTCATAAGATATGATGCTCGGCGAGTTGAGAATGGAAAATATGAATTTTGTGCCTTCTTGGCACGTTCCGGTAGACAGACATACATACATGCACCCAAATACTGACACTGGAAAACCTTGGCTTTTTGCGGTGGGAGGAGAAGGAGGAGGTGTGTGGGCGCGCACAAAGCACATTACATTGAACAGACATTGCCATTTTTCTGCTGGAGAGCGAACTGAACACAAAAATATATATTTGTCTGTCTGTATATACATAGAATGAAAAATAATAAAACCAATAATAATTCCCACAAGTGACTGGAAAATCTGTTTAAAGTGAGAAAAATGGTAATACTTGTATTTATAAGTCCGCACACAAACAATGTTGCAAAAAGAAAGAGAGAAAGAAAGCAAAACGAAAAGAATTGAAAAACACAAGGACTTTGTCAAAGGAGATGAAAACCAAAACGTGGCAGCCACAGTCAAAGTGACTAAGTGAAAAGGAATCACGGTTGCAAAAAAACAAGAAGCAGTGCGAAAATGTCCTGTGGGGCTGGCTATAACAATTGAAAATAAATACAAATAGCGCCATGGCGTTCCAAAGGCATATTTTTCAACATTACCTGCTGAGTTGGCGGCTTAGCAGGTCTTTTGGAATTCTTAAAAATTGTGTTCCTATAGCAGTTATGTTTAAATGGGAAGATGAAGTAGAGGAGGGTTTTTAAAACCTAGGCTTGCGGATTTTTTACTTAAAAATATTAATTAAAAAAATTACTAAATACTTAAAAAAACATTTTAGACCCACAAATTTTAAATTTTAATTTGAAAATTCACGAAATTTGCCATGAAGTTTGTGTTAGGGTCAGAATAGAACAATATTTTTGGAGATGATTGCCATATGTACCAATAAGAGTGGCTTTTCTAAATAATCTTTTTTCAAGGACCAACTGACAAATAAGCGAAAATTTTAAAAAAATACATATGTTTTCAGCGACCACTAGACCCATAAGGCGCGGATTTTAAAATAATAGGCGGAAATTTTTTTGGAAAAAAATAGTTTTTAAGGACTAAAGTCAAAGTAAAAGTCCAATAAGCGTGGTTTTTTAAAGAATAGTTTTTTAAGGACCAAAATCGAAGTTAAGGACCAATAAGCGTGGATTTTTAAAGAATAGTTTTTTAAGGACCAAAGTCGAAGTAAAAGACCAATAAGCGTGGATTTTTAAAGAATAGTTTTTTAAGGACCAAAGTCAAACTAAAATGCCAATAAGCGTGGATTTTTTAAAGAAAAGTTCTTTAAGGATCAAAGTCAAAGTAAAGGACCAATTAGCGTAGATTTTTTATTAAAGAATAGTTTTTTAAGGACCAAAGTCAAAGTAAAAGACCAATAAGCGTGGATTTTTTAAAGAAAAGTTCTTTAAGGATCAAAGTCAAAGTAAAGGACCAATTAGCGTAGATTTTTTATTAAAGAATAGTTTTTTAAGGACCAAAGTCAAAGTAAAAGACCAATAAGCGTGAATTTTTTCAAGAACCGAATTCAAAGTGAAGTACCAAGGACCAATACGTGTGGATTTTTAAAGAATATTTTTAAGGACTAACAGAAACGTGGATTTTTAAAGAATAATTTTAAGGACTAACAGAAACGTGGATTTTTAAAGAGTATTTTTTTAAAGACTAACAGAAACGAGGATTTTTAAAAAATATTTTTTTAAGGACTAACAGAAACGTGGATTTTTAAAAAATATTTTTTAAGGTCTAACAAAAACGTGATTTTTAAAAAATATTTTTTTAAGGACTAACAGAAACGTGGATTTTTAAAGGAAGTTTTTCTCGAGGACCGACAGACCAATAAGCGTGAATTTTTAAGGAATATTTTCTCGAGGACCGACAGACTAATAAGCGTGGAGTTTTTAAATAATATTTTTTCATGAGCCAAAAGACCAGAAACGAGGATTTTTGTTTAAAGGAAAATTTTTTGCAAGGATCAACAGATACGTGGATTTTTTAAAAATATTTTCCAAGGATCAACAGATACGTGGATTTTTTAAAAATATTTTCCAAGGATCAACAGATACGTGGATTTTTTAAAAATATTTTCCAAGGATCAATAGGCCAATAAGCTTGGTATTCCTAAAGAATATTTTTCAAGGACCAACAGGTCAATTAGCTTGGAATTTTTAAAGAATTCTTTTCAAGGACCAGTAGACCAATAAGCGTGGATTTTCGATTTTTGAAAATTCGTACAAAAAGGGTATGAAAAGAGCTAAAATGTACAAATAAAATCCTTTTTATAATATAATACTTTTTATTGGACAAAACGGAATGAGCTAGACTTCAGAAATTTCGAATGAAAGTCACTGATGGAGTGCAGGATAGATGTAGCAAAGAGTTTTTGGGAAATCGAACTTAAAGTTTACGAAAAGTTCTTAACTGGTAATAAACTTCTAAAATGGTACCATTTTTTATTATTTGAATGGATAGAGCGAAAAACTTGATATTCACTATAAAAATAAAAAGCTGGAAAGAATGCTTGATATATAAATGTGGTTTTCGAAATATGTACTAAGTGGGCGAACTGTACTAAATGGTACAAAATTTTGGGACAGTTTGTTTTAGGGTTAACGGGTGAAATTGTGTATTGGGGTTCCTTTTAAAGGTAGGTTTGTGATAAAGAGGTGGTTTTTGAAATGGAATAAAAATGCACGAAAAGTACTAAATAGTACTATATTTGGTAGAATTTGGTATCGGCTGAATGGGGTCGCTGTTCATACGTAGCCTTGTCATATGGATATGATTTCGGAAATGTGTACTTTAATGGTACGAAAAGTACTGAAAGGTACCAAATATGGTATTGGGTGATCTTATCTATGTTTGAGATTTGGCGGATATTTGGAAGTGTGCCCAAAAAGTACCAAACAGTACGAAATTTGGTATTGGGTAAACGTATAGTGCTCGCAGTTTTTAATATTTTATTTGGGTCGCTGTTCATGTGTAGCTTTGACATATGGAGGTGTTATTGTACGAAAAGTACTAAATAGTACTACATTTGATATTGAATGAAGGGAAAGGGCTGGACATCGCAATTTTTTTTTTTTTTTTTTTTTTGGAAATGCATACTACAATTGCAATAAAAGGTACGTACGTAAGAAAACTAAGAGTTGAAATCCAGAAGTTTCGAATTAGGGTCACTGTTAGGAACTGGGATTTGAGATATGGAGATTTTTTTTTTTTTTTTTGAAAATTCGAGCTATAATTCTTCGAAAAGAACTAAGTGTTACTAAATTGCGTACTGAGTGTATATATAGAGCCGGAATTCTGAAATTTGATATGCAGTTATCTGGTTGTGGTTTTGGAATATCGTACTATAATTGTTGGAAAAGTACTAAATGGTACTAAATTGGATCACTGTGGGTGTCTAGGATGCAGAAAAGTGTAGATTGTTTTGGTTATGGGTACTAAATGTTACTAAATTTGGTATAGAGTGAAGGAATAGAGCTGAAATTCTGAAATTTGCTATTGAGGTCAGTGTTGGTTTTTGAGGTTTACATATGGAGACGTTGAAATAATTATGGACAGGAAGATTGGATATTAGTTCATGAGAACTTTTAACTTTTCTTCGATCCTTACGAAATGTGGCATGGGGGTTGGGATTATTGTCGGTATAGAAAATTAGTGATCTTGATGATGATCACATAATACTTGGTATTGAAATGAACTATAAAAAATTAAAAAAAAATTGATTTGGACCTGTGTGGGGCTGTCCAAAAAATTATAGTATTGTAGGGTATCATATGGTCTACCCAGCACGTCTGAAGCCTTTGCATACTTCTTTTTTTATATAAGGATGTTAGTTTTTAGTCTGAAGATTATTAAAAGTATCTCCTTAAAGCACACACGGCATCGTTGTTTTTTAATTTATTTATACCCTCCACCATAGTATGGAGGGTATATTAGATTTGTCATTCCGTTTGTAACACCTCGAAATATACATTTTAGACCCCACAAAGTATATATATTCTTGATCAGCATAAAATTCTATGTCGATTTATCAATGTCCGTCTATCCCTCTGTCCGTCTGTGAAAATCACTCTAGCTTCCGAACGAAATGAAGTAAGTTGATAAAAATTTACTCAAATGGGTGTTATGTCTGCTGGACTTTTGATATTGAAGATGGGCTATGTATGTCCAGGTCTTCGCATAGACCCCATAAAACGGTACCTTCCGATATGCGGTATTTTGATGATTTTAGCGACATTATTCACCGGAATTATTTCAAAATTGGTGTTTGAAATTCGTAATGGATACTACAGCCTCAGACAGAAAATGGGTCATGTAGGTCCACGTTTTCGTATAGCCCCCATATAACGGTACCTCCCGATATTCGATATTTTGATGATTTTATCGACATTATTTACTGGAATTGTTTCAAATTTGGTATTTGATGTTCGAAATGGATACTACAGCTTCAGACAGAAAATTGTCCGTGCAGGTACACGTCTTCGTATAGCCCCCATATAACTGTACCTCCCGATATTCGGTATTTTGATTTTATCGACATTATAACCGATTTTTTTAAGTTTCGCATTTGAATATGGTAATGGCTTATGACAAATGTTACCTATGCAGGTCCATGTCGTCGTATAGGCCCGGCCGAACTAACAGCTTTTTTACTTGTGTTTTTTTTTTTTTTTTTTTTTTTTTTTGAGATATATCAACAGTCGAAGCTTTTTAATTTTTTTTTTTTTTTTTTTTTTTTTTTGAGGAACATCTAAGCTCATTTTTTGTAAAAAAATATTTTTATAGAGGTGTATTCAGGCTTGTGGATTCTTAAAAATATTTTTGTCGTATATCTCGTGGATTTTTAAAAATATTTTTGAAGTACTGTAAGTGTATGAGGGGTTTTTCTTTCGTTTGATCCAAAATAAATCCAAACAATCAGGATCTGGGCTTTGTAAAAAAAAAATATATAGACTCTTGAATCAAAAAAAAAAAAAAAAAAAAATATATATATATATATATATATATATATATATATATATATATATATATATATATATATATATATATATATATATATATATATATATATATATATAAATAAATAAAAAAGGCTCGTACATTTTCACCTTTTCCACAGGTCACACCTCAATCCTCTCCGCCTTAATTAATTTGCAATTAAAAATAAATTTTTTGGTGTCCAAACATGTTTGCCAAATTAATTTTCCACTTCAAATATAATTGATTTTACGAAAATGTATATTTTTTGTGTTTATTGATGACTAATCGAAATGAATACCTTCCACGAATCAATTAATTGGCTCTAATTAATCGACAAACTACAAAGCGTTCAATGTCCTTTTTTTCGGTTGTGTCGTCGCAGAAAATAGCATAAGACCGAGTCAGTCAATGGCTTTTTATGGAAGACGAAGAAGCCCTCGCAGCATCAAGGACGAGACAGAATACATAAAAAAAAACAAAACAAAACAAACAATGGCAACAACAATGAGATGTGTGAGCGTACAATGAATATGTAGATGCGTATGTATGTGTGAATGGGATAAAATAAATTAAATATTCAAAGAAAAGAAGAGAACAAAAAAAGAGAGCAAACAAAAAACAAACAAACACACACACAAAAACAAATGACGTCAGACGGTGGGGAGACCAAGAAAAAGAGACAAACCAGTGTTGCCATGTAGATTTTTGAGGTTTATATTAATCTTTATGTTTATATTAACCAAGATCTCTTTTGGAATTCATATCCTGAAAATTATGTGAAAAATTGAGACATGATTCATGATGATTATTTCTTAAAATATTTTCTTATACCTGGGTCCTTAGCATGAAAATCTGTCCAAAGCGGACCCTAAAAATACCCAAAATTACTGTTAGCGAGACAGATACATAGATTCGTTTTTATACCCTCCACCATACTATGGAGGGTATATTAACTCTGTCATTCCATTTGTAACTCCTTGAAATACTCATGTCAGACCCAACAAAGTATCCGCCTGTCCGTCTTAATCAGCGTAAAATTCTAAGTCGATTTAGCGATGACCGCCTGTCCGTCTGTCTGTCTGTCCATCTGTCTGTTGTAATCACGCTATCTTTCGAACGAATTGAGATAGAAGGCTAAAATTTTGCCCACTTTTTTATTTCTCCAGTAGGCAGTTTAAGTTCGTAAATGGGCCATGTAGGTCTACGTTTTCATATAGCCCCCATATAACGGTACCTCCCGATATTCGGTATTTTGATGATTTTTGCGACATTATTCAACGGAATTGTTTCAAATGTGGCATTTGAAGTTCGAAATGGATACTACAGCCTAAAACAGAAAATTGTCTGTGCGGGTCCACGTCTTCGTAGAGTACCTCCCGATATTCGGTATTTTGACGATTGTAGGTACAATACCCACCGAAATTGTTTGAGATGTCGTATTAGAAGTTCGTAATGGATGCTACAGACTGTGACAGAAAATTGTCTATGCTGGACTTCGCACAGCTCCAATATAACGGTACCTCCGATATTCGGTATTTTGATGATTTTAGCGACATTATTCACCGGAATTGTTTCAAATGTGGTATTTGAAGTTCGAAATGGATACTACAGCCTAAGACAGAAAATTGTCTGTGCAGCTCCACGTCTTCGTATATCCCCATATAACGGTACCTCCCTCTATTCGATATTTTGAGGATTTTAGGGACATTATTTACCAGAATTGTTTCTAGTTTCGTATTTAGAGTTCGTAATGGGTACTACAGCCTCTAATAAAAAAGCCTTCATATAACGGAACCTCCGAATATTCGGTATTTTGATGATTTTGTCGACATTTTTCACCGTAGTTGTTTCAATTTTCGTATTTAGAGTTCATAATTGGAACTACAGTCAACGCCAGAAAATTGTCTATGCAGGTCCTGGTCTTCGTATAGGCCCCATATATCAGTAACTCCCTATATTCGGCATTTTGACGATTTCAGGTACAATATTTACCGTAATTATTTGAAATGTCGTTTTTGAAGTTCCTAATAGGTACTACAGCCTATGACAGAAAATTGCCCTTGCAGGTCCAGGTCTTTGTATGGCCCCTATGAAATTTCACCCCTCAATAGTCGGCAATTTAATGATTTTAGCTACATTATTTATTGGATTTTTTTTTCAAGTTAGTATTTGAATATTGTAATGGCTTATAACAAAAATGTTGCCTATGCAGGTCCACATCTTCGTATAGACCCCAATATAATGGCTATATTTGGTATTTTTACGATTTTAACAGAATTTTCAACGTTTTTTTTTTTTTTTTTTTTTTTGAAAATTTCCAAATTCGTTCCAAATGGCGGAGGGCATGTTCGACCCGGCCGAACTTACTTCTTCTTCTTTTTTGTAACGGCTTATAACAAAAATGTTGCCTATGCAGGTCCACATGTTCGTATAGACTCCAATACAGGGTTGCCCATATTCGACGGACCCATGACTCTTTGGGCCCATTCCAATCGACGAGGCTTGTCCGCAGGCAACATTCTTTGCGTCAATTGAATTTTGTACGGGAACAAATGCAAATCAATGCGAATAATCCGTTGTAAAGTGGACCGAGCCATGCCCAACTGCTGAGAACGGCGTTTTGGGGAGGTTCTTGGGGACCTCTCAACACTGGCTCGTACGGCAGCGATATTCTCGGCCGATCGCCTTGGTCGACTTTTATATGGCCTCTTCGGATCAGAAAGAGCCTTACCAGTCGAAAATTTTTCGTATAAACGTTTAATGGTGTTCTTAGAAGGCGCACTTCTCACATTTTTTAATGTTTTAAAAGCACGTTGAGTTTTCACAATTGACTTCTTCTGTTGAATGTAAATTTCGGAGCGCTCGCGTGGCGTGTATTGGTTCATGGTAAAAATCTGCTTGGACTGACGCTTCAAACGCGGTATGTCATTAAGAGATGTGACATCTCTGTCAAAAGTTATGGCGTTGCCAGATGGGTCCGTCGAATATGGACAACCCTGTATAACGGCTATATTCGGCATTTTTAAGATTTGACATAATTTTTTGCGGATTTTATTTTTGAAAATTTCCAAATTTGTTCCAAATGGCGGGGGGCATTCGAAGTTCGACCCGGCCGACCTTACTTCTTTTTTCTTTGTTTTATATAAGTCATTCATATGAAAAATATATCATAAAAGTCTTAAAAATTACCGAAAAGAAGTTAGATCCCCAGATCCGTTTCTCAAGTAATCAGTTATGGTGTGATAAGGATATGTTGCGGTGTGATATCGACCTTAAATTTCCAAAACCCCAGAACGGCATCTCTAATATTTTTAAATATATATATATCATACTATTTTCCCTCTCTTCTATCCCCCCTCCCTCTATGACTATCATTCAATTTAGAACAAGCGGGCAGCAGTGTGGGTCTTCTTCTACAATTGTATTTTTTCAATTGAAACATATGCACATAGACACACTCACAACGGGATACACAAATTTTTATGGTTTTAGAGAGCTTGTTCGAAGTGTAAAACGAAATATGAATATACAGACAAAAGCAAGACAGCAACAACAACAAAAATCCTCCACCACCCCCCTCCCCCTTTGCACATATAAATTGCAGCGGAGCAGCAGCATTGAAAGACGAAAATTGAAATAAATGGCAATGCAATAAAATAAGATTTGTCCTTGTTATGTTTGCATTATATATTACATACAACCATCATAATACACATATACAGCCACAAAAAATACACACACACACCCATACATGTATACACATTTTCAAGTACATACATATATCACTTATGCTCGCTTGTCTCTGCGAGCACATGAAAGATTGCATTTATGAATAGCTAAAAGAATTTTCTATAGTAAAACTTCACACATACACTCATACCCACACATAAACACACCCACATACAGAGGGCATCAGACAATGGCAGTCTTGTATTGCAATAATAGCTGGTCTAACACACAAAAAAAAATGAAATGCAAAAAAATATAATTGAAAGAATTGAAAAAACAACTGCAATGTCTGAAAAACATTCATAATTTCAATTTCAAGTGTTTTTTTTTTTTTTTTTTTTTGTTTGGTTTGAAGTATTTTTACATTTGTCTCATTAAATCCTTATGAATCATGAATAAAGTGGAAGAGGAGTTGGCAATTTATGTGAAGTACTAATTGCGTAATAATGTTGTGCATTGTTGTTTTACAAATGAGGTAGATGGAAATAATTGTCATCGGAAATATGTGAAGTGAAATACGGGATGTGTGTGTGAGTTGGAGTTGTAAGGACTTTTTATGAGAGTATAGAAAAAATTAATTGGAAAATAAAATGGTATTCTCGAGCAGAAATTATATGTCTTTATTGAAAAATAAATAAAACCGGCAATTTGGAACTCTACATCATTATTCCGGGTCATTACTTGACGCGGGTCCGCCATATCCCTTAAGAAAGAAGTAAATTTTTCGAAATGTTGACCATATTTAATGCTTTCTTTACTTGTCAGCCCATCGTTCCTATATTTCAGTTATCAGCTAAATTTTGATAGCAATAATCAGGCTGCCATTCTAGTTGCAGAAAGTGCTCTAATTTAATCTTATTTTATAATCAGGTTTATTTGTTGGGAAACCAGTTAATCACCCCGAAAAAAGTCAATTAAAAAAAAAAAAAAACAATTAAAAAGCTGTGAGTTCGGCCTGGCCGAACTTTGAATATCCTTCAGCATTTGGAACGAATTTGACAATTTCCAAATAAATAAAATAAAATCCGTTAAAAATTCTCTTAAAATCTTAAAAAATACCGAACGTAGCCGTTATATTAGGGTCTATACGACGACGTGGACCTGCATAGGCAACTGTTGCCATAAGCCATTACAATATTCAAATTCGAAACTTGATAAGAAATTTTGTGAATAATGTAGCTAAAATCATCAGTATACCGAGGAGGTACTATTATATGGGGGCTATACGAAGACGTGGTCCTGCACGGACAATTCTCTGTCATAGGCTGTAGTATCTATTACGAACTTCAAATACCAAATTTGAAACAATGTCGGAGAATAATGTCGCTAAAATCATGAGAGTACAGAATATCGGGAGGTACCGAAATATATGGGCTATACAAAGACATGGATCTGTACACACAATTTTCTGGCTTAGGCTGTAATATCTATTAAGAACTTCAAATACCAAATTTGAAACGATTCCGGTAAATAATGTCGCTTAAATCAATAACATACCGAAAATAAGGAGGTACAGTTATATGGGGCCTATACGAAAACGTGGACCTATGTGGCCCATTTTCAATACCAAAAGTCCCGCAAACATACTATACATTTGAGTAAAATTTTATCAACCTACTTCATTTCGTTCGGAAGCTGGAGTGATTTCCACAAACGGACAGACGAAAGGTTGATAGATGGTATGATTTATATTAAATAAATACTTTCGCTCGGGCGGGGCCGACTTTATGATACCCTACATCACTTTGCTAATTTAGTAGAGCTCCTTGTATCACCCATTTGGTGCACCATTAACTTGAAATCGGATAAAGATATATATGGGAGCTATATCCAAATCTGAACCGATATTTCTGAGCTGTATTTAATATATTTTCCTGAATATCGTCGTTACGGAGTGCATATTACAGCTGAGGGTAACAAATCGGATGAAGAGTATATATGGGAGCAATAGCTATATCTGAACCCATCTTCACCAAATTTGTCATACTAGCTTCTAGACTCAATTCGGTCGTAACTGCCAAATTCCATCCCATTTGGACAAATATTAGACGTTTGGTGCACAATAAAATGTAAATCGGACGAAGTCATATATGGGAGCTATATTCAAATCTGAACCGATCTCGATTAAATTTAGCAAGTGTATTTCTGAGCTGTATTTGATATATTTCCCCAAATATTGTTGTTACAGAGTGCATATTACGGCTGCGTAGGACAAGAATAACAAATCGGATGAACAATATATATGGGAGCTATAGCTATATCTGAACCGATATCGATCAAATTCGGATACTTATTTTCAGGTCCAATCGGATCGTTCGTGCAAAATTCCGTGCTATTCGGACTGATATTACACGTTTGGTGCACAATAAAAAGCAAATCGGACGAAGATATATATTGGAGCTATGTCTATGACCGCATATCTCCAATTTCAATAGAGTTCGTCCTTGGGCCAAACAAATGATTTGTGCAAAATTTCATCTGGATAGTGCAATAAATGCGAAATGTACTTTGTCTGTTACAAACAAATGCACAAATACATAATACCCTGACCTCCTTGTGAGATTTTGCAGTTGCTCTAGAGGCCACAAATATAGCCCAATCGACAAGGAATTTCTCTTAGGGAAGGACAGATGTCTAGCATTTTAGATGGCTTATCAGCACGACAAAGGACGTATTAAATATAAGGCAATTGCCAACAGCCAAAAACCGAGAATAAAATTTTTGCAGGACTAAAATCGACCAAATAGGTTTTGAACCTAAGGGTGCTTTCCAATATAATTTAGTGTTGTAGAGCATTACATGATGGGTCCTGCATGACCACAGGCTTTGTTTTCTTGTTTTAAATAATTTTTTTTGGTCCATGAAGACAAAAATAGTAAATTTATGTGAAGTAGTTTTGAAGAATTATGTAGACAATAATCCATTTTTTATACGATATACCAAAATTATAATTTCTCTAAAACCAAAGATTGATAGGTGGTATGATCTATATCAAATAAATACTTTTGTTACGATAGCTCTACTAAATATGAATAGTGGTTTAGGGTATCATATAGTCGGCCCGCCCACTTTTCCTTACAAGTGAAAAGAATATTTGTTCAATAATACACAAAGTCAGAAACGTGAAAAAAGTATTTCAAGAAGTCCCAGACCACAAATCGTGGATATTCTAAAGAATATTTTTTAAATAGCCAAAGGACCTATAACCAAGGGTATTTTAGGGATACTTTAATAATTTAAAAAAAAAAAATAATTAGCCAAAATTGATGAGTTTATAAATAATATATTTGTGACGGACTGTTATGCGCAGCATAATATAATAATATTTTGATATATTGTAGCATTTGTTTCCACTGATTTGTACTCACACAGATAAATACTACTTTCCAAAGAACGGCCATTGTATGCCATTATACTCACCATATATTCCTGATGAACCGCTAAACTAACGGCGAAAACTCTCGCATAGTGGTGAGTTTGTGAATCTCTCTCTCTCTCTCCCTCTCTCTGGTTCTCCTTTCAGATCGTTAAGATCATATCCAAATAAAAAATTGGTTTTTAGTTTTCAAAACTGTAAAATTATGCAAATTATAGCCTCCATATTACCATCCGTCGACATGGACCATAATTTCGTATTCTTCTGGCTCTGAATATCAAAGAAACCTTTATACGCAGAATCCGTTCCATGTGTTGCACAGTTTAAGGTATTGCCTGATTTTTGGTATTTGTAAGCTGTTAATCACATTTTCCTATTAATTTGGCTATAACGTGGTATTTTCGAATGCATTAAATTGGAGACCGGTAACCTCCTCGGGAAATGTATGTAGACAGCATATATTTTTCCAGTTCTCTCCTGGTTACATAAGTCATAAAAAAACTACCTATGAATCGTTTTTAATTTAAAGTGTATGACATTAACTTTTTAAGTGCACTTTAATTAAGTAACAGTTTTCTTCTATCCATTAAAGCCAAAGTCATAACGTATGAATTACAAAGCGCCGCATATGTATGTGTATACTCCAGGTATAAGGATATATACTACGTTCACGCTAATTTATTTGAAAGAGCACATTATGGGATATTTGCATAACACGGTCATAATTATAATTTCTTCTGCTTCTACCTCGTCGTCGTTGCTAGAGGCGGATAGTTTTATAAAGGACTTTATTGCAATTGCTGCTGCTGTTGTTGTTGTTGTTATTATTATACAGACGGAAATTAATTTTCAGTTCCTTTCACTTGCATTTGCATTGAATTGTTTACACATCCCTTTTGCCAATGTTGGGTGTCTACCACTCTCTCGGCCTCTCTTTTGCATTTGCTTATATTGGTAAATAAACACATACAGGGTGAGGTGAAAAAACTGCAACCAACTTCAGACTGCTGTCACTTGCAAGCTACTCGTCCGACAGCTGTTAAAATTGTTCCAGTGATAGCTCATTATATTGTTTACAAGCGCACAAAAGCATTTAGATGGTAATTTTTCAGTAAAAAAGTTATTCGTGATGGAATTGAAGCGTGATAGTGTGATTTCTTTATATTTGGCTGGAAAGACACAAATGGCTATCGTTAGGGCACTTCAGCATTTAAATGTGAATAAATCTTTTGTGTCTCGTACCATCGCTCCTTATCGTGGTTACCTGGTAGCGTAGCCCGACGTCAAGGAAGTATGCGGAAGAAAACAACAACATCAGCAGAAATGGTACGCAAAGTAAAGAAGCGACTTGATCTAAACCCGCGTCGTTATGTCCAAAAAAATGGCTCGTGAGCTGAACATATTGCAATATTTCATTCAAAGTCAAATATTGAAAAACGAGCTTGGGGTAAGCCATTAAAATTCCAAAAAGTTCAAGAACTTGCACCGCAACAAAAAGAAGAGAGACTCAAAAGAGCTAAAGAGTTGCTTTGCTTGACCAAAAGTTGTGAACTGTCGCCAAAGAGGTCAGATGAAAATTTGCACCTTCGGTTGGCCAACAGAACTTAAGCGCCGGCCAAGGTGATGGTGTGAGCCACCATAACAGCCGATGGTTGCTTTCCGCTCGTATTACTCGATCTCGCGCAAATATTCTGGAGGGTGACCTTGGACATTCCAACAGGACTCAGCACCATCAGCATGCGCCACCCAAGAATAGTTGCGAAATGATTTGCGTGTATTTTTTAAAGAATTTTTGAGGCTTGCTTTCCAAGGATGAGGCGTGGATTTTTTTGAGGAATTTTGGAAACTTGTTTTCCAAGAATAAGGCGTGGCTTTTTGAAAGAATTTTTGAGGCCTGGTTTCCCTGGATAAGGCGTGGATTTTTGAAAGAATTTTTGGGGCCTGGTTTCCCTGGATAAGGCGTGGATTTTTGAAAAAATTTCTGAGGCCTTTTTTCCCTGGATAAGGCGTGGATTTTTGAAAGAATTTTTGAGGCGTGGTTTCCCTGGATAAGGCGTGGGTTTTTTAAAGAATTTTTGAGGCTTGCTTTCCAAGGATAAGACGTGGGTTTTTTAAAGAATTTTTGAGGCCTGGTTTTCCTGGATAAGGCGTGGATTTTTGAAAGAATTTTTGAGGCTTGCTTTCCAAGGATAAGACGTGGGTTTTTTAACGAATTTTTGAGGCTTGCTTTCCAAGGATAAGACGTGGGTTTTTTAAAGAATTTTTGAGGCCTGGTTTTCCTGGATAAGGCGTGGATTTTTGAAAGAATTTTTGAGGCTTGCTTTCCAAGAATAAGGCGTGGATTTTTGAAAGAATTTTTGAGGCCTGTTTCCCTGGATAAGACTTGGTTTTTTTAAAGAATTGTTGAAGCCTCCTTTCTAAGATAAAGACGTGGATTTTTCAAAGAATTGTTGAAGCCTCCTTTCTAAGAATAATACGTGGATTTTTCAATGAATTGTTGATGCCTCCTTTCTAAGAATAAGACGTGGATTTTTCAAAGAATAAGAATAAGACGTGGATTTTTCAAAGAATTGTTGAAGCCTCCTTTCTAAGAATAAGACGTGGATTTTTCAATGAATTGTTGATGCCTCCTTTCTAAGAATAAGACGTGGATTTTTCAAAGAATTCTTGAAACCTCCTTTCTAAGAATAAGACGTGGATTTTTCAAAGAATTGTTGAAGCCTCCTTTCTAAGAATAAGACGTGGATTTTTCAAACAATTCTTGAAGCCTCCTTTCTAAGAATAAGAGGTGGATTTTTCAAAGAATTTTTAGATCTGTTTTCCAAAGATTTTTCTATAGAATTTTTGAGGTCTGTTTTCCAAAGATTTTTTTATAGAATTTTTAAGGTCTTTTTTCTAAAGATTTTTTAAAGAATTTTTGAGATCTGTTTGTTTTTACGAAAGGTGTAAGGGTTTTTATATTATTTTTGAGGGCTCTTCGGGTGTATTAAAGCCTTGAGCACGCAAACATTTTGGCCGCAGACCTTGGACATTCCAACAGGAGTCAGCACCCATTGCACTCAGCACGCGCCACCCAAGAATGATTACAAAATGAGGGTCCTCGCTTCGTTTCCAGCGCAAAATGGCCACCAAAATCTCTGAATACCAATCCGTTGGTCTATTGTGTCTGGAGTATTTTGGAAAGCAAGGTTGGCACTTAAAAATACCAAAGTGTCGATCACCTCAAGCAAGCGATTCCCCAGAAATGGGCCAAAATACCGCCGAGCAACATTCGGGCAACGTGTGACGGTTTCATTGGCCGTTTGTAGGCCACAGTTCCTGCCAATGGTGGCCAATTCGAACAAATCTAAACTTATTCTAAAATTTGATTCTATTTCCGATATTTTTTGATTTCATTCAATAAAATTTAAAAATTATATCGTTTGACTTTGTTGCAGTTTTTTTATTTCCCCCTGTACATCTACACCTATGTGAAATATTTTCCTCATATCCATTCATTCATGCATCATAAAGTGTAAATTGGAAGAAGCAGAAGATGCACGAGAACAAACAACTGCATTGACACCTGGCGGCACTGAACACAATGTGTGTGTGTGCATGTATGTGTTGCATGAGTGCAAGGAGCGAGCCCATTATAGTTCAGAGGCATATCAGCATTAATTTATAAATTGACACTTAAATTCAGAAGTGAAGTATAAGACGAACATGTTTTTGTTTGATGTGATATGAGCTTAATATACCGACTCACAGATGCTCACACACGAACATACTTGGATGAGCGAACTCATTTGCCAGGGAGAAAGCAACAATGCATCTATAACTCATACATATGTGAGCAATTGAAAAAGGGGTGAACATGGTATGTGTGCCATAACAACACACATACGCATGCATGTGTGTGTGGGTGTGCGTGTGTACATCAACTATAATATTCAAGTTGGTAATGTATTCATCTCTCTGTGTATGTCCACTTCTTCTTCTTCTGCTTATTCCTCCTCTTTCACAATGTTCTTGACTTTTGTTCGATGTCTCTCATTTGTCATTCACACAACTCTTTGTAGATGTTGTTGATGATGATGACGACGATGACTAACCAAGCCATCCGCTTGCAGGACATGGCCTGTCACCCGGCCTACAATAGTATCTGTGTGTGTGTGCGTGTATGTATTTGTGCGTATATTTGTATTTACTCTAGCTTTGACATTGAATGCATGAAGTGAGTTTAAAGTGTTGAATGCATTCATTTCATTATGTATTTGTTTTTGTGCTATTTTTTTTTTTTTTTTTTTTGCTCTACACAGATCCATTTCTCATATCCATTCAGATTGAGGTCCTCATTCGACCCTCGTTTTTTTGTATTGCTATGTATGTAGCTGTTTTTTTTTTCTCTTGCGTGCCCCCTCCCCTCTCTCCCCTTTGGACGTATTTAATATTCACTTGAAACACTGATGTGAAAAATAATTGACATACATACAATTTTACATTCTTTGAAAGGATTTCATGTAGTTTTGTTGTGTCCGGATTTAAAACGTCATATGGGGATATTTAAAAATTGTATTTTGTGTAATTTCTTTTTGCTAGAATGGAATGTGTTTTAGTTTTCCGGAAAATATCCTGCATATTTTCAGGAATACATTTTTAATATCCTTACACAAATATATAGCTTTACAATATTTGTGTAATGCCATGTTTACGTTAGAACTTTTTGTAGGGTTAACCTACTTTGAGAGGATTTATTTGAAGTAAAAGTAATGGGTATGACAATTTAAATCCAAATCCAGTGGGTTAACCCTCATATATATAAACGTACTATAAGGATATTAAAAATTCGATTTCAAGATCTTTTCAAGCCAAATCGGTAACATTTTAGAAATCTTACGAAATCAAAGAATCATGACTGAGCTTAGATACCCAAACAAAAATCATTAATTTTAAATCAGTATTCGAGGACCTCCGACCAATAACCATAAATATATGACATAAATAAGATATATTTTTAAAACCTCCGGTCTTTATACTTAGAACCAGACTATCAAAAGTCATGAGTTTTGTTAGAATTTGGTATTGAAAGGTTAATATAAACACTTCTAGGCGAAAAATCATGAAAAACATTGTCAAGCTGCTTAACGACGATATCGTTTATAAAAAAGTTACAGACCTAAAATTTATAGATATTTCAAGGATCTAAAGGTCAAAAATCATAATCTCTTTTGAATATTTTTTAAGGACATTTGCCTAATGATCATACATTTTATTCCGAACAATTTTAAAATCACTTTCTAACCAAGATCCAGGCATTTTTCATTTACATACTGAACAAATGCCGACAATTTTTTAAAGAATTTTTTCAAGGATCAATAAACGAAAATTCAACGATTTTCTAGGAACGTTTCTATAAGGATCAATAATCGTACATTTTTAAAGGAAGTTTTTTAGGTTCTTCGAATCAAAAGCCTCGGACCAAGATCCATGATTTGGAGGACCTTCAGAAAAAAATCGAACGTTTGTAAGAATACTTTCAAAATCTTACTCTGACGAATGACTATAAGGCCATCTTGTTTTGTGACAAAATTTATTTAATGACCATTAGATAAAATTTATTAGCAATTTTTAATATTTTTTAAGGTCCTGTTTCGAAAATTGTGTAGTCTTAGAAAGTATTTATTTGAGACCCTTCTGATGAAAAATCATCGATTTCAATGGCATTCTGACTAAATATACTAATTTTTTAAGTGTTCTTTGGCCAACGGTTGTGAGTTTTTTACGAGATTTTTTTTAATGAAATCCAGACAAATTATGAGGTTTAAAAAAAATCACTGATCTTCTTTCCGAAGTTAGTAAATTTTTACAAAAAAAAATTCAATGACTAAAAGTCTTGAATTTTTTATTTATGAAAAAATAGTCAACGATTTCCGGCTTAAAAACGTTATTCAAGGACCACCTGGACAAAATCAAGGAATTTAACCAAATGTCGATTATTTCTAATACTTTTTCAGGGGCTTTTTCAAATTTTTTTTATATAGTGATTTTTTAGATTTTTTCAAAGACAACCTTTTATAATTTTGAAGAATGTCGAAAATCGTGGATTAAAAAAAGAAATTTCAAGAGAATAATACTACATTTTTTGTGAGAACAATTTTTGCCAAGCCCTCAAACCAATTGTTTTGGATTTTAAAAAAGGTTTTTTTAAGAGAACTTCGAACAAAAAATTTTTAAAGACTTCCAGAACAAACAATTCTTATTTAAAAAGTGAGTTCTTTTTAAGGATTCCTTTCTTTTTCCATTTTTGGATGGTTCAAAGTTCTTCTAGCTAAAAGTCTTGTATAGTTTGAAGATTATATCAAGGACCTTTTTATCTGAAATAGTGCATTTTTGAGGAAACGTCGCTATGAAGTTCTGGTCAAAGACGTGGATTTTATTTAAGAAATGGTTTCAGTAGTGTCCTAGCAAAAAGTAATGAATGTTTTAAGAAATGTTTTCAAGGATCTCCTAACTAATATCCTAGTTTAAGGCTTACAAAGCAAAAAGGACTACCAGTTCGTGGCCAACCCAATATTAAAAAAATAAATTTTTTTTCAAGAGTCTCTTGATCAAAATTTAAGAAATGTTAAAATATGTTCTCAAAGGCCTCCTTTGATTTTTTGGAAATATTTTTCAAGGATCCTCTGACCAACAATAAGAACATTAAAATCAATTTTTTACTCAAAATCCTATGAAGTTTTCAGAAACAGATTGCTAACCGACGTCGATTTATTAAAAAAAAATACAAAAACTTCCAGGACGAAATTCGAGGATTTCTTAGACCTTCCGCGATTTTTTCAAGAAATTATAAAGGACTTTCTGGATAAAATATGGATTAGATAAACATTTTTCAAAGACTTTACGAATATCAAAAAAATGTTTTTTTAAGATATTCTTAAAGGACTCCCTAACTGAAAATATAAAATTTTTTATCAAATTTCTTTTGGATCTTCTCAGAAAAATTCTAAAAGTAATTTACAAAACATTTTTTTTATTTTTCAAGAACAATCTTATAACAAAACATGTCCAAAATTAACGATTTCTTAAGAATGGCGAACTCGTTATCAAACGCTGTGAAATTTTTTAAAAAAGCCTTTTAAGGATATATTGGGTGTTTTGTAAACAAATGTAAAGGAGCTCTTGATAAATAAT
The DNA here is from genome assembly GCF_030504385.1 of Musca domestica. Taxonomy (NCBI): domain Eukaryota; kingdom Metazoa; phylum Arthropoda; class Insecta; order Diptera; family Muscidae; genus Musca; species Musca domestica. The sequence goes on from NW_026712155.1 coordinate 16,404,376, forward strand.
TTGGACTTCCAAGCCAAAAATCAACGAAAATGTTTTCACGACATTTTAACCAACAATCGCGGACTTGAAAAATAATATATTTTTTTATACGTCCAGACCTAAAATCCAGTATGTCTTAAGATTTTACTCAAAGATTTCAAGAACTGTTTTCTATGACCTCTTAAAAAGTAATTGTGAGGTTTCTAAAATTTTTTTCCAGTACATTTTGCCCAAAATTTGTGGATTTTTTAGACAATTTTTTTCAAGGAACTTTTGACAAAAAACCAAAATCCATACCAAAAAAAAAAAATTTTAAAGTATTACTGACCAAAAATCGCTAAAATTCATGTTGGCCACAGTATTTATAAATCGTGGATTTTTAAAAAAATATTTTCAACTTAGAGACTTCTTAAGAACAAGGAAAAAATTTTTTTTAAGCATTACTGTTTTAATTTATTAAATGTTTTAGTTAATTTAATTTTTCAAAACCAAAATTCTTACCAAAAAAAAAATAAACATTATTGACCAAAAAGCGCTGGTATTCACGCTGGCCACAATATTTATAAATCGTGGATTTTTAAAAAATATTTTCAAATTAGAGACTTGTTAAGAATAAGGATATTCTAATCAAAATTTAAAAATTGTCTAAGGATATTTACTCCTAATGCTTCTGGTAAAAACTTAAGGACGCTCTGAAATAGCATCGTGAATTTAAAAAAACAAGATCTTTGTATTTGTATTTCTAATGAATTTTAAAGAAAAATAATATATCTGTAAAATTTTTGAATAACTTTATACCAGATCCTTTCTAATCCCTCTTCCAAAGCAGCTTAAACATCCCTCCAAACTCTTTAACCTTTTTTCACAAGAAAATCTATCAAAGTAGAACGGATGATTAACTTTCACCTTCATTTTCCGCTAAATTTCTTTGGTTCATTTTGCTCACCTACATTTCACACGAGTATATCCTAATTCATTTCAATTTCCTTTTTCAACTCCGCGTGTTTTTCACCCAAAAATTATGATAACCTCCGCGCTAAAACTTTTAATTAAAATTCTTGGCAAACATTTATTTGCACATCATCTTCGTCATTCTTCCCCCCTCCTCGCATTTTCAAGACGGGCAATAGCGTTTTGTTGGCTTGCAAAAATTTCGTTCTTCGAAAACAATAAACCAGGGGGAAAATTTAAATATGAATTTTTGCCACAACTTCAAAATAACGAAGAAGAATATTGAAAAATTACGCTATGTTTTGTGGCAAAGAAAATGTGTGTGTGTGTGTGTGTGTGCCGGGCAAAATAGCTTTTAACTTTGTTTAATGCAGGTAAAATGTTTATGGTTTGGGTATTAGGGGGGTTCGCAGGATAAGGAGGGGGAAATATAACAAAATACTCATAGAGCTATGGCTATGAACGGAATTAGCTATAGTGGCCTTAAATGAAGTAGGGTAGGCCACATTTCCTAAAACTTATTTTTAAATCCTACTTGCTAATTTCCTTTATGGCCTGAGCACCCCTAATACCTCACCCGCTGGACTATAAAAACGCAAACACGCCAGCCAGCCAACTAGCTGGCAACTGAGCATAGATATGGCACTGGGGCAATAAACCTTAACACGAACAATAATCTAAATATAAAAATTGCACGAAATTGCCTTACATGCATAAAACCACAAATTTTGTATTGAAAATATCCATAAAAACAACTTGAGTATCAATAAAATTCAATGGGAGAAAATGCAAACGGCAACATTTTCATATGGCATGGCAAGGCAATTACCAATAGAATTATGCAGTTTTATGGTAGTAGTAACATTCACGGGATGGTGGAAGGGGTGGTGGTGAATGGGGGGATAGTTGTGGTGGTGGTTTGAAAACAATTTATAGGGTAGCTAACAATATATGTACGCACACATACATATGTGTGCAGGGTAGATCCTTGATATGGGAAACCAATCAATATTTCAAAGTTTGGATTTTCGAACTTTAAATTTTAAAATTGAGACTTTAAAAATGAAATGAAGGAGGATAAATAAATTTAAAATTGGGAAAAACAAGAAGTCTCCAGAGGCTCTCGGAAGGGGTCTTCTCCTCTAAAGGAGTCTTTAGAGACTTCTTTCTAAAAGAGTCTTTAAAGACTCTTCTAAAGAAGTCTCTAGAGGCTCCTCTAAAGGAGCCTTCAGATGCTCCTTTGAAGGAGTCTTTAGAGGCTCCTCTAAAGGTGTCCCTGGAGGCTCCTCTAAAGGAGTCTTTAGAGACTCCTCTAAAGGAGTCTTTAGAGGCTCCTCTAAAGGAGTCTTTAGAGGCTCCTCTAAAGGAGTCTTTAGAGGCTCCTCTAAAGGAGTCTTTAGAGGCTCCTCTAAAGGAGTCTTTAGAGGCTCCTCTAAAGGAGTCTTTAGAGGCTCCTCTAAAGGAGTCTTTAGAGGCTCCTCTAAAGGAGTCTTTAGATACTCCTCTAAAGATTCTCTACAGGAGTCTTTCTAGTATTCTCGAAAAAAGTTTTTAGAGGCTCCTCTAAAGGAGTCTTTAAAGGCTCCTCTAAAGGAGTCATTAGAGGCTCCTCTAAAGGAGTCTTTAGAGGCTCCTCTAAAGTAGTCTTAGAGGATTCTCTAAAGGAGTCTTTAGAGGCTCCTCTAAAGGAGTCTTTAGAGACTCCTCTAAAGATGATCTAGAGGCTCGTCTAAAGGTTTCTTTAGAAGTTACTCCTAGGGGCTCGTCTAAAGGAGTCCTTAGAGGCTGCACTTAAGGAGACTTCAGATGCTCCTCTTTAGGTGTCTTCATAGGCCCCTCTTAAAGAGTCTTTAGAGACTACTCCAAAGGAGTGTTTAGAGGCTTCTCTAAAGGAGTCATTAGAGGCTGTTCTTAAGGAGTCTTCAGAGACTCCTCTAAAGGGGTTTTTAGAGGCTCCTCTAAAGGAGTCTTTAGAGGCTCCTTTAAAGGAGTCTTTAGAGACTTCTCTAAGGAGTTTTAGAAACTCCTCTTTAAAGGCTCCCTTAAAGGAGTCTTTAAAGGCTCCTCTAAAGGATCCTTGGATTTCCCGGTCCTTGGATTTCCCTTTAAAGGGGTTTTAGAGGCTCCTCTAAAGGGGTCTTCAGACGCTCCTCTAGGGAGTACTTAGGGGCACCTCTTAAGGAGTCTTTTGAAAAGCCTTGGAGACCATATTGGAATGGCGTCTGAAAAAAATAATTTTAGATTCCCGAGAAGAATCCTATATAATACATTCAGGATATACTCGCCGAAAGCATACAATATACAATAAAAAAAGCTGTTAGTTCTGCCGGGCCGAACTTTTAATGCACTCCACCATCTGGAACGAATTTATTAATTAAAAAAAAAAGTTATAAATGCTCTTAAAATCTTAAAAATACCGAATGTGGACGTTATATTAGGGTCTATACGACGACGTGGACCTACATAGGGAAATTCTGTCATAAGCCATTAGAACATTCAAATGCAAAACTTGAGAAAAAAAAGTCGGTGAATAATGTAGCTAAAATCGTCAAACTACCCAATATATGGAGGTACCCTTACATGGGGGCTATACGCCGGCGTGGACCTTCACGGCTGTAGTATCCATTACGGATACTCAAATATAAAATTTGCAACAATTCCGGTGAATAATGTCGCTAAAATCATGAAAAATACCGAATATCGGGAGGTACGGTTATATGGGGGCTATACGATGACGTGGACCTGCAAAGACAATTTTTTGTCTTAGGCTGTAGTAAACATTACGAACTTCAAATACGAAAATTGATACATTTCCGGTGAGTAGTGTCGCTTAAATCACCAAAATACCGAAATCTGGGAGGTACTATTATATGGGGGCTATGCGAAGACGTCGACCTGCACAGACAATTTTCTGTCATAGGCTATAGTATCCAGTGCGAACCTCAAATACCAAATTTGAAACAATTCCGGTGAATAATGTTGCTAAAATCATGAAAATACCGAATATCGGGAGGTGCCGTTATATGGGGGCTATACGATGACGTGGACCTGCAAAGACAATTTTCTGTCATAGGGTGTGGTGCCCATTACGAACTTCAAATACGAAATTTGAAACATTTCCGGTGAATAATTTCGCTTAAATCAAAAGTCCTGCAGACATAATATACATTTAAGTAAAATTTGATCAACATACTTCTTTTCGTTCGGAAGCCAGAGTGAATTCCACATACGAATAAACGGACGGACATCGCTAAATCGAAATAGAATTTTATGCTGATCAAGAATAGTTATATTCTATGGGGTCTAAAATGTATATATCGGGGTGTTGCAAACGGAATGAAAAACATAATATACCCTCCATACTATGGTGGAGGGTATACAAATTAATTTTTGCAGATCTATGAGGCCTTCTTTGAAGGATTATATAGAGAATCATAAAAATTCCGTAAGTGGTGCATCATTCAGAGAATTATTCAAACCCGTCTGGGAAGTCTATGAAGTTTGCGTTCTTAAATGTCATACATTTTAAAATTTTTTGACTTATTCTCTTTTGCATTTCACCTGCATCAAAATATCTACCCAAATTACCTCCCTCTATCCCCCCTAAAAAAAACAGCCAATGTATTATTTGTATCAGTAAATAGCACACATTTATATATGTATAAGGCACTATATCTATAGATCTTATATGCCGAACAAAATGCATTTTGCTCATATATTGACACACTCAACCTCATTTTCGACACACACACATATACATGCACACATATGTGCTTAGCTATTCCTGCTAAATATTCCAGCTAGTTGGCTGGCTAGCTAGCTGGCTGACGTTAACAAGGGAAGGGAACAATGAAACAAAATATTTACTTTTTATGTGGTGGCTGGCAGAGAACAAAAAAAAAAACAAAAAATAGCAGAAACTAAACAAAACTGTTTACAATATCCAGAGAAAACAAAATGCTTTGTAGCCAAGTTTATTGCTTGCCTTTTTCGTGTGTGTGTGTGTTTATGTGTTTGTTTGCCTGTATTGCTTTGTTGACTTGGCCAACAAATACATGGAACTCGTATTAGGTGTATTCAAATTGAAAACGGTGGAAATAAAAAAACCTATTAAATTTTTGTGGTGCATAATATTTTGTCCTGAGGTTAGATGCGGTTGTGTTTTATCGAGATATCGGTGCGAAAAATTTTGAAATATTATTGGAGACCATATCAGCCTGTAAATAAAATCTTATTATAAATTTTAATATTAGGAAATATTTCTTTTTAATGTTGAGTGTTCACTGCGGCGTATACGTGTTGAATTTTCGTTCACAATGTCACTCATACGCACAACTGGATGGATTTAAACCATAAATAGTTCTAAAACACATTAATTGCTCACTATATATTTAGGAACAAATAGGATGACTTATTTTCGTTTCAATTCAAAGGTCGACCTGAAGTCGTAGCTCCTTTAGAGATATTTTCAATACTCAGCATTAATTTATGGTTATACTACTGACATTTTCTACATTCAGGATAAGTTTCAAGTATGAGATCTCTTATAGATATTCTTCATGGCAAGAAACAGCTTAATGACAGTTTAATTAGAGACGTCATCTAAGGTAATATTAAGCCTCATTTGTTGGTACTATTAGAGAGATTGTTATTATCCAAATTTAATGTGCGATTAATTAAAGATTTTTTGTAGCCATTCTAAATTTTTCCAAATTTCTGGCAAGGTTGAAGTCACGGATTTTTTGACATTACTTCATAAGTCTCATTTTTTTTTTAATTTTTCGAAATTTCTCTCTAGTTTTAAGTGGTGGCTCTTTCAGAGATATTTTCTGAAGGCAGCATTTGAAAACATATTTTAAAATATAGAAAGGTTTCACGTCCGGTTGTTTTAGAATTTCTATTTCCAAGTTAATAAGAATTAAAAAAATTGTAGATTCGGCCGGGTCGAACTTTGAATACCCTCGACTATTTGGAAAGAATTTGGCAATTTTACAAAAAAAAAAAAAAAAAACACCTTCGTTAAAAATTTCGTTAAATCTTAAAAATGCCAAAATAATAGCCGTATGTATACGACGTAGAGCTGCATAGGCAATTTTGTCATAAGCTATTACAATATTCAAATGCGAAACTTGAAAAGGAAAAATCGGTGAATAATGTACCTAATGGGAGCTGTACTAATACGTGGAACTGCACAGACTTTTTTTCTATCTAAGGCTGTAGTATCCATTGCGAACTTCAAATACCAGATTTAAAACAATTCCGGTTAATAATGTCGCTAAAATCATCAAAATATTGAATATCGGGGGGTACCGTTATATAAAAGCTATACGAAGATGTGGACCTGCACAGACCAATTTCTGTCATAGGCTGTAATATCCATTACAAACTTCAAATACCAAATTTGAAACATTTCCGGTAAATAACGTCGCTTAAATCACCAAAATACAGAAAATAGGCAGGTACTATTATATGGGGGCTATACCAAAACGTGGACCTACATGGCCCATTTTCAATACCAAAAGTCCTGCAGACATAATATACATTTAAGTAAAATTTTATGAACCTACTTCATTTCTTTCGGAAGCTTGAGTGATTTCCACAGACGGACGGACATCGCTAAATCGACATAGAATTTTATGCTGATGAAGGATATATATGCTTCGTGAGGTCTAAAATTTAGGTTTTGAGGTGTTACAAACGGAATGACAAACTTAAAATTTTTTTAGAATTTTTTCCTGCTTTGCCAGCTTCAAATCATGGGTTCCTGGCTGCTTTCATAGCGAATTACTTATGCAATTTTTTTTCTTTTTTGAGAGCTTCTGTGCTATTCTGAAGATTTATTTAAGAGACCATAATCAACTTCAGATTGTGGTTATTTTAGAGATTTGTTCATGGCATTAGCCAACGGAGCTTATATAATAATATATTTTTCATGATAGGGATTAGAGATAAAAGTCGCGTTTATTTTAGTTTTGGTTCCTTTGAGAATTTTTCAAGACGTAATTCTTTTTTCCAAATTCTGGTTAGATGAAATTCGTGGGTTTTTTGGGGGCTTTATCCCAGATCTTATACAGCTTCAAATTGTTGCTGTTTTAGAGATTTGTTCCAAGGCTCTAACCAACTTCAAGTCGTATTATATTCAGAGCAGTTTTCTAATTTTTGGATCACCTTATAGATGTAATTTTATGTTTAAGAACAAATCGTATAATTTAGGGAATTTGTTTTCATAAATTTCCAACCTTTACGTCGTGGCTCTTTTCGAGATTTTTCTGACCATGTTCAAATAGCGGTTTTTCTTGAACTTATTCAAAGTTCCGTATCAATTTGAGGTTTTCCCTAAGAAATATTTTCCTAGACTTTGGAGAACATACATTAGTAGGGGTTCATTAAAAATATTTATTCGAGAAAAGGTTAAAATTTTTTAAACCATGCTTTTTGATATATTTCCACAGGGCTAAAACGGAAGGAAAAAATTAAAATCTAGAGATGTAGATTTTTTAGAATATTTGCGAAAGTTAAAGAGTGCCCCGAGTTTTGAAGTTTTAGGAATATCTTCAAGGCTAAAGGGATTTTCAGAATTGTTTCTTATGACAAAGAATCGGTTGATGTCGCAGATTTTTAACAAATAATTTTCAAGTCCAAAATGGGCTCAAGCCCGGTTTTTTTTTTTAATATGTTCAAAGCAAAACAGTGGTCCAAGTCATGGATATTTTGGGAATATTTTGCAAGGACAAAGAGAGTTTATGATTTTTTTAAAACAAAGATAGGTCATGAATTTTCCAGGCTAGAATAAGGTCCATATTTTTGAATTTTGAGTAACATTCTCCAAACCTCAGGAAAGTTTTAAGTTGCAATTTTGACAATATTTGTTTAGGCTTAGAAATATATATATATATATATATATGATCCAAACATATTTTTACATTTTATTGATTTCAACCGCTTGGCCTAAGACACATGTATTGAATTTTTTGAAAATATTTTTACATGAAATGAAAAAAATGTAGATCTAAAAATTCTTAATTTTATGTAATACTGGAGATCTAAAAGGCAATATCCGATGACATCTTCTTTCATTAATAATTTAAATTTCACTTTTTAAATTTTCTCCGCCTCAAACTTTCAATACCTATTTATATTACCTTCGAAACAATGCCACACCTTCCCAACATTGGGCAATTGTGTGTGCAACAATAAGACAATATTGCTGGCGTTCTTAGTGATTTTATGGCAGCTTTAGTGACAATTTCATACCTAACAACAATCTGGCAAAAGTAACAATAAAATCCCATCCGAGCAGAAGATGACAAATCAGCAACATCAACAATAACAACAGTCACCTCATCAGCATTATCATTATTATTGTTGTTGTATTACTGCAGACAATAGCTGCTGATGTTGTTGTTTTTGTAGTTGTTGTTGCATTAGCATAAGTTGTAAACGTGGCTTAAACGAACACTAAAATGTAAGCATAGAAATGGCTAAACCAACGTTATTGCAAATGAGAAAAAGCAAAACGGTAGTGTAAACAGGGGAGTAAGAGAAACAGAGAAAAAACAAGAAAATAAAGAAAAGAGCAAATATTAGCCATTGGAAATTCAGTGAAAGTGCATAGGGGAAAATGAAACCGAAATGCAGACATGCACAGTGGGAACCTAGAAAAAAAAAGAAAAATGTAAAATTTTGAATTGAAATAAAGAATTTTAAAAAAATTCTAATTTTTAAGATTTTTAGAAAAGGAAGGAAGCAGAGAATTATGTAAAGGAATGGGATCTCCGTTATGAAGTTGTACGGGCCAATTGAGATTATTCGACTTTTATCCTTATATTTGAAATAAGCTATTATTTAAGCTCGAGGACAAAAATAAGATTCAGTTAAAAAAAATATTCAAATGTCTCCATATACCCTCCATAGTTTGGCATTCCGTTTGTAACTTCCCAAAATACTCATGTCAGACCCAACAAAGTATATATATTCTTGATCAGCGTAAAATTCTAAATCGATTTAGCGATGTCCGCCTGCCTGTCTGTTCGTCTGTCTGTCCGTATGTCTGTCTGTCTGTTGTAATCACGCTATCTTTCGAACGAATTGAGATGGAAGGCTAAAATTTTGCACACATGTTTATTTTTCCAGTAGGCAGGTTAAGTTCGGGTCAAGTAGGGCCATGTAGGTCCACGTTTTCATATAGCCCCCATATAATGGCACTGCCCGATATTCGGTATTTTGATGATTTTAGCGACATTATTCACCGGAATTGTTTCAAATTTCGCACTGGAAAATGCCAATGAGTACTGCAACCTATGGCAAAAAAAATTCGTATGCAGGTCCCGATATTCGGTATTTTAATGATTTCAGCGACATTATTTACCGGAATTATTTCGTATTTTAAATTCGTGATGGGTAATACAGCCTATGACAAAAATTTTTGTATGCAGGTCCACATATAGCCCCTATATAACGGTTTTCATTTAAGTGGTAGTTTTCGGTATTTTTTGACATTTTTTCAAGTTCTATCGAAATGGTGGAGGGTATTAAAAGAGATTGGAAGGTATATTCAAAATTGCAGATAGTTAGGAGATCTGTGAAGAGTACTCAATTGGAGAAATGTAACATCTTTATAAGCCCTGTAAAATTAAGTCACAAATCTGTGTATATTCTATTTTATTTTGAAAGCCATGATTCATTCAAAATATTATGCAATACTCATCCTGATCAATGTCCTCTGGCAAAATTTCATAGAAATATAAGAAAACAAGTTGAAAAGTATCAGTTTGCCGACAAGTGTATCTAGCCAATATTCGATTATTTAATAATGTTTTGACTTCTGTTATGATTATTCCAAGTGTTGACCCTCTAGGGAGCAGGTTCCGAAAGAATGAGCCAATTTTGTCCATTCCGTATCTGACCTAAACAAATATCACTTGTTTGGACTTGTATTGGTTACGTCCTTCACTTTATATGAGATATGTGATAATTTTTAGAAAATCTAGAATGTACGTTAAACTGGAATACTTCGGTCGACAATATCTAGTACAGTCGACCATTTTCACACTTCATCCTATACAGATAAAAATATTGGTATGGGCAAAATTACAAGAAAATCAAATGTTCGATTTTATATATCCAATTTTATGCGAAATCATAAATTCCAGGTTCACCTGGTTTCTGGTTAAGAAAAATATTTTAATATAGCTACACAGAATCGCTGACTTGTTTCGCATGTTATTACAGAAAAAAGTATTTGAAAATTTTAATCCTTTGTGGGTGAGTTACCAGTTCGCAAATATATTTCATCTTCACAAGAGAAAATGTTTGTATGCGATAGATATGGATGCTTATTTTGCGTTCTTTTGTTTCTCAAAAATCTTCGACCCTATGTGAAGAAGGTTCCAGAAAAAGTGGTCCGATTTTTAAAACAGATCTTATGTTGATGGAAATATTGTGATATGTCAAGTCTGAATGGAATTGGATGTTAAATTCGCGTTTTATAAGCCTCATGGACTCAAAATTTTCACCCTCTGTGGGTAAGGTACCAGAAGGAGTGGAATTGAGTATCCCATCTTCACAGCAGATCTTGTGTTAGTAGAAATAATGGTGTGTGTGAAATATGAAGAGAACCGGATGCTTATTTCGTATTTTATAATTGTTTAGGATATTCAAAACTTTGAACTTTGTTGGGAGAGATACCAGAAAGAATCGTTCGATTTCTATCGCCTTTATAGCAAATTCTGTGTTGATAGAAATATTGAGATGTGCCAAGTCTGAATGGAATCGGATGGTAATTTCGAGTTTTATGAGATTCATGAATGTCCAAAATGCTGACCCATTGTGGAGGTGGTACCAGAAGGAGTGGACCGATATATACCATCTTTACAACAGATCTTGAATTAGGGGAAATAATGGGATGTGAGAAATAGGAAGAGATGCCGGATGCTTACATTGGATTTTATAATCGTTTTGGTTATTCAAGACTTTGACCGTTTGTGCGGGCAGATCTTGGGATTATAGAAATATTGAGATGTACCATGTCTGAATGGAACCGGATGTTAATTTCTCGTTTTAAAAGCTTCATGCATATTAAAAATTTTGACCCTTTGGGGGGGAGGTACCAGAAGGAATGGACCGATATATTCCATCTTTACAACAGATCTTGAATTAGGGTAAATAATGGGATGTGTGAAATAGGACAGTTGGTGCTGGCAGATCTTTTGATTATAGAAATATTGAGATGTACCATGTCTGAATGGAATCGGTTGTTAATTTCGCGTTTTATGACCTATCGGGGGGAGGTATCAGAAGGAATGGTCCCATATTATCCATCTTTACACCAGACCTCGGATTAAAAAATATTGTGCCGTGTGAAATTTGAAGACAATCGAACTCGTATGTCACATTTTAAAAAAGTTATAATTATTTAAAATTGTAACCCTTCGTGGGGGAGGTACTTGAAGGAGTCGACCGATATTGTCCATTTTCACACTTGATCTAGCACTAATGCAAGCATTAGGATTTGCAAAGTTGGAGCAAAAGCAAAGCATTTTTCTCTTTCTGGCAGTAAAATGTTTTCTTTGAAAATTTTGACCTTTTGTGGGGGTGGAACCAGAACAAGAAAGATTTGTCCGATATTGTCCATCTCCTAGCTCGATCTATATTTGATAATAATATTACGATGTACCAAGTTTGGACCAAATCGGATATTCCCATCGACAATTATAATGCGCATCAGTCATCCAGATAGACAGACGGTCGGATGGACATTGCAGAGTCGACTCAAAATGTCCTGAAACCGATTTTGTCCAAAGAGACAAAATGCGTTTTGTCGGTATCGAATTATATATACCCCCTCTAGCTATATGGCTGAGGGTATACAACTTGTATTTTTGATCCATTTCATACTCTAGATACGTCACGATTTTCTTCAATGATTATGAGCTCCTATTTAGGGATATCAATATATTTTTTTTAGAAAAATCATTATTTTTTTTTATTTGGAAGCCCTTGAAATATTCGGATTTCCCTTAATTTTTTTTTCTAAATCCATAGATTTTGAAAGGAATGCATTTTAATAAAGGTTCTCTAAAATTTCAAAATTTTTGTACACTAGACCTTTTGGTGATTTTTGAAAAAAATTTGCAATTGGTGCATAGTCGATACCTCCTGATATTTTTTATACATCCACAAAAATATTTTAATAAATCCACTGATTTTTACATTAAAGAACTTGATTTGAAATTCATAATTTTCATTTGTTAAAAACGTAATTTTCGCTCTTTGCCGATGCAAAATTCATAGACATTCAGATATTTAAATAGTTCCCGATTGGGAGATTTTCAAAAAATTTTGAATATATATAAAGTGTACATAAATCATTTTAAAAATAATTTCAATACTGTAAAAATTTAAAAATTAAGAACCTGATTTTTAGTACTTGTTTTGAAATTCATAACTTAGGTCCGATGATTTTCAAATAATTTTAGAATATAGATAAGGTGCACATAAATGCTTTTAAAAATAATTTCAATACTGTGACATTTTTAATAATAAAACCCTTTTCCATTTTCAAAACTATGGATTTCTTTTGAAGAATATTCATTTCCCCGGTTGCCCATGGATATTCATAAATTTCTCTTATTTTCCTCTTCTTTTTGTCTATTTTTTTTTCTTCTTCCATTGTTTTGTCACCTTGTAATATGTATCGGGACAAAAATCCCCGTTTACAGATTACCAAGAGCTTTTGTTGCATTCCATTTATGCTCTTTTTTGAGCTGTAAGCACCGTTTTAGGTTAATGTGAGATTATCTTACAGTTTTACTTCTTTACCAGGTTCAGTGTTTTTTATTTTGCATTTGCTTTTTTTGCGTCTTCTTTTTTCATTTATTTTTCGTTTATGTGACCGGTACTGTTATGTTAACCGTTTATATTGTAGAGACAGACAACTGCTGCTCCAAAATACTCTTCAGACTCAGAGGAGAAGTGATTTAAAAAAAAATTGTAAACTGGTCACAAAAACGCTAACACTTAACCAAGTGGGTAGTAGAAGTTTATAAACTCTCATAAAAATCTACTGGAATTGTTGCAACAACTGTTGGGAGTTCTTTTTTCCTGGACATGCTGTCATGATGACGATAGTTATGGAGTTTATATTCTATAGTAAAGTTTACCTACATATACATGTATTTATTTTAAGGAGTTTTGTTGCTGCAGCGAAAAGTCATAGCAATTAAAAACAATTTTAGAACAAATTTTAAATATATTTTGTGCTGAGGTAAAACATGTAAAAAAGAGTGGAGAACAAATTTAGGAAATTATATAATTTTTCCAAATTGTAAATTGTTTTTGTTCATGGATGTTTCGATGGCCATGGTGAGAAGCTCGATTCTCTAAAACACTGCGTGTGAGTGATATGAAATTTATGAAATCACTCATACGTTCAGAAACCGATGTACTGAACTATGGCCTAGATTAAAACAACTGTATTTGTGGCAATGTGAATATATTTCGAGATATTACAACCACTTCCCATATGTCTGAAATTCGCTTTAAAATATCGATGACTTTAAAATTTCTTATTACAAAAATCCACAATTTTAGTACAGGATCGATTTGAATGGATTTTTATACCCTCCTCCGTTTATAACACCCCAAAATATACATTTTAGGCACTCACAAAGTATATAAATTCTTGATCAGCATAAAATTCTATGTCGATTTAGCGATGTCCGTCCGTCTGTGGAAAATACTGTAGCTTCCGAACAAAATGAAGTAGATTGATAAAATTTTACTCAAATGTATCCTGCGGACAGGATTTTTGGTATTGAAAATGGGCCATGTAGGTCCACGTTTTGGTATAGCACCCATATAACGGAACCTCCCTATACTCTGTATGTTGATGATTTTAGCGACATTATTTACCGGAATTGTTTCAAATTTGGTATTTGAAGTTCGAAATATATACTACAGCCTAAGACAGAAAATTGTCTTTGCAGGTCCACGTCTTCGTATAGCCCCCATATATCGGTACCTTCCGATATTCGGTATTTTAATGATTTTAGCAACATTATTTACCGGAATTGTTTCAAATTTGGTATTTGATGTTCGCAATGGATGGTACAGCCTAAAACAGAAAATTGTCTGTGCAGGTCCACGTCTTCGTATAGCCTCCATATAACGGAACCTCCCGATATTCGGTATTTTGATGATTTTAGCGGCATTATTCACCGGAACTGCTTCAAATTTGGTATTTGATGTTCGCAATGGATGGTACAGCTTAAGACAGAAAATTGTCTGTGTTGGTCCACGTTTTTGTATAGCCCCCGAATAACGGTATCTCCCGATATTCGGTATTTTGATGATTTTAGCGACATTATTCACCGGAATTGTTTTAAATTGAAGTTCGTAATGGATACTACAGTCTAAGACATTTGAATATTGTAATGGCTTATGGCAAAAGTTACCTATGCATGTCCATGTCGTTGTATAGCCCCTAAAATAACAGCTACATTCGGTATTTTTAAGAATTTAACAGAATTTTTAACGGATTTTATTGTTCTTGAGAATTGCCAAATTTGTTCCAAATGTTGGAGGGTGTTCAAAGTACGACCCGGCCTAACTTACAGCTTTTTTACTTGTTTTAGCTATTTTCAAAATGTTTTCTTCATGAAAATCTTGTAAAAAATATTTTAAGGAGTCCACAATTTTTATCAACATGTCCTTTGCATGTTGGCAATGTCTTCCTGAAAAATATTTTAAAAATCGTAGAGTTTAGTTAAAATTTTTTTGAAAAAGGTTTTTTTTTTAATAAACTCATTTTTACGGATATTCTCTAAACTATAGTAGATTTGAGATTCTAAAAAAAATATTCTAATAAGGTTCATGTTTATTGGTCTATTTGTCCATGAAAAAATCCACAATTATTGGCTGCGTTGGTCCTGGAAAATATACTCTTTAACATATCCACAATAATTTTTTGTATATCCTTAAAAAACTCTCAATCCCCAGAAAATATTTTCCTGGAAGCCACTAAACCAACCCTTTGTTTAAAGCTGCTCAAATCGTCTACCATTTTGCTTTTCTGCGAATCGAAAAAAATAGCCACAAATAGTTTTCACCTGCCTTGATTACCCATCTCAACCCTCTCTACAAACATAGCTGCTCTACGCAAAACGATTTCATTAGTCAACCCTCCCATTTGTTGCTTACCTACCGTTTACTGCTTCTGTTGCTGCTACCGCTCGCTCGCTGCTCTTAATACTAATTTGCAGTCATTTTTCTCGCATGGCCAAAACATTTGCAACACATGCCACAAAGCACCACTCTTTAGTGAGTTTGGTAGTTTCTTTTCTTTTTTTTGATTATCGCTCCCTGCTTCGCATTAAACTTTCTTTAAATTAACAACAGTTGCGTACATTATTCGGACAAAGTGTCATTAAAATTAACTGTGTTACGGTGCTAAAAATTTAATGTTGAATACTTAATGAAAGGAAACTTTAAAAACAAGTGTCGTACAATTAGAGTGTGAAGTTTGGTTCCTCTACAACATAGTAACAGATGGCGGAGATGAGGTTGGGAAAAATTTTGGAAATATGCAAAAAAATTTTATTCTTAAAAGATTATTTTTTTCAAGGACAAAGAATAATTTTTCAAGGACCAAAACGCCAATAAACTTGGATTTCTTAAATATTTTTTTCAAGGACCAAAGCACCAATAGACGTGGTTCCTTTTAAAAATATTTTATTTTTTCAAGGACTAAAAGAAACTTCGATTTTTAGGGAATATTTTTTCAAAGACCAACAGAAACTTGGATTTTTTTGTAAAAATATTTTTTTAAGGGCGAACAGAAATGTGGTTCGTTTTTAAAAATATTTTTTAATGATTAATGAAAACCTAGATTTTTTAAATAATGTTTTCTCAAGGACCAAAATACCAATAAACTTGGATTTTTTAAAGAATAGTTTTTCAAGGACCAAAATACATAGAAACGTGGATTTATTTTAAGAATAATTTTTCTAGGACCAGAATACATAGCAACGTGTATTTATTTTAAGAATCTTTTTTCTTTTTAAGAATATTTTTTTAAGGACCAAGAGACCAATAAAGATGGATTTTTTAAGGACCAACAGACCAATAAAGATGGATTTTTTAAGGACCAACAGAAACGTGGATTTTTTAAAGAATGTTTTTCAAGGACGAAAAGGCCAAAAAACGTGGATTTTTTTCAAAGAAGATTTTTTCAAGGACCAAAAAACCTGGATTTTTTAAAGAATATTTTTTCAAGGACGAAAAGGCCAAAAAACGTGGATTTTTTTCAAAGAAGATTTATTCAAGGACGAAAAGGCCAAAAAACGTGGATTTTTTTAAAGAAGATTTTTTCAAGGACCAAAATACCAAAAAACGTGGTTTTTTTTAAAGAAGATTTTTTCAAGGACCAAAATACCAAAAAACGTGGTTTTTTTTAAAGAAGATTTTTTCAAGGACCAACAGAAACGTGGATTTTTTTAAGAATTTTTTTCAAGGACCAAAGGACCAATTAACGTGGATTTTTAAAATATATTTTTTCAAGGACCAACAGACCAATTAACGTGGATTTTTTAAAGAATATCTTTTTCAAGGACCAACAGACCAAATAACGTGGATTTTTTAAAGAATATCTTTTTCAAGGACCAACAGACCAATTAACGTGGATTTTTTAAAGAATATCTTTTTCAAGGCCAATAAACGTGGGTTTTTTAAGGAATATCTTTGTCAAGGACCAAAAGAAACATAGATTTTTTAAGGAATATTTTTTCAACGTCCAACAGAAACGTGGACTTTTTAAGGAATATTTTTTCAAAGACCAACAGAAACTTGGATTTTTTAAAGAATATTTTTTCAATGACCAACATAAACGTGGATTTTTTAAAGAATATTTTTTTTAAAGAGCAAAAGAAACTTCGATTTTTTAAAGAATATTTCTTTAAAGACCAACAGAAACGTGGATTTTTTAAAGAATATTTTTTCAAGGACCAAGAGAAATGAGTTTTTTTTGAAAATATTTTTTCAAGAACCAACAGAAACGTGGATTTTTTAAAGAAGATTTTGTCAAGGACCAACAGAAACGTGGATTTTTTAAAGAAGATTTTGTCAAGGACCAACAGAAACGTGGATTTTTTAAAGAAGATTTTGTCAAGGACCAACAGAAACGTGGATTTTTTAAAGAAGATTTTGTCAAGGACCAACAGAAACGTGGATTTTTTAAAGAATATTCTTTCAAGAACCAAGAGAAACGTGGATTTTTTAAAGAATATTTTATGAAGGACTAAAAAAACGTGGATTTTTTAAAGAATATTTTTTCAAGGATCAACAGAAACCTGGATTTTTTAAAGAATATTTTTTCAAGGATCAACAGAAACCTGGATTTTTTAAAAAATATTTTTTCAAGGACCAACGGAAAAGCGGATTTTTTAAAGAATATTTTTTCAAGGACCAAAAGACCAATTAACGTGGATTTTTAAAGAATATTTTTTTAAGGACCAACAGACCAATTAACGTGGATTTTTTAAGGAATATTTTTTCAAGGACCAACAGAAACGTCGATTTTTAAAAGAATATTTTTCAAAGCCCAACAGAAACGTGGATTTTTTTAAGAATATTTTTTCAAAGCGCAACAGAAACGTGGATTTTTTTAAGAATATTTTTTTAATGACCAACAGAAACGTTGATTTTTTAAAGAATACTTTTTCAAGGACCAAAACATCAAAACGTGGATTTTTAAAGAATACTTTTTCAAGGACCAATACACCAAAAAACGTGGATTTTTTAAAGAATATTTTTTTAAGGACCAAAAGACCAGTAAACTTGGTTTTTTTAAAGAATATTTTTCAAGGACCAACAGAAACCTGGATTTTTTAAAGAATTTTTTTTCAAGGACCAACAGAAACCTGGATTTTTTAAAGAATTTTTTTTCAAGGACCAAAAGTCCAGTAAACGTGGATTTTTTAAAGAATATCTTTTTCAAGGACCAACAGAAGAATTAACGTGGATTTTTTAAAGAATATTTTTTCAAGGACCAACAGACCAATTAACGTGGATTTTTTAAAGAATATTTTTCAAGGACCAACAGACCAATTAACGTGGATTTTTTAAAGAATATTTTTCAAGGACCAACAGACCAATTAACGTGGATTTTTTAAAGAATATCTTTTTCAAGGACCAAAAGACCAGTAAACGTGGATTTTTTAAAGAATATTTTTTCAAGGACCAACAGACCAATTAACGTGGATTTTTTAAAGAATATTTTTTCAAGGACCAACAGACCAATTAGCGTGGATTTTTTAAAGAATATTTTTTCAAGGACCAACAGACAAATTAATGTGGATTTTTTAAAGAATATTTTTTCAAGGACCAACAGACCAATTAACGTGGATTTTTTAAAGAATATTTTTTCAAGGACCAACGGACCAATTAACGTGGATTTTTTAAAGAATATTTTTTCAAGGACCAAAAGACCAATTAACGTGGATTTTTAAAGAATATTTTTTTAAGGACCAACAGACCAATTAACGTGGATTTTTTAAGGAATATTTTTTCAAGGACCAACAGAAACGTCGATTTTTAAAAGAATATTTTTCAAAGCCCAACAGAAACGTGGATTTTTTTAAGAATATTTTTTCAAAGCGCAACAGAAACGTGGATTTTTTTAAGAATATTTTTTTAATGACCAACAGAAACGTTGATTTTTTAAAGAATACTTTTTCAAGGACCAAAACATCAAAACGTGGATTTTTAAAGAATACTTTTTCAAGGACCAATACACCAAAAAACGTGGATTTTTTAAAGAATATTTTTTTAAGGACCAAAAGACCAGTAAACTTGGTTTTTTTAAAGAATATTTTTCAAGGACCAACAGAAACCTGGATTTTTTAAAGAATTTTTTTTCAAGGACCAACAGAAACCTGGATTTTTTAAAGAATTTTTTTTCAAGGACCAAAAGTCCAGTAAACGTGGATTTTTTAAAGAATATCTTTTTCAAGGACCAACAGAAGAATTAACGTGGATTTTTTAAAGAATATTTTTTCAAGGACCAACAGACCAATTAACGTGGATTTTTTAAAGAATATTTTTCAAGGACCAACAGACCAATTAACGTGGATTTTTTAAAGAATATTTTTCAAGGACCAACAGACCAATTAACGTGGATTTTTTAAAGAATATCTTTTTCAAGGACCAAAAGACCAGTAAACGTGGATTTTTTAAAGAATATTTTTTCAAGGACCAACAGACCAATTAACGTGGATTTTTTAAAGAATATTTTTTCAAGGACCAACAGACCAATTAGCGTGGATTTTTTAAAGAATATTTTTTCAAGGACCAACAGACAAATTAATGTGGATTTTTTAAAGAATATTTTTTCAAGGACCAACAGACCAATTAACGTGGATTTTTTAAAGAATATTTTTTCAAGGACCAACGGACCAATTAACGTGGATTTTTTAAAGAATATTTTTTCAAGGACCAACAGACCAATTAACTTGGATTTCTTAAAGAATATTTTATCAAGGACCAACAGAAACGTGGATTTTTTAAAAAATATTTTTTCAAGGACCAAAAGACCAGTAAACGTGGATTTTTTAAAGAATATCTTTTTCAAGGACCAAAAGACCAGTAAACGTGGATTTTTTTAAAGAATATCTTTTTCAAGGACCAAAAGACCAGTTAACGTGGATTTTTTAAAGAATATCTTTTTCAAGGACCAAAAGACCAATAAACGTGGATTGTTTAAAGATTATTTTTTTTAAGGACCAAAAGACCAATAAACGTGGATTTTTTAAAGATTATTTTTTTTAAGGACCAAAAGACCAATAAACGTGGATTTTTTAAAGATTATTTTTTCAAGGACCAAAGCACCAGTATAGATTGATTTTTAAAGGATATTTATTCAAGGATCAGCGGACAAATAAAATTGATTTTTGTTCCAATTCTCACCAGACCAATAATCATTAAATGGAAACAATGGTTTTTAAAAAATTGTCTTTTTTAAGAACCAACGCGTAAGCAAACGTGGAATTTTTATGGACTCACTTCACATTAATTGTTGATTTGTATTTATTTTTTTATTTTGGACCACTAAACTCCGACAGTTTAAGAATAGTTATTTAATGTCCAATAATCCATAATCACATCAAAGTTTTTCCTTTGGACATCATAATCAGCTGACGAAGTTTCACTACCCACGAAACTGTCTATTTTTTGTCATGCGTGCCTCCAAAGCTTAGTAACCACGGGTAGGCGATAATGCCACCTTGGTACATAAACATCAAATAAAATTGTTTGTTATTTTGTATGTCACCACATGTAGTGTGGGCGATGACCTTCATCTTCTAATCAATAATTTTGTTCCAAATAACTTCTTAAGCCAATTTCAGCTGTCAAAACTTTGTAGACATGAAAAATCCATTTTGACACTTTTAGTGTTAATTTGCTGCCTGTAGGAACATCAGCAGCAGCAAAAAGTTTAGTTTCATCAAATAAATAGATTGCCTGCCAATGATTTTTCATAAATTTTCTAGAGAAAATCTCATTTGAAGGACATGGTGTAATTAGTCTCGAGGCGACGACTTTGAAACTATAAAATGGCATGGGAAAAGGGATTTTCTAAAACTTTTATGCCTAGATTGGCCTTATACTTGTTGGGCAATTATATTTGAATTAGGATTGCAGGGTAAGCGAATAACATGTTTAAGGTAGCCCGGAATAAGTTTAGTTAAACCTACGGGAAACAAGGGTTTCGCACGCAGTTTTCAGTTGCCCTTTGGCGACTTAAAACTTAGTTCTTGTGTCCTTATTTCTGCCAGAAAAAATGACGATACTAAAATTTATTGTAATCTTCAATTCTTTCAAATCTAAGAAAAAAAATCTACATTAGAATTAAAATTTTATGTTATTAAATAAGGGTTCAGAGATTAGTGTCACATTTGCATAATTTCTGAAAAATCAGACATTTGGAGAGTTTAAATCGTCAGTAAGTCCACACATTAATGTATGTAATATTGAAATATGACAACTGAGATCTCGTTTCGGATATGCCTGTAATAGGACTTTTTATTATGAAATTATAACAATTTGATGTTAATAAAAATATGTTAAAAATAAATTTTAAGAATAAAAAACGACAAAATACTTAAGTAAATTTTAGGGAGTCAATATTTCTCTAGCTAATTTTTCGAGGTTTGTTGTGAATATTAATGAGTTTAGAAAAATATACAACCACAGATCTTTTTTTTTTTTTTTGAAAACAAAATACCAGGACTGGGGGATTTTCCTTAACAAAACCACAAAAGGTTAACCAAAGTCCTTTAAAAAATTCTTGCTAAAAATTACTGTTTGCTGACAATTTTTTTTAAGAAAGAGTCCTTTAAAGCCCGTGTCTCTTGAACAAATATTAAAAAATAGGATTGATATCCTTTCAAATAAAATTTACTGTAAAATAAACCACGAAGGATTGTCCTTAAAAAACATTGCAGGGCGCTTTGAACAAAAATCATTCTTTACAATGGTTCATGTCTGAGGATCCTTCAACAACTATTCTCTTACAAATTCAAGGGACTTTTTTAAACATCCCTTGAAATATACCCCCTAAACAAATGTTGTTTAAAAATTCCGACTTATTGCCCTTTGTACAAAAAAAAATCCAAGATGAGGGTATTTTGAACAATTCCGACTATGGGACCTTTGTAAAAATATTCCTTAACAAATCAACGCTTGATGATCATTTAAACAAGACATTCTACCATGGTTAAAAAATTACTTTATCGTTTGTAAAAATTTAACTGTTTCGAGAAGGTTCTGCAAAAATTTTTAATTAAAAAATTTGTTAAAAGCAAGTTATTCTTAAAAATTGTTCTATACCACGTTTGAAAAAAAAAATAAAACAAATCATCCTTTAAAATATTTCAGTGTCCTTTGAAAACAATCATTAAAACAAACCATTTCAGAGGATCTTTCAAAATTTTTCCATTAAAATTCAAATAGGATCAAAGATATATTCTTTAAAAAAATCTCAACTGAGGTTGCTTTGTAAACCAATTCCTAGATAGGATTCTTTTTGAAAAATTCTGACTGGGAATCTTTCATAAAAATATTACCTAAACCCATATAAAATGTATAAACCTTTCTTAAAGTGTGTCCTTTGTAAAAATCTAGTTTGAAAATAATCGTTTTATAAAATGGTCCGATGTAAGCATCCTCGTTTAATGATCCCTAAAAAATCCTTTGGAAAACCGTCTTTTAAAATCTTTCTCTTGTCAAATGTTCCTAAAATATGATCCTTTGGAAAAATCATCATCCAAAATTGGCTATTGAATATCTGAAAACATCTTCATTAAATTCGACCTTTGAAAAGAATCAAGCTAGAAAATCATCTTTTTAAAAATTGGTCATTGCAAAGAAAAACACGATTTATGGTCCTTGGCAAAAAATATAAATAAAAGTTAAAAATACAAAAAGAAATTGGGACCAAGTTCGGACCACATCACTTCTTGCGCACCATCCAGCCAGACAAAGGGAACCCTCTTTTGAACATTCCTATTTTGACTTCAATTGTCCTGAAACGAATTGGCTCCAAAGAGATCTAGGTTCTAAAAACATTATTTCGATAAAGCAAGTTTTGAAAGTTCTGTAGCCAAATGGCTGAGGGTATAAAAAGAGATTCAACATTTTTAATTTGGGAGTTTTCTCTGGCCCACTTTGTTGCATATTGTGGACTTTTTTACAAAATATTGAGTACGTACACAACCTTATCTTAAAAAACAAGTAAGCGAAGGCTATAGTCGTGCGGGGCCGACCATGTGATACCCTACAACACTACAATATGTTAGAAGCCCCCTTATGCCGAAATCCATTTCGGAAGATGTCGCTTTTGAAATTATGTCACGAAACACTGCCCCGATATTACCCTTAGAATTTTGACCAGGGACATTTGGTCAATATTTACGCACTCCGTCGGCCTCTTAGTTGTTGTGGTCCATTTTACAGCGAAATATTATGGTCATTCAGAATGCTACAATTCTTCCCGGTCCTTAACTATCTTCTCAGGCGTGTCGATTGGCTTCGATTGTGTAATCAGAATTTTTTTTTTGTGTTTGGTTCATTTGAATCCCTAAATATTTTGCGAACAAGAACAAGAGGCCCCTCTGTATCTCCACATTAAGACTCATCTATATGAGTTGCTTGTCTACGATATTTGGCTCTATTCGTCAACGAAATCAGCATAAAAAAACCAGATGTTCGCCTTTTGTGTATTTCGTAATATTGTTATTTTTTTCACACAAAAGTAGCGGTCCATTCTACCGCTGTCCTAAACTCTAACTTCATGCGAGATTTCTTGTCATTTGGCTTCTATTTGTGACCTTTATAACGGCTACAAAATCAGGAACATTTTTAGTTGTTGGTCCATTTCAATACCTAAATATATTGCGGACATCTTTGAAAACAATAGGCCTATCCCTTCCAAGCCTAACCCTACCCTTGTGAAATTTTTCGTCAGTTTCGGACGATAATTTCAATATGTATACAATATCCCCAACCTGTGTTGTAAGGTGAAAAAAATATTAAACAAGTAAGCAAAGGCTATAGTCGTGCGGCGCCGACCATGTGATACCCTACAACACTTAATATGAAATTATGTGACGGAGCACTGCCCAGATATTACCCTTAGCATTTTGACCAGGGACATTTGCCCAATATTTACGCACTCCGTCGTATTTTGCGATCATCTCCAAAAGTAAGAGGCCCTTCTGTATCTCCAAATTTAGACTCTTCTATACGATCTTCTTGTCTACGATATTTGGCTATATTCGTCAACGAAATCAGCAAAAAAAAATGCAGAAGTTCGCATTTTGTGTATTTCGGATATCGTCTGTAAGTAATGTTGGTATTTTTCACACAAAAGTAGCGGTCCATTCTACCGCTGTCCTAAACTCTAACTTCATGCGAGATTTCTTGTCATTTGGCTTCTATTTGTGACCTTTATAACGGCTACAAAATCAGGAACATTTTTAGTTGTTGGTCCATTTCAACACCTAAATATATTGCGGACATCTTTGAAAACAATAGGCCCAGCCCTTCTGGGCCTATCCCTACCCTTTTCGTGAGGATCGGACGATAATTGCAATCTGTATATACCATCTCCAATCTGTATTGAAAGTTGAAAAAATATTACAAAATATACACTTCATTATCATAAGTCAAATTGAAAATCGCATGCGATAAAAATATGAAAAAAATCAAAAAAAAAAAAAAATGTCACAAAATACTACAAAATCTATGTTAATATCATTATTGGCATCTTTTTATGTGATTTTCTAAATTTTCGTGAAGGGGGCATTCTGAATTGACAAAGTTTGTCAAATTTGTCTTGAGATATAAGCATACTAGCTAACATCCCCTTCCTTTGTATATACACATTGTATATATTCCGCTATATATATATCCGATATATTTTCTATCGGAATCTACGTAACGGTCCGAATTGACCTGTTCGTCTATTTGTTATTTCGCCGGCATTAAAAATATTCGCGGTTTAATGGAAAAATTTACTTTTATTTATCACAAATGGTATGGTCTATTTCACCCACTAAATATTACCCGATGACCATCAAAATTGGAAGGCTTCTGCCCAGCCCTAAGCTCTAGCATCATGCTAACTTCCGCATCGATTGGTCTGTAATTGCGACCTGTAGAGCAACTGCAAAATCAGGGAATTTTTCAGTTTTTGGTCCATTTCAACTCCTAAATATTATGCGATCATCTCCAAAAGAAATAGGCTTCTATTCTGGCCCTAGCCCCAACTCCATTCTAAATTTCGTGAAGATCGGGCCATAATTGTGACCTGTAGAGGGATTACAAATTAACATGGACAGACGGAGAGATGGACATACGGACGGACGGACATTTATAGCAAGATCGACTCAGCTTGGTGAGATAGGAAGTTTCATATATACTTTTCTATGTGGGATACCAATATTTCGAGGTGTTACATAATTGTTGGCCCAATCAAACTTATAATACCCCCAAAACAAAGTGTTGTAGCGTATAAATATTTATTTATTTTTAAACCCTACAACACTATGTGTTGGGGGTATTATAAGTTTGATTGGGCCCAAAATTATGTAACACCACGAAATATTGATTTCACACATAGGAAAGTATATCTAGCTATGTATGTCCGTCCGTCCGTCTGTCCATCTGTCTATCTGTCCATGTTAATTTGTAATCACTCTACAGGTCGCAATTATGGTCCGATCCTCACGAAATTGAAAGTGGAGGTGGGGTTAGGGTCAGAATAGAACCCTATTTCTTTTGGAGGAAAAATTTCCTGATTTTGCAGTTGCTCTACAGGTCGCAATTATGGACCAATCAAAGTTAGCATGGAGCTAGAACTTAGGGCTGGGCAGAAGCCTTACAATTTTGATGGTCATCGAGTAATATTTAATGGGTAAAATAGACCATAACACTTGTGTTAAATGAAAGTCATATTTTCCATTAAACCGCGAAAAGATTTTATCGCGACGAAATCACAAACAGATGAACAGGTCAATTCTGACCGTTACGTCGATGCCAATAGTTAATATATATATAGCGAAATATATACAATGTATATATACAAAGGAAGGGGATGCTACCAAGAATGCTTATATCTCAAAAATGCCTGGACCGATTTTGACAAATTTTGTCAATTCGGAATGACCTCTTGGCATAAAAGAATAAAATCTAAAAAAATCGCATAAAAATATGTCAATAATGATGTTAATATAGGTTTTGTAGTATTTTGTGACATTTTTTATATATTTTCATATTTTTTATCGCATGCGATTTTTTCAATTTGACTTATAATATTGAAGTGTATATTTGTAATACTTTTTCATCTTACAACACAGGTTGGGGTTATTATATACAGATTGCAATTATCGTCCAATCCTCACGAAAATTTTCATAAGTGCAGGGTTAGGCTCAAAAGGGCTAGGCATATTGATATTAAAGATGTCCGCAATATATTTGGGGGTTGAAATGGACCAACAACTAAAAATGTTCCTGATTTTGCAGCCGTTATAAAGGTCACAAATAGAAACCAAGGACACGAAATCTCGCATGAAGTTAGAGTTTAGGACAGCGAGTAGAATGGACCACCACTTTTGTGTGAAAAAATACCAGAATTACTTGCAGGCGATATCCGAAATACACAAAGGACGAACTTCTGGCTTTTTTATGCTGATTTCGTTGACGAATATAGCCAAATTGACGAAAATAGCCAAATTTAAGGGGTTAAATGAACCAAAAACAGAAAAAAAATCATGATCACATAATTGAAGCCAATCGACACGCCTGAGAAGATAGTTAAGCACAGCGAAGAACTCAAGCATTTTGGATGACCATTGGATTATATTTAGCCGTAAAATGTGCATAAATATGTGAAAAATGTCCCTATTCAAAATGCTAAGGCTAATATCTGGGCAGTGCTCCGTGACATAATTTCAAAAGCGAAACCTTTCAAAATGGATTTGGACATAGGGGGGCTTCGAACATATTGTAGTGTTGTAGGATATCACATGGTCGGCCCCGCACGACTATAGCCTCTGCTTACTTGTTTTTTTTTTTTTTTTTGGTTTTGAAAAATAGTAGGTCCTCCCTGAATTAAAAGTCTGAAAAAATAAATTGAAAAAAATTCCCTTCAATTCGGAAAAATTGTTTTTCTTTTTTTTTTATTTTCTGTTGAAAACTATATTTTACTTTAACGAAATTTTAATAAAAAATAAAATGCAAACATTTCATATCGGCGAATTAGTAATTGATGGAAGCAAAAACAATGGTATCCAGCTTAATTTTCCTCGCTCTGAACCGCATCATTGCCAATAGAACCCCCCCATTACGTTTGTTATTTGCCGGCAATCAAATGGAAAATTTGATTTTCCAATTTATCGGTTATTTTTTGCGCTCTCTCTCTTTCCTTTATTTACAAGCAATTTAATAACAATTTATTAACAACAAAAATGTTTTTCTTTTTTTATTTGCAGATCTGAATTGATTTTCAACAAACTATTACAACTGCCACTTACGAAGTAGCAAAAAAACTTGGACAACAGCAGCAACAACAATAATAATAAAAAGCCAATAAAATAAAAGAGTGTAGAAAAAAAAAACGCTTATAATCCTGAGTAAAACAAGAGGGGGCGTGAGAGAGAGAAAAAAAAACAATAAAACAATTGTGTAACTGCTGCAGCAACAAAGAGAAACCCTATCGCTGTGTGTTTAGATGGCAGTGCAATAAAAGAAACTAGCCAAAGCAAAATTAACAAAGAAAGCCACTTGAACTTCTGTTGCAAAAAAAAAAAAAAAAACAACAATAACAACAAAGTAAAATGAAATTTAATAAACCCTTAAATCTGAAGTTCAATAGATTCGCCCTTTAATACCGAATCGTGTTGCCACAACAGTGGCTCCACAAAGTGCGGCAGTCCTCAATCGTATCGCAGCCTCGCCAAGCCCATCCACCCACCACTTAGCGGTTACAAATGCTTCATTGCCATTCGATTCGGTGAAAACAATTGCGTTTGACAGCCAGCAATCTGTTACTGATGTCGTTGTTGGTTTTTGTTTTCTTTTTTTCCACGGCTTGCCTCAGTGCAAGTGGGACGAAAACTGCAACAACAACAACAAGAAAAACTCTGGCAATTTGTTATAAATTTGTAACAATAAATGAATAGAATTGCCTGCAGTTTTTGTCGATGTTCACCCCCGCACAGGCACACAGCAAGCTAAAATCAAATTGAAAAGATAGATAGATAGACGAGCGAATGAAACCCCGAGGGTCCTAAAATAAATATACACAACAACGCACAATACCCTCAGAGAAGTATCGAAAAAATAAAAAATAAAATAGCAACAACAAAAACAACAACATCACAGAACGCCAATAATCAACATTATGTGGCTGAATAACTGCAATTGCCTGACAACGAGTCAAGCACCATTGGTAACATCGGGCTCGTCAAAATTGGCAACATCGGGAGCAACAAAAACAACAGCCTCAACAGTGGAGGCATTGGCGTTAAACTCAGCGACGAGGAGGGCTACAACAGTGCCAACAATAAAACAGGCGGCAACAACCACAGCCATTGGAGGCTGTCAAAAATGCAATGCGGCAACCCAGACAACATTGGCGCTATCAACAAAAATTACAACAGCAACAACAACAACAACTATTTTAACAAAACGAAAAACATTGTCAATTTACAGAAAATCATTGACAACAAGCGGATCAGTGACAACATGGCCCCCAGCAGCACCACCACCAGCAGCAGCATCTTCTTCATCATCACCACCAGCAACAACAACAACAACCAGTCGAATGCCATCAATAATTCCAGCAACAATTTTAACACAGACTGCAACAGCAACCACAACCAGCTGTCATAGCTCGCCGGCATTTACAACCAGGCCCACCTCCTCCAGTCCCGCCCCCTGGTGCAGTAAAACCCAGCCCAGCTCAAGCAAATGGTGCCAGCGGTGGTGGGCCCTACCACAATTCCTACAGCATAGGTATGGTCACTTAACCTTAACCACCACCACTACGTTACTGGTCACCCTCTTCACCCTACTCTCACTGCCACCCGCTGCCCATGTCAATGCCTCCACATTGGATATCTATAAAAATGCCCGACTGGGTCATCGCATTGTTCAGACACGTTACGGGCGATTGCATGGCCTAATATTGCCATTGGACAGCTATCGATATCTGCGTTCGGTGGAGGTATTTTTGGGTGTACCCTATGCCACGCCACCGACCAAACAAAATAGGTAAGTTAAATATTTATGAAATACAGGTAGGTCGGGATTCCATCCCACCCCCACGTGTAAACAAAAACAATGTGGCTTTACAATAACAATAACATCAACACCATGTAACAGAAACATCAACAACAACAATATCATATAATAATGTAATAACAAACAAATGGGAATTACGCCAGATCGAACGTTTTAATAGTTAACATTTTTCTGGGGAAAATAGGGAGTACAATTAAAAATTTTAAACCATTTTGGGGATGAATAAAAAAATGGGAAAATAGGAAACGACAGACCTTAAAGTCTTCCATAGAGAGCAAGAGATCTCAAGGTATTATTTTTGATTTAGAAGATCTTGAAATCTGCTAAAGGTCCTCTAATCTCAATAGAATAGCTTAAGGTCTTATATTTTTCAAGAGAAGAGTCTAAGATTTTCAGTTTCTTAATAGAAGAAAAGGAAAAGAGCTTAAGGTCTATATATTTCGCAATAGAAGAGCTTAAGGTCTTCTATCTCTCAATAGAAGAGCTTAAGGTCTTCTATTTCTCAATAGAAGAGCTTAAGGTCTTCTATTTCTCAATAGAAGAGCTTAAGGTCTTCTATTTCTCAATAGAAGAGCTTAAGGTCTTCTATTTCTCAACAGACTCTAAAAGACCTCAAGGTCTTCTGTAGACTTTAGAAGACCTCAAGGTCTTCTATAGACTCTAGAAGACCTCAAGGTCTTCTATAGACTTTAGAAGACCTCAGGGTTTTCTATAGACTCTAGAAGACCTCAAGGTCTTCTATAGACTCTAGAAGACTTCTAGATCTTCTATGGAACCTGGAAGACCTCAAAGTCTTCTATAGACTCTAGAAGACCTCAAGGGGTTCTATAAACTCTAGAAGACCTCATGCTATTCTGTAGACTCTAGAAGACTTCTAGGTCTTCTATAGAGCCTAGAAGACCTCCAGGTCTTCTGTGGAGCCTAGAAGACTTGCAGGTCTTCTATGGAGCCTAGAAGATCTTAAGGTCTTCTATGGAGCCTAGACGACCTCAAGGTCTTCCTGGTGTCTAGAAGACCTCATGGTCTTCTCTGATGTCTAGAAGACATCAATATCAACACCTCTATTCTCTCCTAGAAGACCTCAAGGTCTTCTATGAAGCCTAGAAGACCTCATGGTCTTCTCTGGTGTCTAGAAGACCTCTTGGTCTTCTCTGGTATCTAAAAGACCTCATGGCCTTATCTGGTGTCTAGAAGACCACATGGTCTTCTATGGAATCTGGAAGACTTCATGGTCTTTTATGGAGTCTAGAAGACCTTGTGGTCTTCTCTGTAGAAGATCACAAGGTCTAGAAGACTTCAAGGTCTTCTATGGGGTCTAGAAGACCTCGAGGTCTTCTGTAGCCTTTAGATGATCTCACTGCTTTCTATAGAGTCTAGATGACCTCAAAATTTTCATAAATTGAAAAACTTTCCCACTTTCCTAAAATCACATTTTCCTTGCCCCTTTATTCTCTTTTATAATTCTCTTTTCTTAATTATTCTTTTAATTTACCTTTAATAATAAATTTGCCATCCACTAAGAGAAGAAAATGAACACCCAGAATGTGGTGGAGAACATAACTCTATTACCAGCCGACAAACGTTAATTAAGCAGGCGGCAATATAGAAACTAAGTTTATGCCACGAACAGACATACTGTCGTCGTATCCATCGTCTGAAGCGAAACGAATGAAACAACAACAAAACGAAAACGCATAAACTTCGTTCTGCCAGGCAATAAAAATTGACGTCTCTTTATTTGAGTTAGAATCAAAGGCTATAAAACGAATTGAGAGAAATGCCTAAAAACTTTAACATTTCAATGCCATTTTGGGCAAAAGTTTACAGAAATATGGCCACGAAGTTGGAAGCCAGAAAAAAAAACAAAATACAACACAACATAAAATTAAGGACCATAAAACGTGCTGGCATCGAGAACATGAGAATCGCATAAAAACCATACAAACAAAACTCAATAATTTTTTATGACTTATGACCAATATTTTTTTTTTCGGTGCTGTGTCGAATGTTTTTCAACAAAAATTGTATGGCTAACAACAAAACTAAGTGACGGCCAAATTGCGGCGGGGGAGCTTATGGAGGAAGTGAACCTAAACAAATGTTTCACATTCATTAACACTTTGGGCTGTTTTCCGTATTTTTTTTTTCTATTTTTCGATGATGTATGTTTTGTTCCTTTTGTGGTATGTATTAGCATGATTGTGGGAAAAGGGGATGAGGAAAAAAAGGATACAACTATAAACTGTAACATTAAATCATGTACACTGGAAAATACAACGGAAAAATGGTGTGAGCGGGATTTTATAATTCTAACCCATACTCGAAAGCCATTGGATAATAGTTTCCTTTTTTTCAAACACAAAACCAATGCAAATAAATGTATGTGGACAAAGGGAGATCCATATTTTCAATAAGGTCAGAAATCTCAACAATATTTGTTTTTATTGAAAAATGAGAGAATTGGGAACAGGACAACGGATGAATAAGGTCAATATTGACACAAAGATGTGACATTTTTAGGAAATGGGTGAATGGAGTATTTTATGAAAGGATTTTGGGTAGTTTTGAGGGGATGTATTTCTCAAAAATATTTGAGCTTTATGCTTCTGAAATTTAAAGAAAATTTTTATAGACTTTCCGAGATAGGTATATGGCGGCGAATTTAATAACCAAATAAACCAAAATTTATGTGAAATTAGGTTATATTACCTTGCGAAACCTTCTTTAATGGCTTGGACCCACTAAGGATGTGTAGACTTTTAAGGTCTTTATTCTATGAAAAACCTAGACTGCTGTCCCTCAAACCCCAGAAATTCGAAAATTTCAAGATTATATAATTTGGTTGGACATTGTGCAGAAACCGCAAAAATACCCATAATCCTCTGTATGGAGATTATACCAATTAGTCAATCAGAATCGAGCATTTTTCAAAAAAAAAAAAAAAAAAAATTAACAGACCTACCAAGAACCCCAAATGACAAATTTCAGTTGATTTGGTTTGAAACTGCAGCGAAAATCTTCAAAATGCAGGAAATCTGAAGTAGGCCAGTAGAAAATTTGTTTTTAATTAAGACATCTTAAAAATACCGAAAATCGAGAGGTTTTGTTATGTGGGGATTATTCCAGTATAGAACATTTGTTTTTTTTTTTTTCAGGGAAAAACAGGCATACCAAGAACCCCAAGCCAAGTCAAGTTTCAGCTGATTTGTAGCAGAAACCTTCGAAATGCGGGAAAAAACGGGAGATACCGTTATATGGGTCTGTATCAATTAGTGAAACTGTAGGAAATTTTTTGGCGTGGAGAGAAACTCAAATTTAAAGTTGCAACAAAAAAGCTGAAAATCGGGAGCTACTGTTATAGTGGGGCTACACCAATTAGTGGATTTGTAGCGAATATTTTTTGCAATGAGGGAATAGACCTGTCGAAACCCCCTAATTGCCAATTTTCAGCTGATTTGGTTGAAAAATTTGGAAGAAATCCTCAAAATACCGAAAATCGGGATGTACCGTTATGTGGGGACTATATAAATTAGTGGACCTTTAGCGAATATTTTTTGCAGGATGAGAACAGACCTTCCAATAACCGCAAATGTCAAGTTTCAGCTAATTTCGTTGGAAATTGTGGAGAAATCTATATATAGGGGCCATATTAATTAGTAATCCTATAACTATATTTTTTACAAGGAGAGAACTGAGCTACAAAGAACCTCAAATGTACGATTTTAGCTGATTTGGTTGGAAATTGGAAAGAAATCTTAAAAATATCGAAAATCGGGAGGTACCATTAAATGGGGGTTATACCAATTAGTAATCCTGTAGCGAATATTTTTTGCAGGGTGAAAACAGACCTCCCAAGAACCTCAATTTTCAAGTTTCAGCTAATTTGATTGGGAAGTGTGGAGAAATCTTCAAAATACCGAAATTCGCGAGGTATCGTTATATAGGGGTTATACCAATTAGTGGACCTGTAGCGAACATTTTTTACAACGAGAGAACTGAGCTACCAGGAACCCCAAATGTAAAGTTTCAGCTGATTTGGTTGCAAATTGTGGAAGAAATCTTAAAAATACCGAAAATCGGCAGGTACCATTATATGGGGGTTATACCAATTAGTAAACCTGTAGCGAATATAGGATGAGAACAGACCTTCTAATAACCGCAAATGTCAAGTTTCAGCTAATTTGATTGGAAAGTGTGGAGAAATCTTCAAAATACCGAAAATTGGAAAATTCCATTATCTGGGGGCTATACCAATTAGTGGACCTGAATCGAACATTTTTTTTTTTTTTCGGCGAGATAACAGACTTACCAAGATTCCTCAAGAGGTACCGTAATGTGCGGGTTATAACAATATGCGGATCTGTAACGAACATTTTTTGCAAGGAGAGAACATACCTGCCGGGAACCTCAATTTTCAAGTTTAAATTGTCAAGTTTCTTCAAAATAACGAAAATCAAGAGGACCATTATTTGAGGACTATACCATGTAGTGGACCTGTAGCGAATATTTTTCTCAAGAAAAAACCAGTCCTTTAAAGAACCCCAAATATCAAACTTCAGCTGATTTGGTTTGGCACTGTGGCAGAAACCTTTAAAAATAGCGAAAATCGGGAGGTACCGTTACATGGGGGTTATACCAATTAGTGGACCTGTAGCGAACATTTTTTACAAGGAGAGTACAGAACTGGCGGGTACCCCAATTGTCAAGTCTTAACTGATTTGGTTTAAAATTGTGGCTGAAACCTTTAAAATACCGAAAATCGGGATGCACCGTTTTATGGGGGCTTTACCAATTAGTGAACCTGTAGGGAATATTTTGTAGGACTATTTTGCGGGGGGCTATACCTAAAAGTGTATCCCATTTTCAACACCAATACGCCGATGCATATAATATAAAGCTTTATGCCAGACAGAGAACATGGCTAAAATGATATTCTGATCAGAAACCCATTTACAGTTAGGGGTCTCCGACGAATATTTCGAGGTTTTGCATACGGAATGAAAAATTTAATATACCCTTCATTGAATGTGGATCAAAAAAGTGTTCAACTCATCTCGAAAATCAAATAGGCTTTTTAATGAAAAACAGTCAACTTCAGCTCCCTGCTATCTTCAGCAGAAAAGAACTGGCCATCAGATTGTCCATTAAAAATTCCCAAATCTTCAATTAATATCCACTATCCTTCATAGAGTTTATGCCTGACTCAGTATTCTACCCTTCTATGAGAGACCAGCTTCAGCTAGTCTATGAGAGACCAGCTTCAGCTAGTCTATGAGAGACCAGCTTCAGCTAGTCTATGAGAGACCAGCTTCAGCTAGTCTATGAGAGACCAGCTTCAGCTAGTCTATGAGAGACCAGCTTCAGCTCGTCTATGAGTGACCAGCTTCAGCTAGTCTATGAGAGACCAGCTTCAGCTCGTCTATGAGAGACCAGTTTCAGCTCGTCTATGAGAGACCAGTTTCAGCTCGTCTATGAGAGACCAGCTTCAGCTAGTCTATAAGAGACCAGCTTTAGCTCGTCTATGAGAGACCAGCTTCAGCTCGTCTATAAGAGACCAGCTTCAGCTAGTCTATGAGAGACCAGCTTCAGCAAGTCTATGAGAGACCAGCTTCAGCTCGTCTACGAGAGACCAGCTTCAGCTCGTCTATGAGAGACCAGCTTCAGCTCGTCTATGAGAGACCAGCTTCAGCTAGTCTATGAGAGACCAGCTTCAGCTAGTCTATGAGAGACCAGCTTCAGCTAGTCTATGAGAGACCAGCTTCAGCTAGTCTATGAGAGACCAGCTTCAGCTAGTCTATGAGAGACCAGCTTCAGCTAGTCTATGAGAGACCAGCTTCAGCTAGTCTATGAGAGACCAGCTTCAGCTAGTCTATGAGAGACCAGCTTCAGCTCGTCTATGAGAGAACAGCTTCAGCTCGTCTATGAGAGACCAGCTTCAGCTCGTCTATGAGAGACCAGCTTCAGCTCGTCTATGAGAGACCAGCTTCAGCTAGTCTATGAGAGACCAGCTTCAGCTAGTCTATGAGAGACCAGCTTCAGCTAGTCTATGAGAGACCAGCTTCAGCTAGTCTATGAGAGACCAGCTTCAGCTAGTCTATGAGAGACCAGCTTCAGCTAGTCTATGAGAGACCAGCTTCAGCTAGTCTATGAGACCAGCTTCAGCTCGTCTATGAGAGACCAGCTTCAGCTAGTCTATGAGAGACCAGCTTCAGCTAGTCTATGAGAGACCATCTATAAGAGACCTTTTTCAGCTAGTCTATGAGAGACCAGCTTTAGCTCGTCTATGAGACACCCTGGCTTATCAGTTCATCCATATAGATATGCTTATCTGTATCCTGACCTTACAGCTCCTTCTTGACAAATTACCAGGTCGTATAAATTCTTCGCATGGACTCTCTGGCTCATTATACTTTACAAATAAATCCTGTAATTTTCTCTTCTATCTATTCTAATTTTGGAAGATCTAAGTTTAAACCCATAAGCACAAAGAGCCATCCCCAAAACATCCTAATTTCACAAAGTTTTTGAAATGCTACCTATTTTCCGCTCTTTTCCACAGAGACCTTCTTTCATATCTCTCCTGTGTCTCCGCTATGAAGCATTTCCTTAATTTCGTTCATAAGGTATACTCGCTTCATTTCTTCAGTTCGTTAATGAAATATTCCACTCTCTCTCCCCTTTTTATTTCTGTAATCAAGCATCTCTGTACCAACATTTCCCCTTCCTGAGCCCCTCCCTTTCCTCTGACTATCTTCCCAAAATTCATCATTTTTTATGATCGTTGTTGTTATTATTATTTGTTGTTATTTATCATTTTTTATTTACAAAACCTTCACGCAAATATAATTTAAATTCTACCCCACCCCCGCTCCCAACTGTAACTGTTTTTGTTTTCAAAAATGAGCGGAGGGGGTTTCACAAAGTCCAACAGCTGTTGCCATTGCTAATTTCCCGTATTTGACGACTTTTCTGTCTGTCTGGCCCCAGCTTGTTGATATTCAAAATTACCACCAATCGGAAACACAAAGAAATGCCAGAGAAAGACTTACTGGTGGTATTCAGTGTCGCACGCAATTAAGGGAATTTGTTAACAAGAAATACAATAAAAAATAAATAAAAATAATAAATTCTTTACCTTTTGTCAACAGCAACAACAACAACAACAAAACTTAAACACTTCAAAGTGAAACGCACAGAGGCTAGTGAAGCGCGTTAAATAAGCTTGCCATGCACGCCAGAGACGAAAAAATCAAACAAACAGGAAGGCATATAATGTTAAGCGGATCATGTCTTGTTGTTATTTGTTGTCGTTACCGGGACAAATGTTATGAAAATAACACCTCCCCGCAGAAAAAAACTTTGTGGCAAATAAATAAAACTAACAAAAAAGGCATTCTTGTGGCAATTGAGGCATACATAATTTGTGCAGGTATTTTACAAAAAAAGAGGGAGGGGTGAGTAATTCCATTCAGTTTCTTGGTGGGTTATTTATTTCGATACAACAATAATATATAATAAAGATTTACAACAATAGCCATTGAAATGCGTTTAATTCAAAGTGGAACGGGTTTCCATGGTATTGGAATGAGTAGGGAATGATGGATACCAGAGGAGAGTTTTTATGGCTAAAATATCTTGAATTTGTTGGCGAGGAAACGTTTTTAGTTCTCTCAAAAATAATTTTCTAAAACTTGGGTTTAGTACAAAATTGTAGAGATCAGGCCTATAAATAGATTATTTTTGCCTCGGTTGTAGGTTCCTATGACACACCTTATCTGTCTTGTCTGAGAGAACTACTTCAGTTCGTCAATCACAGAGTGGGAAAAAAAGGAAGAGAGCAGAATCAGCTATTCTATCAGAAAGAGATAGATATATAGAGCAGCTTTATTCATGTGAGAGACCAGGTTTTAAAAAAAAGGTGTAACCTCGATGTGAAAAATAAGTTTTAAATCATCGGTGGGTGACCAGCATTAGCTCGTCTGTGGGAGACCAGCTTTAGCTCGTCTGTGAGAAACCAGTTTTTGCTTATCTATCAGAGAACGAGACACACCAGATTTAGCTCGTATCTGAGAGACCACAAAGAGGGAGACCAGCTTCAGCTCATCTATGAGAGACCAGCTTTAGCTTCTTTATGAGAGACCGGCTTCAGCTCGCCGATGAGAGACCAGTTTCAGCTCGTGTATAAAATACCGTAGCTCGTCTGTAGGAGACCACAGAGAAGGGGACCATCTTCCGCTTGTCTATCCGAGAGAGAGAGAGAGAAAGCAACTTCAGCTCGTCTATGAGAGACCAGATTCCTCTTGTCTATGAAAGACCAGCTTCAACTTGTCTTTGGGATACTAGCTTCATCTCGTCTATGGGGGACCAGCTTCAGCTCGTCAATAATAGAGCCCCGTACTTTGTGTCTAGTTGTGTACGAACTATTAAATCCAACTCATTTATGAGACATGGTTTTTGGCTCAAATCTGAGAGCACTTCTTTAAGATATCGCTGAGAGACGCTCTTTTTTATATTAAATAGGCCTGGACCTTAGGACGTCTAGGAGAGATGAGATAGGTCGTTTAGGACGTCAATGAGAGACACCCTCTAGGACATACGTGAGAGACACCCCCAAGGACATACGTGAGGGACACCCCTTAGGACTTCTGTAAGATCCGACTTATAAAATATCTGATAGGAATATCCATTTTCATTTCGGCTATGGCAGACACCCTGGCCCTGCAGCCATGCTGGCCCTGCAGACATCTTGGCCCTGCTGACATAGTGGCCCTGCTGACATCCTGGTCCTTCAAACATTCTTGCCCTTCAGACATCCTGTCCCTATAGATAGTCCGGCTCTTTAGAAGTCCTATCCCTTCAGACATTTTGTTTCTTCAGACATCCTGGTCCATTAGACATCCTTGCCCTACAGACATCCTGGCCATTTAGACATCCTAGCCCTTCAGATATTCCGGATCTTCAGATATCCTGGCCCTATAGAGAGTCCGGTCCTTTAGACATCCTTACCCAGCTGACATTATGGTCCTTCAAACATTGTTGTCCTTCAGACATCCTTGCCCTTCAGACATCCTGCCCCTATAGATAGTACGGCTCTTTAGAAATCCTATCCCTTCAGACATTTTGTTTCTTAAGACATCCAGGTCTTTTAGACATCCTATCCCTTCAGACATTCTGGCTCTTCAGACATTCTGGCTCTACAGACATTCTGGCTCTTCAGACATTCTGGCCCTTCAGACATTCTGGCCCTTCAGACATCCTGGCCCTTCAGACATCCTTGCCCTTCAGACATCCTTGCCTCTTAGACAGTCTGGCCCTTTAGACATCCAGACCCTTTAGACAGTCTGGCCCTTTAGACATCCTAGCCCTTCAGATATTCTGGCTCTACAGACATTCTGGCTCTTCAGATTTTCTAGCTCTTCAGACATCCCTGTCTCTCAGACATTCCTGCCCTTCAAACATTCTGGCATTCAGGCATCCTTGCCCTATAGTCAGTCTGGCCCTCCGGACATCCTGTCCCTGCAGACATTCTGACCCTGCATACATTCTAACCCCGCAGATATCCTGGCCCTTTAGACGTTCTAGATCTCCAGATATCCTGCCCCTTCAGACATTCTGACCATTTCCACCCATACAGTTGGTCTATACCGATAGACTCCCTGCCACTATCCAGCTTGTGCATACCGATAGGCTCCCTGGGGCTTCAACTCATCTTTACCAAGACTCCCTTGGCCTTTAGCTCGCCTATATCGACAGACTCCCTGATGTCAGTTCATGTATGTCGACAGACTCCTTAAGCCCTAGGGTTTTATCCAGCTCCTCTATATCGATAGATTCCCTGAACCTCCAGTTCGTTTATGATCGATATACTCACCCTTCAGCTCGTCTATGACCGATAGTCCTTGGCTCGTCAGCTGACATATGATCGATAAGCCCTTTGGCCCGCCAGCTCGTCTATGATCGTTAGGCTCTTTATAAACAAAAGCTCATCTCAGAACGATAAACTTGCTGGTCCTACACCTCGTCTATGACAGATAGACTCCCTGGTCCTGTCCAGCTCATCTATTAACAATAGACTCCATGGTCATCCAGCTAATTTTCGAACGAGTCCTTCAGCGCCTCTATAATCAATAAACTCGCTGGCTCCCCAGTTTGTCTATGAAAAATAGACTCCCTTGCCCTCCAGCTCATCTGTAAGTTCAGTACATTCAGCTAATCACTGATAGACGCCCAGACCACCTTCGTCTATTGTATTTGTTCACAAAATAATTCATATTGATGACCGCTTTTTAAATTTTTAACTTTTGTCTCTATTTTAATTATTTATTCAAATAATTCCTGGAATTTGTTTTTTGAATACACCAGACATTTATTTATCAATTAACCGCATTCCGAGAATTTTGCAATTCTTCTGCCTGTCCACATCCAAATTTTGCCATGGCTCTTTTAACATGACTTTTTACTCAGTGCTAATTGTTTTTCACAATTTCTTTTTTTGTCTCTATCACCTTACAGATTTAGTCCAACACGTGCTCCAGCGCCATGGGATGGTATACGAATTTCGGATAAGTATAGTCCCGTGTGCCCGCAACGTTTGCCAAATATACAAAATGAGACGGCAGCCTTGGAGAAAATGCCAAAGGGGCGATTGGAGTACTTGAAACGTTTGTTGCCATTTCTAGAGAATCAATCAGAAGACTGTCTATATTTAAATATATTTTCACCGATAAATGGTAAGTGGGAAGGAAGGAACTATAAGGGATATAAATTAAAATTTAAAGGCTCACACACATATATACATATAATAAGTAATATTTTTAAAATATAAATATTTTTTAACTTTTTTTATGAAAAATGAAAAATACATGCATCCCATTTTCTCTCTCCTTTGGGCATTGTTAAATTTAAATTACATTTACATTACATTTATCCGTTATTCATTTAAATAATTATTTAATAAATAACAAAAATAAATAATTTAATTTTCAAATTTATTTCGTGATAAAAATTGAATTAATTTCGCGGGGACAACAACTGAAAACACTAGCCAATTGGCTTGGCTACAATTTACAATGACAACCCACCTTCCCTTCAATTTAAAAACATAGGTAAACTATAATAATAAAATTACATTAAAATTTACTAGTAAAACAAAAACAACAACAATAACATAATTTATATGAGAAAATTTAATTAAAAATTTACCACAAAAAAAAATATAAAAAAAAACAACAAGTATCAAAATCTCATTAATTTATCAAATGTAAAATAAACAACACCCTCTACAATTACGTAAAAATTAACCAGTGTCAAGTTGTTGTAACTCGGTTTCGCCCACCGGCAGGTTTAATTCATGGTACAACAGCAACAACAAACTTGAAAAAATAAGCACCAATTCAATTTATTCAAATTGCAAAACAGAATCGAACAATTCAGTTTTGGGAGAGAAATAAAATTGAAATTATAGTAATTATAAAAAGGTTGAATGTAATTAAAATATAAGACCTCTCGTGAAATTTCATTCCAGGTCAATCAAGGTTTTTTGATTTTTAAAAAAAATATTTTTCAAGGACCTCCAAACCATTAATTTTGGATTTTTTAAAGAATATTCTTTAGTAACCTCAAGGCCATTAAGAGTGGTGTTTTTAAAGAATATATTTCAAGGTCCTCCAAACCATTAATCAAGGATTTTTAAAAGAATATTTTTCGAGGACCAACTTACCAATAAACGTGGATTTTTAGAAGAATATTTTTCAAGGACCAATAAACCAGTAAACGTGGATTTTTTAAAGAATATTTTTCAAGGACCAATAGACCATGAAACGTGGATTTTTAAAAGAATATTTTTCAAGGACCAACTGACCATTAAACATGGATTTTTTAAAGAATATTTTTCAAGGACCAATATACCATTAAACGTGGATTTTTCAAAAAATATTTTTCAAGGACCTATAGACCATTAATCGTGGATTTTTTAAAGAATATTTTTCAAGGACAAATAGACCATTAAACGTGGATTTTTTAAAGAATATTTTTCAAGGACCAATAGACCATTAAACGTGGATTTTTTAAATACTACTTTTCAAGGACCAATAGACCATTAAACGTGGATTTTTTAAAGAATATTTTTCAAGGACCAATAGACCAATAAACAAATGCAAATATTTTTCCAGGACCAACTGACCAACAAACGTGGATTTTTAAAAGAATATTTTTCCAGGACCAACTGACCAATAAACGTGGATTTTTAGAAGAATATTTTTCAAGGACCAACTGGCCAAAAAACGTGGATTTTTAAAAGAATATTTTTTCCAGGACCAACTGACCAACAAACGTGGATTTTTAAAAGAATATTTTTCCAGGACCAACTGGCCAAAAAACGTGGATTTTTAAAAGAATATTTTTTAAGGACCAACTGACCAATAAACGTGGATTTTTTAAATAATATTTTTAAGGACCAATAGACCATTTAACGTGGATTTTTTAAAGACTATTTTTCAAGGACCAATAGACCATTAAACGTGGATTTTTTAAAGAATATTTTTCAAGGACCAATAGACCATTAAACGTGGATTTTTTAAAGACTACTTTTCAAGGACCAATAGACCATTTAACGTGGATTTTTTAAAGACTATTTTTCAAGGACCAATAGACCAATAAACAATTCCAAATATTTTTCCAGGACCAACTGACCAACAAACGTGGATTTTTAAAAGAATATTTTTCAACGACCAACTGACCAATAAACGTGGATTTTTTAAAGACTATTTTTCAAGGACCAATAGACCATTAAACGTGGATTTTTTAAAGAATATTTTTCAAGGACCAATAGGCCATTAAACGTGGATTTTTTAAAGACTACTTTTCAAGGACCAATAGACCATTAAACGTGGATTTTTTAAAGAATATTTTTCAAGGACCAATAGACCAATAAACAAATCCAAATATTTTTCAAGGACCAACTGACCAACAAACGTGGATTTTTAAAAGAATATTTTTCCAGGACCAACTGACCAATAAACGTGGATTTTTAGAAGAATATTTTTCAAGGACCAACTGGCCAAAAAACGTGGATTTTTAAAAGAATATTTTTCCAGGACCAACTGACCAATAAACGTGGATTTTTAGAAGAATATTTTTCAAGGACCAACTGTGCCAAAAAACGTGGATTTTTAAAAGAATATTTTTCCAGGACCAACTGGCCAAAAAACGTGGATTTTTAAAAGAATGTTTTTTAAGGACCAACTGACCAATAAACGTGGATTTTTTAAATAATATTTTTTAAGGACCAACTGACCAATAAACGTGGATTTTTTAAATAATATTTTTTAAGGACCAACTGACCAATAAACATGGATTTTTAAATAATATTTTTTAAGGACCAACTGACCAATAAACGTGGATTTTTTAAATAATATTTTTTAAGGACCAACTGACCAATAAACGTGGATTTTTAAAAGAATATTTTTCAAGGACCAACTGTCCAATAAACGTGGATTTTTTAAATAATATTTTTCAAGGACCAACTGTCCAATAAACGTGGATTTTTTAAATAATATTTTTCAAGGACCAACAGACCAGTAAACGTGGATTTTTCGACGAATAATTTTCAAGAAATTCTAGACCATTAATCCTGTATTTTGAATGAATATTTTACAAGGACTTTTAGCCATTTAGAGTGGATTTTTTTAACAAATATTTTTCAAGGACTTCCAGACCATTTAGTTTGGATTTATAAGGAATATTTCTCAAAGACCTCCAGATTATTAAGAGTGGATTTTTAAAGAATATTTTCCAAGGACCTCAAGACTATTAAGAGTGGATTTTTCAAAGAATATTTTACAAGGACATCTAGGCCATTAACAGTGGATTTTTAACACACATTTTTCAAGGACTTCCAGAACATTTAGTTTGGATCTTTTAAATAATATTTTACAAGGATCTCTAGGTCATAATTCCTGGATTTTTAAAGAATATTTTACAAGGACCTCTAGACCATTTAGAGTGGATTTTTTAAAAAATATTTTTCACGGACTTCCAGACCATTTAGTTTGGATTTTTTAAGAAATATTTTCAAAGAACCTCAAGACTATTAAGAGTGGATTTTCACCGAATATTTTCCAAGGACCTCAAGACTATTAAGAGTTAATTTTTCAAAGAAAATTTCACAAGGACCTCTAGGTCATTAAGAGTGGATTTTTAAAGAATATTTTTCAAAGACATCCCGACCATTAATCGAGGAATTTTTAAAGAATATCCTTCTAGGATCTCCCGACCATTAATCGAGGATTTTTTAAAGAATATTTTTCAATGACCTTCAGGCCATTACGAGCGAATTTTTTATAGAATATATATAAGATACATCGTGTCTTTTATGGGTCCTTTAAAATCCTTTCATCTATGAAAACCTTTAAACTGTGTTTTGTCTTGAGAGGGATACATCAATTTACGAAAATTATTTATAACAGTGGGAATTCCCAGCGATTAATTACAAAGATGAGGTTCAGGAAGACAGGTTAAGTGGCAATACTTATTCTCAAACGGAGTTCACTTGCTCTACAAGATGTCACACACGCACTCACACGTTAACATCATCTACAATGAGTGATGATATCACAATTAACTTCCACCTCAACCACTTCATTTATTTAGTGTGGGGTATACGTATGTGAATGTTTATGTGTGTGTAATGTGTGTTAATGTCATCAAAACACGCGTATAAATCAACAAGAACAACAACAACAATATGAACTATAAATTTAAGACATAAGAACCCCATGGAAGATATTTTCATTGGTACAAATTAGTTAAACAGGGACGTGGAAAGGACTGTCTCCAAACATAAAGAAATTTGAGATTTTGAGGCGACCAGCAAAGAGATGATTTCATTCCTTGGCCTCCCTCAAAATGGAATCTAATTTCAAAAATTAAATAATCACTTCTGGGAGATCATCAGGTGGAATGATGGCAAAGGCTGATTGCAAAAATCAGAGAAATCTGAATATGCGAGGATATTTACAAGCAAAAGACATAAAAAAATTATAGAGGAAATTCTTTTAACTGATTACGGCAAAATAAT
This sequence comes from Musca domestica, assembly GCF_030504385.1. Taxonomy (NCBI): domain Eukaryota; kingdom Metazoa; phylum Arthropoda; class Insecta; order Diptera; family Muscidae; genus Musca; species Musca domestica. The sequence goes on from NW_026712155.1 coordinate 16,448,240, forward strand.
TGTTAGTGGAAGAAATACCCAGCTACCAGGTCATGCGACCGAAAGTTCGGATACAAAATCCGGGTATTATCCGGTTCTACAAAACTGATATGTAAATGGGTATCATTTGAAAGCTTATGGAAATACCTATCCTATGGGGCAGTTTGAACAGGTACCGGAGCAATAAAATAAATTGTATAGGAACTTTTTGAAAAAAAAACTCCAAAAAGTGAATATATTTAAGGAGGATTTTTTCAGAAAATATTTCAATAATATTTTTCAACTACCATTCGACCAATAAGCGTGGATTTATGAAGAATATATTACAAGGACCATCATGCATTTTTGAGAATATTTTTCAAGGACCATCAAGGATTTTTTTAAGAATATGTTTCAACCTATCGTTGATTTTTTTTTTTTTTTTTTTTGGAATACTTTTCAATCACCTTTCCCAGCTATAATTCTGGATTTGTCTAAGAAACTTTTTTCAGGGATCTTCACAGCTAGAATCGCGGATTCTATTTAGAATTTTTTTTTCAAGGACCTCCTTAACTATAATTGTGGAATTTTTAGGGAATATTTTTTAAGGACCGCTCCTACTAGAATCGTGAATTTTACTAAAGAGCATTTTTTAAGGATCTTCCCAAATCTAAATGTGAAATTTTGGGGAATATTTTCAAGAACCTTCCCAACTATAATTCTGGATTTTTTAAGAATGTTTTCAGGGATCTTCACAGCTAGAATCGTGGATTATTGTTAGAATGTTTTTCAAGGACCTCCTCAACTATAATTGTGGAATTTTTAGGGAATAATCTTTAAGGACCGTCCCTACTAGAATCGTGAATTTTTAGGGAATACTTTTGAAGGACCATCCCAACTAGAATTGTGGATTTTTAAAGAATGGTTTTCGGCGATCTTCACAACTAGAATCGTGGATACTTTTTAGAATATTCTTCCAGGGCCTCAACTATAATTGTGGAATTGTTAGGGAATATTTTTCAAGAACTTCCCCTTCAAGAATCGTGAATTTTACTAAGGAGTATTTTTTTAGGATCTTCCCAAATATAAACGTGAATTTTTAGGGAATATTTTCAAGGACCTTCCCAATTATTATTGTGTGTCTTTTAAGGAAGGTTTTTCATGGGTCTTCACAATTTTTCATAGTCTTCCTCAACCATAATTGCGGATTTTTCAGGGAATAATTTTTCAAGGTCCTTCCCAACCATAATTGTGGATTTTTAAAAAATAATGTTTTTTAAGGACCTACACAACTAGAATCGTGGACCTTCCCAACTATAATCGTGGAATTTTTGAGGGATATTTGTCTTCATTTAATAGCATATTTTTTGAATCTCTATGAGGTCTTGGAACGTTCTTCAATTTATAAAAGTCAATTTAAAAAAGTCTTATGGCCAAAGAGAACAATTTTCAGGTACTTTGAAAGTTCATTCATACGTATAAGTGCTTCGGATGTCATTCTTAATATAGAAAACTTTTGAGAATTTTCTCTGCCTCCAGAAGACATTTTGAAGTGCTTTGTTTGTGGAATGCTTCTTGAAAAAATATTCTTTAAAAAATCAACGTTCCTTTTGGTCCTGAAAAATATTCTTTTGAAAAATCCACATTTCTGTTGGTCCTTAAAAATTATTCTTTAAAAAATCCACGTTTCTGTTGGTCCATAAAAAAATATTTTTTAAAAGTTGACGTTCTTGTTGGTCTGTGAAAAAATATTCTTTAAAAACCCACGTTTCTGGTGGTCCTTAAAAAACATTCTTTAAAAAATCAAAGTTCCTGTAGGTCCTTGAAAAAATATTCTTTAAAAAATCCACGTTTCTGGTGGTCCTTGAAAAAATATGCTTTAAGAAATCAACGATTCTGTTGGTCCTTGAAAAAATATTCTTTAAAAAATCCACGTTTCTGTTGATCCTTACAAAAATATTCCTTGAAAAACCCACGATTCTGTTGGTCCTTGAAAAAATATTCTTTAAAAAATCCACGTTTCTGTTGATCCTTACAAAAATATTCCTTGAAAAACCCACGATTCTGTTGGTCCTTGAAAAAATATTCTTTAAAAATCCACGTTTCTGTTGGTCCTTGAAAAAATATGCTTTAAAAAATCCACGTTTCTGTTGGTCCTTGAAAAAAATATTATTTATAAAAAACCAACTTTTCTATTGGTTCTTGAAAAAATATTATTTGAAAAATCCACGTTTTTGTTGGTCCTTGAAAAATATTCATTTAAAAATGCACCTTCCTTTTGATCGTCAAAAAATCTTCTTTGAAAAATCCACGTTTTTGTTGGTCCTTGAAAAATATTCATTTAAAAATGCACCTTCCTTTTGATCGTTAAAAAATCTTCTTTGAAAAATCCACGTTTCTGTTGGTACTTAAAAAATATTCTTTGAAAAATCCACAATTCTGTTGATCCTCAAAAATATATTTTTTAAAAAATCCACGTTTCTGTTGGTCCATGAAAAAATATTCATTAAAAAATCCTCGTTTTTGTTGGTCCTTGAAAAAAAATTAGAAAAATTTATTTTCTGTTAGTCCTTGAAAAAATTTTATTTGAAAAATCCACGTTTCTGTTGGTCCTTCTAAAACTATTCTTTAAAAAATCCATGTTACTGTTGGTTTTTGAAAAAATATTCTTATAAAATCCCCGTTTCTGTTGGTCCTTAAACAATATTCTTTGAAAAATCCATGTTCCTGTTAATCCTTAAAAAATATTCTTTAAAAATCCACGTTTGATGATCTGTTGGTCCTTGAAAAAATATTCTTTAAAAAATCCACGTTTGATGATCTGTTGGTCCTTGAAAAAAATATTCTTTAAAAATCCACGATCTTGTTGATCCTTAATCCACGATCTTGTTGATCCTTAATCCACGATCTTTGAAAAATCCACGTTCCTGTTGATCCTAAAAAAATATTCTTTGAAAAATCCACGTTCCTGTTGATCCTAAAAAAATATTCTTTGAAAAATCCACGTTCCTGTTGATCCTAAAAAAATATTCTTTGAAAAATCCACGTTCCTGTTGATCCTAAAAAAATATTCTTTGAACTGAGATTACAAAAACAAACAAACGAATGAAACGGAAAACAAACAACAACAAAAATAAGGAGAACAAGGAGTAGCAAAGAAGAAAAAAATAAAAATTATTGCAGAATCCATAAATCCATTTCATTGAAACGTGTTCCCATTGCTGGAGGAGCCTGGCACACACCAAATGAACTTTCAAACATTTGTCTGGATTAATGTTTTGCCTTTAATTGAAGTGCCTGGTGTTGGTGTCGGTGGTAATGTACTGGTGGTCTGTTTCCAGGCTGGCAGATGCTGGATTCTTATTTCATGCACAGTCATGCTCCCAATGGATTTCCTTTTGATGAATTTCTCAATACAAATCCTGATTCGCACACCAATACACAGCCACACACACACACTCACAAAGGGGGACAAATTTTAACAAAACAAAAAGTACAAGGAGCACAAAATCAAAGTGTAGTGAACTGAATCGATGGAACAAAACCTGAAATGAAATGATGACCTATTTACCAAGTGGGAATATACGCACTTTACAGCCAAAGCAAATTATCAATTAAGCGTAGTTAAATCCCGCACACACACACACAGGCACACACACATCGAATGGTGTCAGGCCAAGTGCTGGAGTGGAGTTTTGCAAGCGTTCAGCTAGCTGGCCTCATTTATTGAGTTATAAATCCAGCCATCCAGCATTCCATTGATCTGGGAACCCATTTAGCATTTTTCCCTACTTCGTTTGGCATTAATGCTCCACTGGCCCATCCAGCCCCTTTTGATAATGGATCTGGTGTTCTGATTCTGGTTTTGTGTTAAAAACTTTGCCAACGAAAGTGAATGGTTAGTTATTGGTGGTGGTGTTGTTGTTCTTCTTGTTGTTGTTGTTGCATGTCCAACATTAAATACATTTGCAAATAACACAATTTCTGTTCTGTTCTGTTCTGTTTTTGATGGAAATAATTATAATAATAACAACAGCAACAATACCAATAATAACAACACCAATAACCAACCCGCAGGAGCAGCAGCAGCTATAACCGCATTCATATAAATTTTCCATGTCCATATCTCGACCTCAATGGCCGGAAACTGAGAGTGAAAAACAAATGAGAACCAATAAATAAATAGTTATGATACAAAACCAATACTAAAGCAATTATAGGAAATAAATTGAAATTTTTAAAACCCCCCATCGGTAGTAATGCATTGAAAGAGGGGGGGGGGGTAATATAATGAAAGTGGACATAATTGAAAGAGGCAGCAGCGGTGGTTAAATGTTTCCACATAAAAACGAAAGGGAGAGGAGAGGAATTAATTGAAATACATGACAAAGACAGGCCAGTCGGCTTTGGGGGAACATTTGAAAGGGGCGAAAGAATATTTTAAAAGGCATATCCCAGATGATAATAAAATTTTCAAAATTCAATAAAATACAAAAATAAGCAAATAAACCAGTTAAGAAAGTCTTAAGTCGGGCGGGGCCGACTTTATGATACCCTATACCACTTTGCTAATTTAGTAGAGCTGCGCATAACAATTAAAAGTTTTTATGGGAGAATTCAATCATACACGCTATGATTATAATTATAATTTAAAGTTCAAAGGACTAAATATGCCGAAACATTTGTATCTTTTAAATTCGGACTTGTATTGCCCATTTGGTGCACAAAAAATTTGAAATCGGATAAAGATATATATGGAAGTTATATCGAAATCGGAACCGATCTCGATAAAATTTGGCAAAGATATTTCTGAGCTGTATTTAATATATATCCCTGAAAATCGTTGTTACGGAGTGCATATTACGCTGTGGGTAACAAATAAAAATAATAAATCGGATGAACATTATATATGGAAGCTATAGCTATATCTGAACCGATCTTCACCAAATTTGACATACCAGCTTCTAGACTCAATTCGGTGGTAAGTGCCAAATTCCATCCTATTAGACGTTTGGTGCACAAAAAAGCGTAAATCGGACGAAGTTATATATAGGAGCTATATCCAAATCTGAACCGATCTCGATAAAATTTAACAAAGGTATTTCTGAGCTGCATTAGATATATTTCCCTAAATATGGTTGTTACAGAGTGCATATAACGGCTTCACCAAATTGGACATACTAGCTTCTAGACTCAATTCGGTCGTAAGTGCCAAATTCCATACCATTTGGACAAATATTAGACGTTTGGTGCACAAAATAAGCGTAAATCGGACGAAGTTATATATGGGAGCTATATCCAAATCTGAACCGATCTCGATAAAATTTAACAAAGGTATTTCTGAGCTGCATTAGATATATTTCCCTAAATATTGTTGTTACAGAATGCATATTACGGCTGTGGAGGACAAAAATGACAAATCGGATGAACAATATATATGGGAGCTATAGCTATATCTGAACCGATTTCAATCAAATTTGGCATACTTATTTTCAGGTCCAATCTGATCGTATGTGCAAAATTCCATACTATTCGGACTGATATTACACGTTTGGTGCACAATAAAAAGCAAATCGGACAAAGATATATATGGGAGCTATATCTAAATTTTGACCGATTATCTCTAATTTCAATAGGGTTCGTCCTTGGGACAAACAAATTTTCTTTGGAAAATTTCATCTCAATCAGATAATAAATGCGACCTGCATTTTGTTCACAAGAATACATGGACAGACGGACGGACATGCATAAATCAACTCAGAAAGTGATTCTATGCAGATCATCAAAAGGAACTATGGGTCTATCTCGTTTCCTTTTGCCTGTTACAAACAAATGCACAAAGACATAATACCCTGACCACCTTGTGGTGTAGGGTATAAAAATGTGAGTAGTGCGCCTTCTAAGAATACCATTAAGCGTTTATACGAAAAATTTTCGACTGGTAAGGCTCTTTCTAATCCGTAGAGGCCATATAAAAGTCGACCAAGGCGATCGGCCGAGAATATCGCTGCCGTACGAGCCAGTGTTTAGAGGTCCCCAAGAACATCCCAAAAACGCCGTTCTTAGCAGTTGGGCATGGCTCGGTCTACTTTACAACGGATTATTCGCATTGATTTGCATTGTTCCCGTACAAAATTCAATTGACACAAAGAATGTTGCCTGCGGACAAGCCTCGTCGATTGGAATGGGCCCAAAAGTCCGTCGAATATGGGCAACCCTGTATTAGTACCTCCCCATATTTGGTATTTTTGACGAGTTCAGGTACAATACCCACCGAAATTGTTTGAGATGTCGTATTTAAAGTTCTTAATGGATGCTACAGCCTGTGACAGAAATTTGACTATGCTGGTTTAGGTCTTCACACAGCTCCGATATAACGGTACCTCAATATATACGATATTTTGATGATTTTAGCTACATTATTCACCGATTTATTTCAAGTTTCGAACTTAAATATGGTAATGGCTTATGACAAACAATGTCGATGTAGGTCCACTTTGTATAGACCCCAATATGAAGGCTATATTCTGTATTTTTAAAATTTTAATAGAATTTTTTTTTTGAAATTTTTTTAGAATAGAAGAATTTTTTATTTTTTGAAAAATTCCAAATTCGTTCCAAATGGGGGAGGGTATTCAAAGTTCGGCCACGCCGAACTTACTGCTTTTTAACTTGTTTATTTTCGGTATATTTTAGGAACTTGCAAAATTAAAAAAATACAGGGTGAGATAAAAAAAACTACAACACAGTCAAACGCCATAATTTTTACATTGTTCCCAAATTTTATTGAATGAAACCAAAAAATGTCGGAAATAGCATCAAATTTTAGAATGAGTTTAGATTTGTTCTAATTGGCCACCTTTGGCACGAATTATGGCCGATGAAACCATCACACGCTGCCCGAATGTTGCTTTGCGGTATTTTGGCCCATTCCCGGTGAAGCGCTTGCTTGAGGTGATCGACAATTTGATATTTTTTAGGGCCAACCTAGCTTTCCAAAATACTTCAGACACAATAGTCCAACGGATTGGTATACGGAGATTTTGGTTGTCATCGTGGAAATGAAGCGAGGAACCTCATTTTGTAACCATTCTTGGGTGGCGCATGCTGAGTGCGATAGTGCTGAGTCCGATTGGAATATCCAAGGTCTGCGGCCAAAATGTTTACCTGACCAAGGCTTCAATACACCCTCCAGAATATTTTTGCCAAAATATTCGGCATTTATTCTGATGGCACGGTCGATTAATACGAATGGTTATGGCGGCCCACGCCATCACCATGGCGGCGCTTGAGTTCTGGTGGCCAACCGAGGGCGCACATTTTCAGCTGACCTCTTTGGCAAGTAAACACGATCATTTTGTTTGTTCACAATCTGCTGAACAACGAATATTTTCTCATGGGAGAAAACCAAATTCGGCAGTTCACCACTTTTGGCCAAGCGAAGCAACTCTTTAGCTCTTTTGGGTCTATTTTCTTTCTCTTGTGGTGTAAGTTCGTGCACTTTATGGAATTTCAATTTCAATTCAATATTGAAAAATGAGCTCGGGGTACATTTTTCAATATTTGCCGAATGTAATATTGCGATATGTTCAGCTCACGAGCCATTTTTCGGCCACTGCGTCGCTGATCAAGTCGCTTCTATACTTTTCGAACCATTTCTGCTGATGTTGTTGTTTTCTACCGTCCACCTCCTTGACGTCGTACTAAGCTACCAGTATCACGGTAACGAGCGATGGTACTACACACAAATGACTTATTCATATTTAAATGCTGGAGTGCTCTAACGATAGCCACGTGTGGTTTTCCAGCCAAACTATCACGGTTGAAATAAGTTTTTTTCTGGAAAGTTCTCACCAAAATGCTTTCGTACGCTTGAAAAAAAAAATTTAGAAAGCTATCACTGGAATAATTTTAACAGCTGTCGTATTTGAATATTGTATTGGCTTATGATAAAAGTTGCCTATGCAGTTCTACATTTTCACATAGACCCCGATAAAAAAGGCTATATTTGGGATTTTGAAGATTTTAAAAAAAATTTTCAACGGATTTTTTTTTTTAATTTCCAAATTCGTTCCAAATGGAGGAGGCCGAACTTACTGCTATTTTACTTGTTCTTCCCAAAAATTTGTAATGTCTTCCCAACTAATACCTTAAGCTCTTATTTAAAGTAGTAGAATAATAAGATTAGTTAAGAGAAAAATGGAAAATAAATTCCATCCGCAAATTTCTGCCGAATTCCAAAATCGAAGATCAAAGAGTAAATGGATTTATGAACTTAATAATATTTTCAATTTATGTATGTATTTCGAACAAAAAACAAAGCCAAATAAATGGATTAACTTTATTTTGGCCTAGAGTATGCCAATGAAAATGGCGAATAAACAGAGATGACGATGATGGATTGAGGGAGCATTGACTTTTGTTTTTTTTTCTCTCTCTCTCTCGATATATGTATGTATTAGTGTGGCATATCATTGAATTAGGAAAGGTGTATATATGCCATTACTCTAACATTTAGAATGATTCTGCAGTGTTCTGTGGTATTTGGCTGTTCAATGAGCATTGAAATAATCTGCTTAGACTCTCAAAAATGGATTTAAAATAAATGCTTCCACATAAGCGAACATATTGCCATATTCAAAAATTAATATTTACCAGTACAATGGAATGAGCACAACACACACACACATATGACGTATTCATTCATATGTATATACTCGCATTCAAAATGATATCTACATTTACACATACTTCAAAGTGTATTTGCGTCACATAATCGTTTTCACACACACACACACACACACACACACACCTATATATATATAGTCACATACATATATATAAAACCCTGGCAAACAATATCCTGTATTTGAATGTCACAGATGTGTGTCGTTCATCATAAGGACTTAAATCAACAAATATGGAAAATATAGTCAACCGTGCTCCAAATCTTTGGTTACTTTCTTAGTGTGCACATCAAATTGTCTGCACACAAATGGGGAGTGTGAGCGGGCGAGTGTGTACGGCTATATTTGCTTATAGGTTGCATGTGACAGTTTTATCAAATATTTGTTTTTACCAAAAACCCCCAATGCCCTCCAACCCAACCAACTTAAACGACACGTAGATATACTCCTACACAATAGCCTTACTTGAACTCATTCCCATAGTCTTCTGTACACATACACCACACACCCCCGAATCCTTGAAAACAAAGGTATGTATGTATGTGAGCTTGTGTCTGTGGAAAGATACTAAATTTATGGATATTTGTTAGTATATTCAAATATTTAATATATGGCATACAGAGTCGTTTGTCAAATAAAATTATTTTGTCAAAACCACCAAAATCAGCATTGAAACGAAAGGATTCGTGTTGAGCAGATTCCTTGGGTCGTTGCAAATGTGGTTGTGTCGATGTCGGTGTCTGCGTGCGTGTGTGCATGCGTGCTATTGTGGCATGTGTATTTAAAGACAACATTTATTTGGAAGATCTTTAGAACGTGTTCTTAAACTAATTTGGCGAATTTGTATACCCTCCACCGTAGCATGAAGGGCATATCAAGTTTGTCATTCCGGTTATAACACCCCGAAACATATAGATTTTAGAACCCACAAATTATATATATTCTTGACCAGCATAAAATTATATGTCAATATTGCGAAGTCCATCCGTCCATCTGTGAAAATCATTCTAGCTTCCGAACGAAATGAAGTAAGTTGATAAAATTTTACTCAAATGCTTATTATGTCTGTAGGACTTTTGGTATAGAAAATGGTAGGTCCACGTCTTCATGTAGATCCACGTTTTCGTATAGCCCCCATATAAAAGTAACTCCCTATTTTCGGTATTTTGATGATTTCAGCTACATTATTAACCGGAATTGTTTGTTCTTTGAAGTTCTAAATGAATACTACAGCCTATGACCGAAAATTGTCTGTGCAGGTCAACGTCTTCGTATAACCCCCATATAACGGCACCTCCCGATATTCGGTATTTTGATGATTTTAGAGACAATTTAACGGAACTATTTCAAATTTAGTATTTGAAGTTCGTAATGAATACTACGGCCTATGACAGAAAATTGTCTGTGTAGGTCCACTTTTTCATATAGCCCCCATATAACGGAACCTCCCGATATTCGATACTTTATTGATTTTAGCGACATTATTAATCGGAATTGTTTCAAATCTGGTATTTGAAGTTTGTAGTAGATACAACAGCCTATAACAGAAAATTGTCTGTGCAGGTCCACGTTTTGGTATAGCCCCATATAGCGGTACCTCCCTATATTCGGAATTTTGTTGATTTATTCACCGAATTTTTTTTCCAAGTTTCGCATTTGAATATTGTAATGACTCATTGCAAAAGTTGTCTTTATCGGCTACATTCGGCATTTTTAAGATTTTAACAGAATTTTTTTGGATTTTATTTTTTTGGGGAATTGCCAAAATCGTTAATTTTTGCATTTGTTTGTAACGTGGAGAAGGAAGCGAGATAGACCTATAGTTACTTTTGAGGATCTCCATAGAATCACTTTCTGAGTTGATTTATGCATGTCAGTGCGTCTGTCCGTCCGTCCATCCGTCCGTCTGTCCATGTATTCTTGTGAACAAAATGCAGGTCGCATTTATTATTCGATTGAGATGAAATTTTTCAAAAAACATTTGTTTGTCCCAAGGACGAACCCTATTGAAATTGGAGATAATCGGTAAAAATTTAGATATAGCTCCCATATATATCTTTGTCCGATTCGCCTTTTATTGTGCACCAAACGTGTAATATCAGCCCGAATAGTATGAAATTTTGCACATACAACCAAATTAGGCCTGAAAATAAGTATGCCAAATTTGATCGAAATCGGTTCAGATATAGCTATAGCACCCATATATATTGTTCATCCGATTTGTTATTTTTGTCCTCTGCAGCCGTAATATGCACTTTGTAACAACAATATTTGGGGAAATATATCAAATACAGCTCAGAAATACATTTGCTAAATTTTATCGAGATCGGTTCAGATTTGGATATAGCTCCCATATATAACTTCGTTCGACTTACCTTTGATTGTGCACCAAACGTCTAATATTTGCCCAAGGTGGATGGAATTTGGCACATACGATTGAATTGAGTCTTGAAGGTAGTATACGAAATTTGGTGAAGATCGGTTCAGATATAGCTATAGCTCCCATATATATTGTTCATCCGACAACCGTAAAATGCACTCCTTAACAACGATATTCAGGGAAATATTTCAAATACAGCTCAGAAATATATTTTCCAAACTTTATCGAGATCGGTTCCGATTTGGATATAGCTCCCATATATATCTTTATCCGATTTCAAATTAATTGTGCACCAAATGGGCAATACAAGTCCGAATTTAAAAGATACAAATGCTTCAGCATATTTAGTCCTTTGAACTTTAAAATATAATTATAATCATTGCATGTATGATGGAATTCTCCCATAAAAACTTTTAATTGTTATGTGGAGCTCTACTAAATTAGCAAAGTGGTGTAGGGTATCATAATGTCGGCCCCACCCGACTTTAAGACTTTCTTTACTGGTTTACTTGTTGAAATATATTTTGAAGTCTTTTAAAGATTAATAAAATATATATTTTTAAAAATATTCTCCAAGCATTATAAGCATTGATTATTAAATACGTTCCCCCGATTTTCCGAGGTTTGAAGACGTGGAAAATGTAGATATTTCCAAGACTTTTAATAGGATAAATAGACATAGATTTCGTTCGCATATACTTTCAAGCCATTCACGTCTTGATAGACATCTTATTCATTGACATATGTTTTTAGGTTTTCTTTAGGCTTGATAGACACATGTTTTTATCCCTATCCAAGATATATTACTTTAATATATTTTTAAGACTTTTCTGGACATGATAAACATGGAAATTTTTATATATTGGAATCTAGGAGGACCTTCAAAAAATAAATCTAAAATTTTCTTACCTTGAATTACGAAAATGTATCAATTTACTGGTAATTGACCTTATTTTCCAGCCATCTATTAGTTTAAAAATAATGATTTTATTAGAAACAAGTAAAAAAAAACATTTAGTTCGGCCGGGCCAAACTTTTAATACCCTTCACCTCAGGGTAAAGGAAACATTAGAAGAAATGTGGCAAAAAACCATCAAAATACCGAATATTGGAAGGTACCGTTATATGGGTACTATATCAAAACGTGGACCTATACATACAATGTTCCGCCACACGAACTAGAACCCATTATGACCCACAAATACCAATTTTCAGACAAATCCGTGAAAAAAGGTGGCAAAAACCATCAAAATACCGAATATTGTAAGGTACCGTTATATGGGGGCAATACCAAAACGTGGACCTATAATTACAATGACTCGCCACACGAACTGGGACCCATTATGATCTACAACTACTAATTTTCAGAGTAATTCTTGAAAAAATGTGTCAAAAATCATCAAAATACCGAATATTGGGAGGTACCGTTATATGGGGACTATATCAAAACGTGGACCCATACATGCAATGTTTCGCCACCGGAGCTGAAACCCATTATGACCAACAAATACCAATTTTTAGACAAATCCGTGAAAAAACGTGGCAAAAAAATCGAAATACCGAATATCGGGAGGTACCGTTATATGGGGACTATACCAGAACGTGGACCGATTTTCAATACCAACCATCCTGAACACAATACAAATAGTTCTGCTAAATTTTGGAGCTCTACGTCAAATAATGTGGGCTGTATCGTGATTTCAACGGACAGACAAACAGACGGACAGACAGACGGACATCGTTAAATCGCCTTAGAATTTTATGCTGATTATGAATATATATACTTTATGGGGTCTACGACGAATATTTAAGGATGTTACAAACGGATTGACAAAGTTAATATACCCTCCTTTCCAAGGTGGAGGGTATAAAAATATGAAGACTTGTTGCAGCTAAGTAACCGCGGATCTTATCAAGAGGTTTTCAATCCTTTTCTACAACTACCAAACGAGGCTTCCCAATGGCTTTACATTATTTCTGTTGAAAACTTTATTTTTTTCCTCCTTTCTATGAGATTGATTTCCTTTCAGGTCATTGACACGAATAAATGCGCAATAATTTTTCATTAAAAAACCGAAAAAAAACCAAAAATATTTATCATTTTTCCTTTTTTAATATTTATTTATAAAAAAGGTAAATAAAAGATAAGAAAAATCTAACAAATATAAAGCTTAAAATTACTTTCATAACAAGTAATTGATTTCTTCCTCAGAAATTTATTCAAGCGTTAAGATCATGTTTTATTAATTTAAATTATCCGCTTTTGCCAGGTCATCTCAGAGGCTGCGGCCGTTACCAAAAAGTGGAGAGCAAAGAAAAACTTAGAAGAAAAAAATCTGATGCAAAACATTTTCTGAATCATTTATTTCAATAACACCCTTCTGCCATGTAGCCAATCATTTCTTCCAATAGGCTAAGCACACGCGGAGGGCAGCCAGCACCAACGTTTAGAGTAAAGAAGAAGATGAAAAAAAACCAACAGCAAGGAAAAAGAAAGAAAGACTAGAAAAAAACAAATACACAACGAGAAGCACAGAAGGGACACACACACACACTAACTCTCTTTCTCTCTCTCGTGCACTCACGCACACACACCCTCATTTATTAGAGAATTTCGATGTAATTAATTAAAATTAATCATACGTCACGTAGCAACAATAATGAATCCATGAACAAGACATACACGAGCCACGAGCCGGACAGCACGGTTGGGTATTAGTGCATACCCAGCAATGGGATACCGACTATGGGAAAGAAAAAAGTGTATCTGTATCGACTGAGAAAAAAAAACGCAAACAGAAAATCAAAAAGAAAAAAACGGCAATAAAAATAAACATTATTGTTGCTGTGGCACGCAACATTAACCTAGCTGGCTTAGGACACAGGATCCAAAGTAATATATCTGTTTATTTAGGTTGCCCATAAGTTTATCTCGGCTACGAGCGATACAGGACTAAGACAAAATCATCATTAGACATGTCCCGTAGCAATAATGGAAAATTTCACAGCCTATTCAAGGAGGTTGGAAACTTCACAAGGGGATGGAGTTTAAATGGGAGATTATAAGGAGTTTGAATAAAAAAGAATGTGATATTAAATGGACAATCAAAGGTGTGATTTGAAGGTTGACAAAATGGAGATTTTAGAGGGAAAAGATGTCTGAAATCATAGACAATTGGGCAGAATGCCCGTAAATTATTTTTTTTAGCAGAGAAATGGACCAGTTGAAGGGAGTATTTTTGGAGTATTTAAGGACAGCTGAAGGAATTCTCTTTTAGGCGATTAGGGAATAATATTACCCGGGATGTTCATTCAGCTGGGAGGGTCTGAGGGAAATTTTTTTATAGACTCATTAAAGACTTATCATACAGGTGGAAGAGAATTATTTTCGAAAAGTTTAAGGAGGTCTTTTCAGTTGAAGGGTAAAAAAGTTTCTCAAAATCTCTGATGGCAGCCTTTCAGACAAATTGAGTCTTATTCTGGACTAAATAAAAATACATTTTCTTAGAAGAGCTTAATAAAGTCCTAACAGGCCTGGGGAATACTTTTCAGTCATGGGGTAGAGGGGCTTTAGAGGCGATAGAGTCCTTATAGAAGAATTAGAGGGATAATTAAAAGAAGAGATATGTGGTGCCTTTGTAGGCAATATTCAGACCAAGAAGCCTACATAGATGAGCTGCTAGCCCGGGAGTCTGTATAGATGAAGGTCTGGAGGTCTCTTTAGACGAGCTGTAGGCCCACAGACAAGCTGTAAGCCTGGGAGTTTCTACAAACGAGTTGTAGTCCTGGGAGACTCTATGGACGAGCTGAGAGCCAGGGAGCCTCTATTGACGAACTGAAGTTCAGGGTGTCTCTATGGACGAGCTGAAGTGCAGGGAGTCTCTACAGACGAACTTAAGGTCCAGGGAGCGTATTATCAATAGCCTGGAATTCTCTACAGACAAGATGTAGTCCAAGGAGATTCTATAAACAAGCTGGAGTCCAGGGAGCGTATTATCAATATACGAGATGAAGCGCCAGGGAGTCTGCCATCAGTAGATCAGCTGAAGGGCTAGTGGTTTACTATAGGCGAGCTGAAGGCCAGGAAGTCTCCATAGACGAGCTGAAGGCCCAGGGAATCTCTACAGACGAATTGTATGCCCAGTGAATCTTTATAGACGAACTGATGGCCCAGGGAGTCTATTACCAATAGACGAGATAATGCGCCAGTGAGTCTTCTATTAGTACACCAACTGAAGGGCAGAGAGCCCGCTATAGATAGAGGAGCTGAAGGTCCGGGAGTCTGCTATAGACGAGGTGGAGGCTCAGGGAGTCTCTATAGACGAGATGATGGCCCAGGGAGTCTCCATAGACGAGCTGAAGGCTCAGGGAGTCTCCATAGACGAGCTGAAGGCTCAGGGAGTCTCCATAGACGAACTGGAGGCTCAGGGAGTCTCCATAGACGAACTGGAGGCTCAGGGAATCTCTATAGACGAGCTGAAGGCTCAGTGAGTCTTCATAGACGAGCTGGAGGCCCAGGGAATCGGCGAGTTTGTAAAGCGAGAGCATATCAAAGACGTGCTAATCGCTAGAGAGTTGTAGCCCAGCAGGTCTTCATACCCGGCCTTTGAAGCTTAACTGGTCCCAGGAGCTGGACCCAGCTGATCTCTATGTACGAGCTGGACCTCAGCTGATCTGTATGGACGAGCTGGAGCCCAGCTGATCGATATGGATGACCTGGTCCCCAGCTGCTGAATATAGACGAGCTGGTGCCCATCTATTCGATATAGAAAAGCTGGCGCCCAAGTAGTAGTAATAAAGACGAGCTGCTGCCCAGCTGGTCGATATAGACTATCTGAAGCCCTGCTGATCTCTATAGACTAGCTGGTGCCCTGCTGGTCTCTATAGACTAGCTTGTGCCAAGCTGATCGATACAGACTAGCTGGTCGATATAGACGAGCTGCAGCCCAGCTGGTCGATATAGAAGAGCTGCAGCCCAGCTAGTCGATATAGACGAGCTGCAGCCCAGCTGGTCGATCTAGACGCGCTGCAGCCCAGCTGGTCGATCTAGACGAGCTGCAGCCCAGCTGGTCGATATAGATGACCTGGTGCCCAGTTGGTCTATATAGACGAGCTGGTGCCCAGCTGGTCAACATAGACAAGCCGGATCCCAGCTATCAATAAAGACTAGCTTGTGCCCAGCTAGTCGATATAGACGAACTAGTGCCTAACTGGTCGATATAGACTAACAGTTTCCCAGCTGGTCTATATAGACTAGCTGCATCCTAGCTGGTCGATATAGACTATCTGGTGTCCAGCTGGTCGATATCGACGACCTTGTGGCCAGCTGGTTGATATAGACGAGCTGTAGTCCAGCTGGTCGATATAGATGACCTAGTGCCCAGCTGGTCAATATAGAAGAGATGGTGCTCAGCTGGTCGATGTAGACGAACTGGAGCTGATGCCCAGCTGGTCCTTTTGCTTTGCAGGACTAACTAATTTTTCCGAAAAAAAAATGATAATCGCTCCCTTGAAATGTTGCCCCGATTTTTTCCATCCCATTAAAGCATTAGATTCCCAATTTTCCTTGGTAATCGAATAATCAAGAACTTAGCACTATTCCCTCGATTGTAGAAGATTTTTGCCTTTAGTTCACTTTAACGCTGCTTTATTGCTACAATAGCTAAGCTTCTTACATCAGCATGAAAAGGAAATATAAAATACGCTCAACTACGGCAAATATCTTCAATAAAAGCGGAACAAATCAACTTACATACCATGGAGAAACATTACAGTCAGACATGGCAAAAACGCACAAGAAGTCTTTAGGTCCAGACACAAGAAATTTGAACTTTAAAGGCTCTAACATATTCCAGTTCCTCTGTCTATTCTCAGGAAACGGAAACATTTAATGGCGTTTAAAAGCGCGTTTACTGACATTTCAGTCATGTACTTTTTCATTTCATTTCTTTTTTTTTCGCAATTTTTCTCCATTCGGTTGTATTTCATTGCCGTTCTCCACGTTCAGCCTTCAACTATGCAATGTTCGATGTGTGTATGAATGTATGTATGTGTGTGTGCCCTTAATTGTTGTATATGTTTGTATATGTTTTTTACATTCTATTTTATGGATTTCTCGTTTTTTTGCTTTCATTTCAGCCGGAGCTAGTGAAAAGAAATTGCCCGTTATTGTGTTCATACACGGCGAATCCTTCGAATGGAGCAGCGGTAATCCCTACGATGGCAGTGTATTAGCCAGCTATGGCGAAGTTGTGGTAGTAACGCTTAATTACCGTTTAGGTATTCTAGGTAAGTGCTAAAGACAATAATAGCAAACTAGAAGATGGAAGAGACACACGGAGGGCAGACATAAAATTCAGTGCAAGGGATTTCTGAGGGCACAGGCAAAGGCCAGGTGAATTGGGAACGATTTTAATCCCAGATGAGAGGGATGAAATTGATTGGATGTTGGGAGGAGATAAAATACCTGGATTATGTTCCTAAAGATAATCTCCATAGGTGAGCTGGAGTGTGTCTTTATAGACCAGCTGGAGAGAGTCTTTATAGACGAGCTGGAGGGAGTCTCTATAGACGAGCTGGAGGGAGTCTTTCATAGACGAGCTGGAGGGAGTCTTTCATAGACGAGCTGGAGGGAGTCTTTCATAGACGACCTGGAGCGAGTCTTTCATAGACGACCTGGAGCGAGTCTTTCATAGACGAGCTGGAGGGAGTCTTTCATAGACGAGCTGGAGGGAGTCTTTCATAGACGAGCTGGAGGGAGTCTTTCATAGACGACCTGGAGCGAGTCTTTCATAGACGACCTGGAGCGAGTCTTTCATAGACGAGCTGGAGGGAGTCTTTCATAGACGAGCTGGAGGGAGTCTTTCATAGACGAGCTGGAGGGAGTCTTTCATAGACGAGCTGGAGGGAGTCTTTCATAGACGAGCTGGAGGGAGTCTTTCATAGACGAGCTGGAGGGAGTCTTTCATAGACGAGCTGGAGGGAGTCTTTCATAGACGAGCTGGAGGGAGTCTTTCATAGACGAGCTGGAGGGAGTCTTTCATAGACGAGCTGGAGGGAGTCTTTCATAGACGAGCTGGAGGGAGTCTTTCATAGACGAGCTGGAGGGAGTCTTTCATAGACGAGCTGGAGGGAGTCTTTCATAGACGAGCTAAAGAGAGCCTTATTTAGTGAGCTGGAGAGAGCCTTTATAGGCGAGCTGAAGAGAGCCTTTATAGGCGAGCTGAAGAGAGGCTTTATATGCGAGCTGTAGAGAGCCTTTATAGGCGAGCTGGAGAGAGCCTTTATAGGCGAGCTGGAGAGAGCCTTTATAGGCGAGCTGGAGAGAGCCTTTATAGGCGAGCTGGAGAGAGCCTTTATAGGCGAGCTGGAGAGAGCCTTTATAGGCGAGCTGGAGAGAGTCTTTATAGGCGAGCTGGAGAGAGCCTTTATAGGCGAGCTGGAGAGAGCCTTTATAGGTGAGCTGGAGAGAGCCTTTATAGGCGAGCTGGAGAGATAGCCTTTATAGGCGAGCTGGAGAGATAGCCTTTATAGGCGAGCTGGAGAGAGCCTTTATAGGCGAGCTGGAGAGATAGCCTTTATAGGCGAGCTAAATAGGGAGAGCCTTTATAGGCGAGCTGGAGAGAGCCTTTATAGGCGAGCTGGAGGGAGTCTCAATAGACGAGCTGGAGGGAGTCTCTTTATAGACGAGCTGGAGGGAGTCTCTTTATAGACGAGCTGGAGGGAGTCTCTTATAGACGAGCTGGAGGGAGTCTCTTTATAGACGAGCTGGAGGGAGTCTCTTTATAGACGAGCTGGAGGGAGTCTCTTTATAGACGAGCTGGAGGGAGTCTCTTTATAGACGAGCTGGAGGGAGTCTCTTTATAGACGAGCTGGAGGAAGTCTTTATAGACGAGCTGGAGGGAGCCTTTATAGGCGAGCTGGAGGGAGTCTCTATAGACGAGCTGGAGGGAGTCTCTATAGACGAGCTGGAGAGAGTCTCTATAGACGAGCTGGAGGGAGTCTCTATAGACGAGCTGGAGGGAGTCTTTATAGACGAGCTGGAGGGAGTATCTATAGACAAGCTGGAGGAAGTCTCTATAGACGAGCTGGAGGGAGTCTCAATAGACGAGCTGGAGGGAGTCTCTTTATAGACGAGCTGGAGGGAGTCTCTTTATAGACGAGCTGGAGGGAGTCTCTTTATAGACGAGCTGGAGGGAGTCTCTTTATAGACGAGCTGGAGGGAGTCTCTTTATAGACGAGCTGGAGGGAGTCTCTTTATAGACGAGCTGGAGGGAGTCTCTTTATAGACGAGCTGGAGGAAGTCTTTATAGACGAGCTGGAGGGAGCCTTTATAGGCGAGCTGGAGGGAGTCTCTATAGACGAGCTGGAGGGAGTCTCTATAGACGAGCTGGAGGGAGTCTCTATAGACAAGCTGGAGGAAGTCTCTATAGACGAGCTAGAGGGAGTCTCAATAGACGAGCTGGAGGGAGTCTCTATAGACGAGCTGGAGGAGGGAGCCTTTATAGGCGAGCTGGAGGAGGGAGCCTTTATAGACGTGCTGGAGGAGGGAGCCTTTATAGGCGAGCTGGAGGAGGGAGCCTTTATAGCCTAGCTGGAGGAGGGAGCCTTTATAGGCGAGCTGGAGGAGGGAGCCTTTATAGACGTGCTGGAGGAGGGAGCCTTTATAGGCGAGCTGGAGGAGGGAGCCTTTATAGGCGAGCTGGAGGAAGGAGCCTTTATAGGCGAGCTGGAGGAGGGAGCCTTTATAGGCGAGCTGGAGGAGGGAGCCTTTATAGGCGAGCTGGAAGAGGCAGCCTTTATAGGCGAGCTGGAAGAGGCAGCCTTTATAGGCGAGCTGGAGGAGGGAGCCTTTATAGGCGAGCTGGAGGAGGTAGCCTTTATAGGCGAGCTGGAGGAGGGAGCCTTTATAGGCGAGCTGGAGGAGGGAGCCTTTATAGGCGAGCTGGAGGAGGGAGCCTTTATAGGCGAGCTGGAGGAGGGAGCCTTTATAGGCGAGCTGGAGGAGGGAGCCTTTATAGGCGAGCTGGAGGAGGTAGCCTTTATAGGCGAGCTGGAGGAGGGAGCCTTTATAGGCGAGCTGGAGGAGGGAGCCTTTATAGACGAGCTAGAGGGAGCCTTTATAGACGAGCTAGATGGAGCCTTTATAGGCGAGCTGGAGGGAG
Organism: Musca domestica; assembly: GCF_030504385.1. Classification (NCBI taxonomy): domain Eukaryota; kingdom Metazoa; phylum Arthropoda; class Insecta; order Diptera; family Muscidae; genus Musca; species Musca domestica. The sequence continues at coordinate 16,468,429 of NW_026712155.1, forward strand.
CCTTTATAGGCGAGCTGGAGGGAAGCCTTTGAGGCGAAAGGTTTTTTTAATGTTCGGCATTTTTACAAGAAATTAAAGTAGAAACCGAGGTGTTCCAATTCAAAGTCCCCCAATTGTAATGTATACATCCTGAAGACCAACGATTTGGCCCTGAGATACAACAGCGATAATAAATTATTACATTTAAGTGGCCTACTTTGGATGGCAAGACATAAAATATCCTGGAAAAAAAAACGGAAAACAAAGAAATAAAACAAAATAGGCAACAATAAAATATCCTTTTTTACAATGGGGGCACCCTTGCACCATAAACTAGTGAGGTGCAAGGGGAATCCAAGAAATCTCATCTGGAATGTTGGGCCTTTCCCCTTTGGAAAGACAGCATAGCGTTATTTATGTCGGTAATAAAATGTATTTAGAGCTTTGTCTATTTGTCTGTCTGTTCCGGTCTAAAAGCTATACATCAAAATATACATTTATCTTTACAAGTTATTTCGCATCCCCACCCCATCTTTAATTTGCTTCTCCTTCCCCTTTTTTTTTCTCTCAACAGGTTTTCTCAATGCCAACCCTAATCCTCAACAACATGCTCGTGTTGCTAATTATGGCCTCATGGATCAAATTGCCGCCCTACACTGGATCCAACAGAATATTCAAAAATTTGGTGGTGACCCCAATGCGGTGACCTTGGCTGGTCATGGCACTGGAGCGGCTTGCATAAATTACTTAATGTCCACCCCAACAATGGTACGAGGCCTCTTTCAGAGGGCAATTCTGATGTCAGGTTCGGCTTACTCCTCATGGGCCCTGGTGGAAGATCCCGTGATGTTTGCAGTGAAATTGGCCAAAGAAGTGAATTGTTCCATACCCGAAAATTTGGATAAAGATCATGAACAAATTGTCGATTGTTTGCGTGAAGTGCCGCTGGAGGATTTATATGGGGCTGATATACAGGCGCCGACTTTCCTGACTTCGTTCGGACCATCGGTAAGTAGGATGATTTGAAAATATGTGCCACAGAAAGAAAAGAAGAAGCAAGCATGTATTTTAGAGGCAAGAGAGGAAAGGACCTAAATACCCCTACCTGACCATGTATGAAGGTCAGCAAGGGGTCTTTAGAAAGCATCTTTTTTATAAGAGTTGAATGGAGTCTAGAACAGTCAGATTGAGTCCACATAGACCAACTGGAGGGAGTATTTATGGACGAGCTGAGAGGGTCCATATGAAAGAGCTCAAGAGAGCTTTTTTTTATAAGAGCTCCAAAGAATTTTAGTTGAATAGGCTCTAGGACAATCAGAGAGAGTCCATAGACCATCTCGGGTATTTATAAACGATTTGAGAGAGTTTTTGTAAAAGAGCTCGAGAGAGTTTCCATAAAAGACATGTTTACAGATTAGCTGGGGAGAGTGAATAAAGTAGGCGTGGTGGAGAAAGTCTTTCTAGACGATCTGAAAGGGGTTTTTACCAACCAACCAGGGTAGTCCCAATAAGTGAGCTAGGCACTCTGTTCAGCCAATCTTTACACGAACTGAAGGAAGTCTCTGTAGATCAAATATAGAGAGTCTTAATAGATCAGCTAGAGAAAGTCTCTATAATCAAGTTGGTAGCAGTCTCTATAGACGAGATGGATGAAGTATCTAAACCGGAGCAGGAGAGAGTCTTGAAAAACGAGGCATAGAGTCTATAAAGAAGACCTGGAAACCAGGGTGTCATTCATAGACGATTTGGTAACCATCGACTCCATAATTACAAGCTGTAGACCAAAGAGTCCATATAGACCAGTTGAAGGTCAGGAAGTCAATATACACAAGCTGAGGCCCACGCAGTTTCTATAGAGCAACTGGAGACCAGGGAGTGTGTGGAGACGAGCTGAAGGCCAGAGAGCCGTTGTAGGCAATCTGGAAACTAGATAGTCGTTATAGACGAGCTGAAGGTCAGGGAGTCGATATGGAGAAGTTAAAGGGCAGAGAGTCGATATAGACGAATTAAAACCCAGGGACCCGGCAGTCAGTCGAATTAAGGCCCTGGGAGCTGGGAGTTCTCTATAGGAAAGCTTGATCCCCCTTGGTCCCTAATAGGCAGTCCGAAGGACAGCAGGTGAGTTTAGACGAGCTGATGCCCAGCTGGGCCCCTATAAACAAGCTGGAGCTCAGCTGGTGCTTTAAGGACAGGCTTAAAACCAGCTGGTTCTCCAAGGACAGACTGGAGTTTGTCTGGTGCTCCAAAGACAGACTGGAATCCAGCTGGTCCTCTGTAAATAAGTTGAAGCGCAGCAGGTCTTTAAAGGACAATCTGGAGCCCAGCTGGTCGTCTAAGGACAGGCAGGAAGCAAGGTGATCGTTTATGGAAGAGCTGAAGTCTAGCTGTCAAACTGTTGCACAGTTGGTCCTTTAAAGGCGAGTTGTTACCCAGCTGGTCCCTAAAATAAGCTGTTGCCCAGCTGATCCTCTAAAGTGAGGTGTTGCCCAGCTAGTCCTCTATAGACGAGCTGGAGCCCAGCTAGTTCTCTATAGACGGAAACCAGCTGGCTCTTCATAATTGAGCTGGTACCCAGTTGGTCCTCAATAGAGGAGCTAAAGCACAACAGGGCATCTATAGACGATCTTGAGCCTAGCTGGTCCTCTATAGGTGAGCTGGAGCCCACCTGATACTCTATAGGCAAGAGAATTGGGTGGAATCCAGCTCAAGCCCAGTTGGTCGCCTATAAGTAAGTTGGAGCCCAGCTGGTCCTCTAAAGGGGAGCATTTGCCCAGCTAATCCTCTATAGAGAAGCTTGAGCCCATCAGGTCTTCCTTAGAAAAGCTGGAGCCCTGCTGATCCTATATAGACAAGCTGGAGCCCAGTCCTCTATCGACAAGCCGGAGCCATGCTGGTGCTCTATAGACAAGGTGGAGCCCAGCTGGTCCTGTATAAAAAGCCGGAGCCCAGCTGGTTCTCTATAGATAAGCAGGAGCCCAGATAGACCACTACAGGTTAGCTAGAGCCTAGCTGGTGCTCTATAGACAAGATAGAGCCCAGCCGGTTCTCTACCAACAAGCTGGATCCCGAGGGTCAGTATAGATTAACTAAAGGGGGCCTTTTCTAAGGACATCGTCTAAGGACCTCCCAAAATACCATCTTTCTACCGCACAAAGCGCTATCCATCCTATCCATTGTTCTGCCCGTCTCTTTACCAAATAGTTGATAATTTGGTAAAGAGACGGGCACACATTGATTGCCCATCAAAGCGAACACTTCCCTTCAATTAGACTTGAACAAAGCCCACGTTGTTGTTGCTGTTACAACCGAAATTCATTTCAAACACACACACACACACTTCCGCACAACATCAAATTGATGGATACATTTATTTGGACACATGTCTATTGATTATGACAAAATAAATATGTAAATGTAAATGACAAATCAGAGGTCAATAGAATATTGAATTTTTATTTTTGGTAAGCATAGGTCATGTGTTACCAACAATGAAAAACAACAACAACAACAACTCGAACAACAACCACCAGTCAACAACCTCATAATTTCACATTTAGTCAATTGTGATTTCTAACCAACAAAAAAGAAATATTGAAAAAGGCCACAACATTGGGTGTGCGTGTGTCCAATGAATGTCAAAATAATTGAATTTGTTGGCCACAATTGAAAACAACAACAACAACAACAATGGTCGAAGTAGAACTTCTATTGTAAATATATGGTTAACATTTAATATTGCTTTCATAATAAATATTGAATGAGTGTCCTTTTCGATATTTAAGTTGCTGTTGTTGTTGCTGGGTATTGCTTTAACAAACAGACATTGTTTGCATTGATAAAATCTGAGATCTTGTCAACTTGGAAAGGGCAGAAGTCAAAAGTGAATTGACAATTGAAATTTGTTAATGACTTCTAAGGATATGGTGGACAACAATTAGTGAGAGAATCAAGAACGTCATCGAAAAATATTCTGCAGACGAGCTGAAGGCCAGAGAGTCGATATAGAGAAAATGGGGTTCAGAGAGTCGATATAGACAAGCTGAAGCCGAGGGAGTCGACATAGACAACCATTAGGCCTAAGGGTCCTTATAGTAGTTTAATGGTCTGTTGGTCCTTAAAACAATATTCTTTAAAAAATCCACGTTTATTGATCCTTTGGTCCTTAAAAAAACATTCTTTAAAAAATCAACGTTTATTGATCATTTGGTCCTTAAAAAAATATTCTTTAAAAAATCAACGTTTATTGATCATTTGGTCCTTAAAAAAATATTCTTTAAAAAATCAACGTTTATTGATCATTTGGTCCTTAAAAAAATATTCTTTAAAAAATCCACGTTTATTGATCCTTTGGTCCTTAAAAAAATATTCTTTAAAAAATCCACGTTTATTGATATGTTGGTCCCTGAAAAACTATTCTTTAAAAAATCCACGTTTATTGATCATTTGGTCCTTGAAAAACTATTCTTTAAAAAATCCACGTTTATTGATCCTTTGGTCCCTGAAAAACTATTCTTTAAAAAATCCACGTTTATTGATCCTTTGGTCCTTGAAAAACTATTCTTTAAAAAATCCACGTTTATTGATCCTTTGGTCCTTGAAAAAATATTCTTTAAAAAATCCACGTTTATTGATCCTTTGGTCCTTGAAAAAATATTCTTTAAAAAATCCACGTTTATTGATCCTTTGGCCCTTGAAAAAATATTCTTTAAAAAATCTACGTTTATTGATCCTTTGGTCCTTGAAAAAATATTCTTTAAAAAATCCACATATATGTTGGTCCTTGAAAAAAATATTTTTTAAAAAATTTACGTTTCTGTTGGTCCTTGAAAAAATATTCTTTAAAAAATCCACGATTCTGTTGGTCCTTGAAAAAATATTCTTTAACAAATCCACGTTTCTGTTGGTCCCTGAAAAAATATTCTTTAAAAAATCCACGTTTCTGTTAATCCTGGAAAAAATATTCTTTAAAAAATCCACGTTTCTGTTGGTCCTTGAAAAAATATTCTTTAAAAAATCCACGTTTCTGTTGGTCTTTGAAAAAATATTCTTTAAAAAATCCACGTTTCTGTTGGTCCTTGAAAAAATATTCTTTAAAAAATCGACGTTTCTGTTGGTCCTTGAAAAAAATATTCTTTAAAAAATACACGTTTCTGTTGGTCCTTGAAAAAAAATATTCTTTAAAGAAACCACGTTTCTTTTGGTCCTTGAAAAAATATTTTTTTAAAAAATCCACGTTTCTGTTGATCCTTGAAAAAATATTCATTCAAAAATCCAGGTTTCTGTTGATCCTTGAAAAATATTCATTAAAAAATCCAGGTTTCTGTTGATCTTTGAAAAAATATTCATTAAAAAATCCACATTTATTGGTCCTTGAAAAAATATTCATTAAAAAATCCAAGTTTATTTGTCTTTTGGTCCTTGAAAAAATATTCTTCAAAAAATCCACGTTTCTGTTGGTCCTTAAAAAAATATTCTTTAAAAAATCCACGTTTCTGTTGGTCCTTGAAAAAATATTCTTTAAAAAATCCACGTTTCTGTTGGTCCTTGAAAAAATATTCTTTAAAAAATCCACTTTTCTGTTGGTCCTTGAAAGAATATTATTTTTAAATTTCACGTTTCTGTTGGTCCTTGAAAAAATATTCTTTAACAAATCCACGTTTCTGTTGGTCCTTGAAAAAATATTCTTCAAAAAATCCACGTTTCTGTTGGTCCTTGAAAAAATATTCTTCAAAAAATCCACGTTTCTGTTGGTCCTTGAAAAAATATTCTTCAAAAAATCCACGTTTCTGTTGGTCCTTGAAAAAAATATTCTTTAAAAAATCCGAGCTTCAGTTGGTCCTTGAAAAAATTTCTTTAACAATCCGCGCTTCAGTTGGTCCTCGAAAAAATATTCTTTAAAAAAATCCACGTTACTGTTGGTCCTTGAAAAAATATTTTTATTTTAAATCGACGTTTCTGTTGGTCCTTGAAAAAATATTCTTTAACAAATCCACGTTTCTGTTGGTCCTTGAAAAAAATATTCCTTAAAAAAATCGACGTTACTGTTGGTCCTTGAAAATATATTTTTATTTTAAATCGACGTTTCTGTTGGTTCTTGAAAAAATATTCTATAAAAAATCCACGTTTCTCTAGGTCCTTGAAAAAATATTTTTTAAAAAATCCACGTTTCTCTAGGTCCTTGAAAAAATATTTTTTAAAAAATCCACGTTTCTCTAGGTCCTTGAAAAAATATTTTTTAAAAAATCCACGTTTCTCTAGGTCCTTGAAAAAATATTTTTTAAAAAATCCACGTTTCTCTAGGTCCTTGAAAAAATATTTTTTAAAAAATCCACGTTTCTCTAGGTCCTTGAAAAAAATATTCCTTAAAAAAATCGACGTTACTGTTGGTCCTTGAAAATATATTTTTATTTTAAATCGACGTTTCTCTAGGTCCTTGAAAATATATTTTTATTTTAAATCGACGTTTCTCTAGGTCCTTGAAAAAATATTTTTTAAAAAATCCACGTTTCTCTAGGTCCTTGAAAAAATATTTTTTAAAAAATCCACGTTTCTCTAGGTCCTTGAAAAAATATTTTTTAAAAAATCCACGTTTCTCTAGGTCCTTGAAAAAATATTTTTTAAAAAATCCACGTTTCTCTAGGTCCTTGAAAAAATATTTTTTAAAAAATCCACGTTTCTCTAGGTCCTTGAAAAATACTTTTTAAAAAATCCACGTTTCTCTAGGTCCTTGAAAAAATATTTTTTAAAAAATCCAAGTTTCTCTAGGTCCTTGAAAAAATATTCTTTAAAAAATCCACGTTTCTGTTGGTCCTTGAAAAAATATTCTTTAAAAAATCCACGTTTCTGTTGGTCCTTGAAAAAATATTCTTTAAAAAATCCACGTTTCTGTTGGTCCTTGAAAAAATATTCTTTAAAAAATCCACGTTTCTCTAGGTCCTTGAAAAAATATTTTTTAAAAAATCCACGTTTCTGTTGGTCCTTGAAAAAATATTCTCTGAAAAATCCACGTTTCTGTTGGTTCTTTAAAAAAATATTCTTTAAAAAGTCCAATTTTCTGTTAATTCTTGAAAAAAATATTCTTTAAAAAATCCACGATTCTGTTAATTCTTGAAAAAATATTTTTTAGAAAATCCACGTTTATTGATCCTTTGTTCCTTGGAAAAATATTCTTCAAAAAAATCCGGTTTCAGTTATTTTTAAACTCCTAATTCACCAAAGACCAAATTTTCCTACCACAACCCATCAACATTTTCTGACACCACAATCAGAACTCTAATCTGCTTCATATGCTCCGGCTAGGGGAGGAGGTATTAAATGGTTAAAGTGTGTCTGAATTGATGATGAAATATTTTCATTTTTAAATTTTCCATTGTTTTGTTTCACATCATCTTTTCTTTTTTTGGTTACATTGAGCCCATTTCTTTTTTTTATTACGGCTTCAAATGCCAATAACAACAGAAAGAAATGACAAAAAGAAGAAGGAAAACCGACAAAAATCCGATTCTTTGGAAAATATTACAATGGCTGATGCTAGGAAGCTTTAGATTTCTATGACTCGAAGGCTAGACGAGAGAAAAACGGTATTCCCAGAATTGAAGAAAACAACATGAAGCCCATGAAAATAACAATGGAAATATCATCCTAACACTGGACAATGATAACAACAACATCTCTGAATAGATGAATGAAGAAAAATAGCAAAAAAAGATGAAGAAGTGTCATGTCAAGAATGAAATCATCTCAATATGTGCTGTTTTCTCGGGGGGTGATTTCAATGCAGCAGTGGCAGCAGCAGCCGCACCAACAACAGCAGTAACTGTATGGGTCATAGGTTGAATGGTAAAATGAACTTTTGGCCCTGAATGGCTGCATTGTTTTGTGGACAAATGGATAGAAAAAAAAGAGAGAAGGGGGAATTGGTAAACATCATCTTCTATTTGATTGTGGTAGAGAATGGCCTTTAGGATGTTTCAAATGTTAGGTGTTAAGTAAATGACAATATTGCCTTTATGATTTTTCAGTTTTCTTCAAATATTTGTTGTTAACTCAGTCGAAATGCCTTGACAATGGGAGTGACTTTTTGATGCTATTGTATATTTTTTGAGTTTGATTGGGTAGGACAATGGCAGATTTTTAATATCATAATAACCTTGAAAGTGAAATATTTTTATGGCATAACTCGGCCGATCAAAAATTCTCAATTCTCAAAATTCTTACTGGTCTCCTGGCCCCTTGAAAAAATATATAAATATAAATATATAAAGAAGAATAATAGGATTAAGCCTGAACATTTTGCAACAACAAAATACTATGGTATCCCGAACAAACATGCCAATACTGTTATATTTTTTATACATCAGTCACAATTTTTTTTATTTATTTTATTTTATTTTTTTTTTTTTTTTTTTTTTTTTTTGAAAACGATTCACATGTTTATGTCCTTGAAAAAATAGTCCTCAAATAAACCTGGATTATTATTCCGTGAATAAATATTCTTTAAGAAATCCATGTTTTTGGGTTCTTGAATATAAATATTCTTTAAAAATCCACGCCCTTGACAAAGAATTCCTGAAAATAACCAACTCGAAAAAATACTCTTTCAAAATCCACTTTTATCAGTTGTTTGCAAAAATAATCCTTTAAAATCCAGTTTTGTTGGTCCTTAAAATTATATTCTGTAAAAAAACCCGCGTCTAATCCAAACTTTTAAATCATAGACTGTTTAAAATAATTTTCAAGGCCTTTCGGCACAAAAAAAAAAAATTAAGAAAAGTTATTAAAAATTTGTCAGAAAAAAATCGTAAAAAAATTTAAAAATAATGAATTCTTGACAATAATTCGAAAGATCCTTGTCAGTCAAGAACTTTACAGCGAAAACATAAACTTTTGAGGATCGTGGGATACTAACATATTTTCAAGAAATTTGTTCCTTTAACACTAAGTATCCAGGCCAAAATACATAGATTTTTAAAAATGACTTCCTGGACCAGAATCGTAAAAATTTTTATCTCTCCTTGATTTTTTTCAAGGACCAATTGATCGAAGTTCGTGCATATTTATTTATTTTTTTTTTTTGATTTCCTGGAGATTAAAGGACTTTTTGAGAAGGATTTTATGAAAAATGTTAATAACTTCGAAGTTTTAAAAATAATAACATCATTCATGGCAAGAAAATTTTAAATTCGAGAAATAAAAAAAAAACAAGGAATTCTTCTCAAAAATTGAGGAACAATAAGGAATTAGAGAAATTACTTAGGATCTTCCTCTTAGAAATCAGGAATTGATTATCGGGAAAATCTTTTATAGCAAAAAATCATCTTGGAATTTTTTAAAATATCTCAAGAAGCATGAGCTTCAAGAACTTCGGAGCTTTGATCTTAAACATCTAGACCAAAATTTTGGAATTTTTAATTTGTTAAAATTTCCCGAAATGTTTAAAGGTCCAGTAATAGCGGATATATATACATATTTTTCCAAAAGCTTTCGAAGTTGAATACACCTTTCGAGAGTTATCGTAGACACCATCTAGCCAGACACACCGACAGACTTCTACTTCTATATCGTCTTCAAATGTCCTGAAACAAATTTAGTCCAAGGAGACCCAGGTTCAAAAACCATTAATTCGATGAGGCACGTTTTAGCCGTATCAAATGATATATAACCTCCGTATGATGTATACCCTCTGTAGGCTATAGTTAAGGAATTTTTGCCAAGAAATGGAGAAATTTAAAAAAGAACAGGACGTTTTACTTGTGAATAGTGGATTTTGCAATAATATTTTATTAGGACCTTCTTGGGGAAACGACCTTCTTGGGGGTACTGTATCATTTAAGAACTTTTGAAGAAAAAAAGGGGTTTTGCAACTTGATGAAAGCATCACTTGATTTCTAAAATATTTTTCAAGAAACCCTAAAAATCCTGGACATTAATGGGGATTTTTTAAAAATTTTTAAAAAAATATCCTTTCATATTCTTTTCTGAAAATTTTATAACTTCGAAGTTTAAAAAATAACAACATCATTCATGGCAAGAAATTTTTAATTTCGAGAATTAAAAAAATCCAGGAATTCTTTTCAAAAATTGAGGACAAATAAGGAATGAGAGAAATTTTTTTATGATCTTCCTGGTAAAAATCAAGAATTGATTGTCGCGAAAAAACTTCTATAGCGAAAAAAAAATTATCTTGTCCTAGATATTTTTTGTCGGAGTTTTCATCTTGAATATCCAGACCAAAATTGTTGAATTTTTAATTTATTAAAATTTTCAGGAATTTTTAAAGGTCCAGTTATAGCGGATTTTTCTATATGTTTTTTTAAGAGTTTTCCCCTTCTTGGGGAAAAGACGGGGGTACTGTATCATTCAAGAACTTTTGAAGAAAAGAATGGTTTTTGCAACTTGATGGAAGCATCACTTGATTTCTAAAATATTTTTCAAGAAACCCTAAAAATTCTGGACATGAATGGGGATTTTTTTAAATTTTCATGGAACTTCTAAAGATCTAAAAATTGCGATTTTTTTTTTTGATTTTTTCAAAAAATATTTCTTAGGTATTTTTAAAAATATATCCTTTCATGTTCTTTTCTGAAAATTTTATAAGAATTTTCAGAAAGCATTTTTAGGGATACCGTCATTACAATTCGTGATTTTTTTAAAATATATCATTAATCAGTCTTAGGGGGTTTTAAAAAATTTTCTAAAAAACCAAAAAAAAAGACAAATTAAAAAGCAATAAGTTCGGCCAGTATCGTTATATGGGGCCTATACGAAGACCTGGACGTGCATAGCCAATTTTCTGTCTTAGGCTGTAGTACTTATTTTAAGCAACCACTACGAAATTTGAAACAATTCCGGTGAACAGAATCGCTACCTCCCTACAGGGAGGTACAATTATATGGGGGAAATACTAAAAGTCCTGAAGACAACACAGACATTTGAGTAAAATTTTTTCAACCTACTTCAATTTGTTCGATAGCTGAACAAGAATATAATTTGGAAAAAAATTTTGGAATTATTTCCAATATAAATTTTATTTTTTATACAAATTTAAAAAACCTTCTCCAGAAATTGTGGGCTTTTTAAAAATATAGAAGAAATTTTTGATCGATTGATTTGAATCGAACATTTTATACAACTACTTCGTTAAGATGTTCCTTGCAAAAATCAACAGCCTGTGGTTATTCAAAAATTTCCATCGAAAAACAATTTTGGATATTTTAAAATTATTTCCAGGATAGCGGTTTCATAAAATTTTGTTGTTGCAAAATGGTTAGGCTTAATCCCTTTATTGTTGTTTTTATAAAAACAACGTTTGTTTATTAGTGGAGAACGATGGTAATGTTTACCATGGGGTAAGGTTTCTTGAAATATTTTTCAAGGACTTCGTACTAAAAATACAAAAATACGAACACTATTACGAGTTCATGACCGAATCTTTTAGTTTTTGTTAAGGACTTCTTAGGAAAATTTACAGATTTTCAAAAAATATTTTGTCAAGGTTATATTGGAAGAAAACTCCGTTTAAAAGTCAAGATTTTTGCAAAGGACAACTTCAAAATCCACGATTTTTACAAAGAAGGAAACCATTTGAAAAATATTTGTTGTGGATTTTTAAAAATATTTTTAGAGACCCATCTATAAATATATTTAGAGGCCTATTTATAAACGAGGATTTTTTAAATAATTTTTTGGAGGCCCATAAATAAACGTGGATTTTTAAAATATTTTTTAGAGGCCCATCTACAAATGTGGATTTTTTAGAGGCCCATCTACAAACGTGGATTTTTTAGAGGCCCATCTACAAACGTGGATTTTTTAGAAATATTTTTTAGAGGCCCATCTACAAACGTGGATTTTTTAGAGGCCCATCTACAAACGTAGATTTTTTAGAAATATTTTTTAGAGGCCCATCTACAAACGTGGATTTTTTAGAAATATTTTTTAGAGAAGCGTTAGGTCCCGATGTTATAAAAATTCTATCAGTCCATGCTAGGTATTTTTTTTTTTAAATTTTGTAAAAATGGATAGTTTTTGGCCCCGAAATCCTTGAAATCTTAACATCTGGACTAAGATTGCCAAACACATGAGCAAATCCCAGGCTATGTTTGATATTTTATTACATGTGCTGGAGCAGTATAAAATCCTCTTGCTAAGAAAAATTCTAAAATTCGAAAATTTTTCCTTAGCCTTTGAGATCCTTCGCGTCAAAGAAACTGTGATTTAAATGATTACTCCCCAAAATATCATCGCCAAAAATATCTCACCCAAATTATTTAAGATATTCAAAAAGCGATAAACCTAAAATAACTCCTGGCTAAATGTTTGTTTCCTACCAAGGCCATATAAAAAGTATCCTCATTTATTATGGCATGCTATTTATGTTGCCTGCTTCTTCTTTTTTTTTGCCTTCTTGGGAGGACCTTCCTTTTCACTTATATTACACAATATTTGTCTTGTCTTTGCATCAACATCATCATCTTATTTCTCATTTCGTGTCTTTCTCTTCTTTCTTTCTTCCACACAATTTAGGTTGATGGTGTCGTTATACGTCCTGGTCATTCCAATCTCGATATCGATGATTTAATGGCACGCAATATGAGACGCTCATCATCGGATGGCGGTGGCGGCGGTGGCTCTTCGGGCGGTGGTGGAGGTAATTATGGCGGTGGTGGCGGCAGTGGAGGTGGAGGCAGCGGCAGTTATTTCAATGGTCCCGGAGGCGGTAATGGTTTTGGCGGCATGGTTGCCGGTCATTATGATGTCCTTTTCGGTGTGGTAACGGGCGAATCGATATGGCGCTTCAGTGCCCATGACATCCAAAATGGCTTCGAAGGCGAGCGGCGTGATAAAATCATTCGGACTTATGTTCGCAATGCCTACAATTATCATTTGAATGAGATATTTTTTACGGTAAGTTGATGAGTTACATTTTGTCATTGAATCGGGTTCTTTGTTTGGGGAGTATTTTTTTTTTTTTTTGCAGGGTTAGGTGTCATTAGTGGGTATTTTTTGTAGGGGGTGTGAGGGGAGGTGGTAGGAACATCATCTGTGGATGTTGAATTGTATTGATGACATGTTTTGTAATTGTTGTAATTTGAAGTGTATTAGAGTAATTGAATACTTGAGTGATGAGGGTTTTTTTTTCTCTAAAGAAAAAAAATGTTTAAATGTTTATACGAAATTTCTTCATGAATTCTTATTTTATATTAATTTTACAATATGTTGGCCTTTCGCCGTAATTATGAAAAAAATTGAAATTTGTCGTCCAGTGTAATTATTTGTTTGTGTGTTTCGTAGTTGTTATGTTTATCCAAAAAAGAAGTATGACCATGGCTTTTAATTTGCATGGAAAATTTATTCACCATTTTACGCAGCAGCTACGTAAAACACAATTTTTGCTTGTGGTTTCAAAGGCTTTTAGTTTTCAGCGAAAATTGTAGGAAATAAAAAAAAAGTTGAGCAACTTTTCTACAAATATTTTTTTCCAACTGTTCTGTTTAATTTTTTCTGTGTTTTTCAGTTTTTTTATTTTCTGAGCAACCGAGCTGTTGTTTTTTTTTTCTTTTTTTTTTGGGAAAACCCGTCAAGTTACTGCTTGTCGAAAAGTTTTTGAGGTAAGGTTTTCCTGCGTTAACATTAAAAATAGATTTATTCATGCATATGCAAAGACCCCGGCAATGTCAAAATATAATTTTATATTTCAACTTTATCCATTTTTTTTTTTGAAATTTTTGCATATAGAAAGAGCATTTTTGTTCGATAATTATCGAACGTGTATGTGTATTGGGAAATAATGACATTTTTATGGAAAGGTAAATGGTAATTTAAAATTTTCGTGGAATATGAATTACTCAAATAATATTGAAATGAAATATTGGATGGAACAAATGCTGCCATGAAAAATAAATAGCATTGATCCTCGAAAAATGTCCATTCAAAACATTCAAAACCCTTGTAGAAGAAGTAGCCCCTTTTATCCGTTCTTCGTACTTGACCTTGTGTTGGTAAAAATATTGGGATATACGAAACATAAGACAATCGGACTATTATTTTAATAGTTTTATTCGTAGCGATTGTTCAATATTTCGACACATTGTGGAGAGGCACTACAAGGATTGAACCATTTTCGCACTGGACATAACATTGGCGCAAATCTTATGATTTTCAAAGTTTGAACAAAATTGGATATTTTTTTTTTCCTACTATGAGTTAAAATCTTCTTTGAAAATTTTTACATTTTGCGGGGGAGGTACCTGAAAGAGTTTGGGGATATTGACAATCTCTGAACTAAATGTAAGTTTAATAATAATATTACGATGTACCAAGTTTGGACCAAATCATCCGACGCGAGGACGTACACCCCTAGATCGACTCCAAACGGATTTGGACAGAAGAATCCTAAGGTCTAAAACTGTTATTTTGATGAGACACGTTTTGGTCGTATCATATGGCCATATGGCTGAAGGCATAAAAATCCTCGTTTATTCCTGAGTTGGCCCCTGAAAAATGGAAAATATACTTAAGAAATACCACATATATTCGTCAGTTTTACCTCGAAAAATATTCTTAAAAATATCATTAAACAAGTAAGCAAAGGCTACAGTCGAGCGGGGCCGACTGTTGAATACCCTACAACACTATAACAAACCATACAGTTTATATAGGCGAGATACTCCGAAGAACTCCACAAGATATTGTGACAAATAATAAAAGAAAGCCATCAGGTTTCGTTCTCTAATTTTCGAATAATAGCAACTTAAACGAATTTGCTCATTTCCAATTTATTGGTAGATGTTGCACGTAAATGGTCTTCCTAGATCTGGAACCAATATTTCCCAAAGACCTATAATCCTAGGTCTAGAAGTGGCAAAAGATTAACATTTATTATTGGTTTTTAACTGAAACGCGTCTATATGAGATACAGACATTTGACTATATTCTTCAACGAAATCAGCGTTATCGAAATAGTCAGAAGTGCGTCTTTTCTGTATTTGTGAATTTAGTCTACAAAAGTTGGCAAACTATTTCAAACATTGAATATTTTTGGATGGCCATCCGAAACTGCTTGGCTTTTGCAATGTGCGGTAACCCCCATTCAAATGTGCATGAGGATCGGGCGATAATTACGACCTGCTGACAATTTTGCAGTTTTTTGGTCCATTTCAACCACTAAATATATGGCGATAATCTCCAAAAAGAGTAGGCATCTATTCTGACCCTCATATTATCCCCATGCAAAATTTCGTAAGGATCGGGCCATAAATGCGATCTGTATATGATATCCTGATATCCTAACTACTTAGTTTTGTTAGCTGTAGAAATATTACCAAATGTTTAATTCAAAATGAAAATATGCCAAAAATATGACAAAATTGAAAAAATATGAGAAAATTTTAGAAAATCAATATTTTCATCTTTAGAGAGATATTTTTATGCGATTTTTTTAGACGTTTTTTCTTTCCTGCCAAGAGGCCATTCTGAATTAATGAGAACTGTCGAAATCAGTTCAGCCGTTCTCGACATATAAGAGATCTTTCAAGCATATCTTCTTTGATAGACATATATATCGCACATATTTTGCTATATATCCGATTTGTTGGATGTTAACATCAATGTAAAGACCAGAAGTAACCTTGTCATGGCTTTGTGATTTCGCCGGGATTTAAAATATTCGCGGTTTAATGAAAATTTTTGAATTTTTTCAACACAAAATATATGGTCTATTTTACCCGCTAAATATTATCCGATGACCACCCGAATTGGTAGGCTTCTTCCCTGCCCTAAACTCTAGCTACATGCGAAATTCCGCTTCGATTGGTCTATAATTGCGACCTGTATAGCTACTGCAAAATCCGACATTTTTTCAGTATTTGGTCCATTTCAACCCCTAATCATTTGGCGATCATCTCCAAAAGAAATAGGGTTCTATTCTGACCCAAACCCCACCTTCGTGCAAAATTTCGTGAAGATCGGGCCACAATTGCGACCTGTAGAGTGATTACAAATTAACATGGACAGACGGACAGACGGACAGACGGACAGACGGACGGACGGACATACATAGCTAGATCGACTCAGCTCGGCGAGCTAGGAAGATCCATATATACTTTCCTATATGGGAAACCAATATTTCGTGGTGTTACATAATTTTTGGCCCAATCAAACTTATAATACCCCCAACACATAGTGTTGTAGGGTATAAAAAATTCACGTTTATAACTCTGGAAATCCTTGAAAATATCCTTGAAAAAAATCACGTTTATAACTCTGGAAGTCCTTAAAAAATATCCTTAAAAAATTCACGTGTATAACTCTACAAGTCCTTGAAAAAATATAATTCCAAAAATCCAAATTTATAACTCTTAAAGTCCTTGAAAAATATCTCTCAAAAAATTCACGTTTGAAACTCTGGTAGTCCTTGAAAACTATCCTTCAAAAAATCCACGTTTTGCACCTTTGGAAGTCCTTGAAAATATCCTTCAAAAAATCCACCTTTATATACTTTTCTGGAAGTCCGTGAAAAATGCCCTTCAAAAATTCACGTTTATATACTTTTCTGTAAGTCCTTGAAAAATATCCTTCAAAAAA
Organism: Musca domestica; assembly: GCF_030504385.1. Taxonomy (NCBI): domain Eukaryota; kingdom Metazoa; phylum Arthropoda; class Insecta; order Diptera; family Muscidae; genus Musca; species Musca domestica. The sequence goes on from NW_026712155.1 coordinate 16,484,992, forward strand.
TCCAAGTTTATAACACTGGAAGTCCTTAAAAAAATGTCCTTTAAAATATTCTTTTAAAAAACCACGTATCATTTGGTCCACGTATTCTTTAAAAAAAATCCAGGTTTGAATAATGAAGGTCCTTCAAAAAAATTTTTTTTTACAAATTTACGTTCATTGATCCTTTGGTCCTTCAAAAATATTCTTAAAAAAATCCAGGTTTGAATGATGAAGGTCCTTGAAAAATATTCTTCAAAAAATCCACGTTTATGTTGATCTTTGAAAAAATACTCTTCAAAAAATCCACGTTTATGTTGATCTTTGAAAAAATACTCTTTAAAAAATCCACGTTTCTGTTGGTCCTTGAAAAAATATTCTTTAAAAAATCCACGTTTCTGTTGGTCCTTGAAAAAATATTCTTTAAAAAATCCACGTTTCTGTTGGTCCTTGAAAAAATATTCTTTAAAAAATCCACGTTTCTGTTGGTCTTTGAAAAAATATTATTTAAAAAATCCACGTTTCTGTTGGTCCTTGAAAAAATTTTCTTTAAAATGTCCACGTTTCTGTTGGTCCTTGAAAAAATATTCTTTAAAAAATCCACGTTTCTGTTGGTCTTTGAAAAAATATTTTTTAAAAAATCCACGTTTCTGCTGGTCCTTGAAAAAATATTCTTTAAAATGTTCACGTTTCTGTTGGTCCTTGAAAAAATATTCTTTAAAATGTCCACGTTTCTGTTGGTCCTTGAAAAATATTCTTTAAAAAATCCACGTTTCTGTTGGTCCTTGAAAAAATATTTTTTAAAAAATCCACGTTTCTGCTGGTCCTTAAAAAAATATTCTTTAAAATGTTCACGTTTCTGTTGGTCCTTGAAAAAATATTCTTTAAAATGTTCACGTTTCTGTTGGTCCTTGAAAAAATATTCTTTAAAAAATCCACGTTTCCGTTGGTCCTTGAAAAAATATTCTTTAAAATGTTCACGTTTCTGTTGATGCTTGAAATTATATTCTTTAAAAAATCCACGTTTCTGTTGATGCTTGAAATTATATTCTTTAAAAAATCCACGTTTCTGCAAGTCCTTGAAAAAATATTTCTTAAAAATTCCGCTTTTCTAAATATTCTTTACGAAATCACAATAATCATAATTTCTTAAAAAATATTTCATTTTTCTGTTGATGTTTTATATATGTATGTATTTTTGTTTATGTGTTTATATATTTGATTGATTTGGATCTGTCTACACAACAACAATTCCGAACATGTTTCTGCTAACAAAAATATGCAAAATTTCCCACACAAAACACGATTTTGCATAAGCCAAATAATTATTAATTCGAAAAATAAAAACAGGCTTCCCCACATGTCCTTTGCCACCCCTTCCGCCCTCGAAACATTCGTATAACAATTTGAATTTGAATTAGCATAAATCTTATTCGGAATTGGCTGGCTTTCCACCTTAGGAGACGCAATCATTTGACAATTTCGAAAAAAGAAAATCATACAAAAATCGTTCAAACATGTTTTAAAAATAATTCCCCCAACCAGCCAGCCACTGACGGAACCATTGACAGCCATTCAGCCAACCAGCCGTTCAACCAATCCGTTTTCCCAATTGTGTAACCAAATTGGTTTTTATTCGATGACAATTTAATAAACATTCAATTATAGAGCCGTGACATAAGGCCTCAATGTGGGGGGTGTGTGTGTGTCTTCGGTTAGGGCCAAGTGTTGCACAAGGCGGCCACACCACCGGCCTGAATTGCCCATACCCAACAGGATAATTGCGTAAGCACAACCCCAAAACATTTAACATGACAAAGTGTCATGCATGGTAAATGTTTTCCTTCAGCGCCATCAGACAAACAAGAGCAACAAAACCGCTACGCACCCACCCTCAAACCAGCAACCACCACCCACTTAAGGCCGCTTATTCTTCGTCTTATTATTTCGTATTTTTTTTTCTTCTTCTCTGATTTAAAGTAAATCCATGTGTGTGTGTGTGAGTGCCTCGTTTGCCTCTCGAACTTGTTGGCTTGGCTGCGTAAACATCCGAATATATTGGAAATTTCCTTCGATTTTCCATAAAAGTCACGTTTTTGTGCATATGTTGTTCCCTTTCGCAGCCACCTTCCACAGCCACACGCATTTGTCGGGGCGGGGGAAGTTTCACCGAAATATAATCAAAAGAACATGGCAACGGCGTCAGTAAAATGAAGGAAAACAATTTAATTTCCTTTAAAGCTCTTAAAAAAATCAAACATTATTATTTATTCATGCTGCTGTTTTCTTTTTTCGCTTCTTCTTCGTTGTATCGATAATGTGATGTTGCCGGCGATTGACTGTTAATACCCAATGGTTGAGGAGGGTTATTGAAATTGGGAAATATTGATTTCTTGAAGAATAATTTTTAAAGGTTTGCAGACCATTAAAACTGGACTTTTTTAATGACATTTTTTTGAAGGACCACTGATTACCTGAGGATTTTCTATAGATTATTTTTCAGGAGTCCATAAAACTTGGATTTTTTTAGGGATAAGTTTACAATCATCAACAAACGTGGATTTTTTAAAGGATATGTTTTCAAGGACTAACAAACGTGGATTTTTTAAAGGATATGTTTTCAAGGACCAACAAACGTGGATTTTTTAAAGGATATGTTTTCAAGGACCAACAAACGTGGATTTTTTAAAGGATATGTTTTTAAGGATCAACAAACGTGGATTTTTTAAAGGATACGTTTTCAAGGACCAACAAACGTGGATTTTTTAAAGGATATGTTTTCAAGGACCAACAAACGTGGATTTTTTAAAGGATATGTTTTCAAGGACCAACAAACGTGGATTTTTTAAAGGATATGTTTTTAAGGATCAACAAACGTGGATTTTTTAAAGGATATGTTTTTAAGGATCAACGAATGTGGATTTTTTAAAGGATATATTTTTAAGGATCAACGAATGTGGATTTTTTAAAGGACCAATAATTATATAGGACAGAATATTTTTTAAAGAAAACAGAATAATGAGGATTAAAAAAACATATTTTCAACGACTTTCAAAGACATTTTTTCATGGACGAATAAGGGAAAATTTTTTAATAATTTTCTTCAAAGTCCACGTTTTAAACATATAAGGTTGGACCAAAGGACCATAGATTTTTTTTAAAAATATGTTAGCAAGAACCATCACCCATTCAAACGTAGATTTTTTAAGAATATTTTTTTTTCAAGGATCAAGGAGGATTTAAAAAAATATTTTTAGTGATCACCAAACTATCAAACTTACATTTTTAAAATAATCATTTTTGAACGATTAACCAACGTAATTGTTTTTTAGTAAATTAAAAATAGGTCCATCAGCAAAGAGTATTTTTCAGGGATCCAAAAATCAAGAACATTTCCTACCAAAATTCGTCGATAGTTAAGAAGTTTCTAGGATCTACCAAAAATGGGTTATTTTTATTTATTTATTTTTTTGTCGTGGATCTCTGGACCAAATATCGTGAATTTTTCCAAATAATGTTATAGAACGTCCCCGCACAATAATCATAGATTTTTAGGAAAAAAAATCAAGGATCCTTTGATAAATGTTTTTCACGAAATCAAATTCAGTTATTTCCCATTTGTTTATATACTATTTCAAAGGCCCTCTGGAAACAATTTTAAATTTTTTTATGATCATTTCGTGTTCTAAAAATCTTGAATTTGTTAAGAAGATCTTTATGGACCTCCAGAAAAAAAATTAATTTTGTTTTCAAGACACAAAAATTCTTAGCTTTTTATGGAAAATGTTATTAAAGGTCTGCCTCCCAATAACTGTCGATTTTTAAGTATATCATTTCAGAAGCGTATAGCCCAAAAAACGTTGATATTAAAGACCACTCTATAAAAAACTCTAGTTTCTTTTTCTCAAAGACCTATAGTATTTTAAGCTTAGATTTGCTAAGAATAATTTTAATGGACCGACCAATCAAAAATCGTCGTTTGCCAACTAAGAATTTTCAATTCGTTAGTAATATTTTTTTTCCAAAATGGCCGGAAATGTCGGGTTTTTAAGAATTTTGTTTCAAGGACCCCCAAAAAAAAATTTGGACTTTTAGGCATATTCTTTAAGGACCTTCAAATCAATAAACGTGGACTTTTCAAACAGTTTTTCTTGACAAGAAAATTGGATACCCCGTGGAATTTCAGCATTTTTAGGATAACACAGAAATTTTATATATCTTGAGGACATATTTCCTAGGATCTTTTGTTTAAAAATGGTGGATATTTTATGAAGAATTTTTCATTGACCTCCTGAATTTAAATCATAGAAGTTAAAAAAAATGCAACGATCTTTCTGCACAAAAATCTTGTAATGTTTGGTAACAATTAAAATTAACTTCCAGCCACAGTTTTTTAGTTTTATAGAAATGATAGATTTAAAAAAAAATATGAAAACTGGATTTTTTAAAGAAAGAAACCAACAACAAACTAGACAATTTTTTCAAAGAGCTCCCCACAATGATTTTTGGCCCTCTTATCGAAAATCTTGAATGTTTTAATAATATTTCTTCAAAGACCTCCGCCGGAAAAATTGTGAATTTTTAAGGAAATCTTTCCAACGACCTCCCGACATAAGAATCGTTAAATGTTAAGAAAAAATGTTAAAGATCTCCCTACAAAAAAAAAAAACACGGGTTTTCTCCTTTTAGATTTTATAATATTATTTTTCAACGGTCCATTAATCCTGATCTGAATTCGTACATTTTTAAAGTTTTTTTTTTTTTTTTTTTTTTTTTTTTTTTCAAAGACCTCATGGCAAAAATCGTGTATTTTGAAGGGAATTTATTCCTCCCGAACAATAAATGTGGAGTCATAAAGGATATTTTTCAAGAAAATGTTCAAGGACCTCTCAACCAAAAAATCGAGGAAATCATAAGAGCAAAACTTCCAAGACCTCACAAAAAAATCCTGGATTTTTTAAATTGGATTTCTTACTAAAAATTGTAAGAGTTATTTAAATATTTCAGTATCAAAAATCTTGACTTTTAAAGGAAACTTTAAGGTTCCCCGGACTAATATAAGTGGAGTTTTCTGAAGAAAATTGTTTAAAGTTGTCAGTAGGTCCAACAAGTAATAATAGATTTGTTATGAAAAAACATGTAACATGGTGTAAGTAGTTCCCAAAAATGGTTGATTTTTAAGAAACCTTCTTAAGAGGCCCCTGACCAGATACTGTGGATTTATAAGAATATTTTTAAGGACCTTCCAACACAACTATTGGATTTTAAAGAAAATGTTTTACGGAACTTCCGATCAAAAATCGTAAATAAAGATAATCTTTTAAGGACCACCCAATCAATAATGGTTGAGTTTCTAGGACAAAATTAAAAAAAATTAAGGATCTCTCAAAAAGTGTTTGTTTATGCTCTAATTTCGTTGATTATGTGCAAAAATCGAGTTTTATAGATAATATTTTTAAGGACATCTCGACCAAAATAGTACATTTTGGGTACATCGTAGTATTATATTCAAACTTAAATCGAGATCGAAAATTGGAAATATGGGTCCACTAGAATATTTATAACTCTTATAAAATGTGAATTAAGAGTTCGATAGTCTTTCCCACATCTCATTAATTCTACCAACACATGATCTGGTATGAATAACGGATAGAACGGACCACTCTTTTTGGTACCTCCCCTAGAAAGGGGTCAACATTTTTAATAACTGTCAGCAATTCGGTTGATACTTTTTACCTTGTTTTAGAGGTCAGAAACGGTGGATTTCTTAAGAAAAAGTATTCAAGGACCCTCCGACCAGAACTCGTGAATTTAAAAAAGACTTGCCAGGCTGTATCTAAATCGTACTAATTGCCTTGGTCCTTCAGGAAAAACATTTTAGATGTTTTAAGATTTTTTCTTAAAGGACATACCATCCAGATATCTTAGATATGTTGTGAGAAAATGTTTTAAGTCCTGCTGCCTGATACCATTACCAAGGGTTATTTTTTTTTTTTAATGTAAATGTAATTTTTCAAATGTAAAAATATCTTTGAAATTATATATCCAATCTCATAACCCTCCAACAGTTCAATTAACATTGTCGATAAATGAATTTTTAAACATATTCAAGGCGATTTTCAATTTCTTTCGTTTTTTGATTTGCTCTTCACCGTTTCATGAACTTTACAATTTTGCAATTGCTTCCATTGATTATCCTTGCTGGCAATTATTTTGTTTTACATGCATACATGCAAGTGTGAGTGGAGATGTGAGGGTGTATATATGTGTGGAAGTTCGTGAGAGAAAATAAAACAGGATAAGGAAATTTTGTGTACAAAATTTACAACTAAAGGAAAATTGTTTTTCCATTCTGTATTCATTCGTTTTTTTTTTTTTTTTGGCAACTAATAATGGCAAAGTTACATAGGAGGGGAGGGTAGAACATTTTTTGTATCAGTCTATATGCCTTCAGGCATCCTGTCAATTTTGATCCACTTATTCATTCAGTGGATGTTGTCCCAGTTTTTTGTGTTTTTTTTTTTTGGTTCTCCTTCTCTCTCTTTTTTTTAATTTTTTTTTTTTTTTGTTATTTTCCATTGGCTGCCATTGTTTGTGGTTCTCGTCGAATGTAATAACTGTCAAAAACGTTTCTTTTCCTATTAAGCAATCAAATCAATAGGCAAATTTAAGTCAACATGTTACCGATCCAACACCCTCCCTTTCCTGTTAAAGATTTTTTTCCATTTTTTCCCGAAGCTTGAAAAGCAGTCATGTAATGTTGCTCGCCAATTTTGTTTGGAAACGGTTGTGTTTTTTTTTTTTTTCTTTCAGAAACTTTGACAGGCAATCAATCGTCCAAAATATTGTAAATTGATTTTAGGTTGATGCTTATTTTCTGCTTGGTTGCTGAGAATATTAGTTCACCTGGTATTGTTATTTAAAAGTTCTTTTTTTCATTTTTGGATTTTTCAGGGTAAGGAAATACGGAAGAAGTTCTTGGAAAATTGGGTGTATTAAAAACTCGTTTTGTTGAGGATATGTTTTCCCTGCCCCAAAACTTTAGGGAGGGGGAGGAAGTTTTTGATATAAAAATAGACACATCATCGAAACGGTAGAATGAGGAAATAATCTCTTTGTTTGGTGGCAACACATGTCCTTCGTGGAAAATCATATGGTCCTCTCAAGAGATTCTTGCAAATAATTACAAATATTCCAAATACATTGTGGCGTATTAAAAACTCGTGTTTGAAAAAAAAAAAACAAACAAGTAAAAAAGCGATAAGTTAGGCCAAGCCACACTTTAAATACCCTCCAATCATCGAAATACCGAATATGTGGAGGTATCGTTATATGGAATACTTGAACCTGCTTAAAATACCAAATTTGAAAAAATTCCGGTGAATAAAGGCTAAAGTCAAGAAAGTAGCGCATATCGGGAGGTAGCTTTATATGGGGCTACACGAAGACGTGTACATGCACAGACAATTTTCTGTCTTAGGCTGTAGTATCCATTACGAACTTTAATTTCAAAATTTTAAATATTTTTGGTAATAATGTCGCTAAAATCATTAAAATACCGAGTATGGGGAGGTACCGTTATATGGGGACCTATAGGAAGACGTGGAGCTGTACAGCCAAATTTCTGACACAGACACAGTATTCATTAGGAACTTCAAATACCAAATTTGAAACAATTCCGGTGAATAATGTCGCTTAAATCATCAAAATACGTAATATGGGGAGGTGCCGTTCTTTGGCGACTATACGAAGACCTGGACCTGCATAGATAATTTTCTGTCACCGGTTGCAATACCCATTAAGATCTCCACATACGAAATTTAAAACAATTCCGATGAATAATTTAGCTAAAATCATCAAAATACCGAATATCGGGAGGTACCATTATAGGGGACCTATAGGAAGACCTGGATCTGCATAGCCAACTTTCTACCACAGGTTGAAGTTTTCATTAGGAACTTCAAATAGGAAATTTGATACAATTCTGGTGAATAATGTAGATAAAATCTTCGAAATACCGAATATGGGGAGGTATCGTTATATGGGGGCTATACGAAGGCCTAGACCGGCACAGCCAATTTTCTATCACAGGCTGTAGAACCCATTATGAACTTCTATTACGAAATTTTTAACTATTCCGGTGCAAAATGTAGCTAAAATCATAAAAATACCGAATTTAGGGAGGTACAGTCCCTCCCATGACTATACCATACCGGGACCTATTTACAGGGTGAGATCAAAAATCTGCAACAAAGTCAAACGCCCTAATTTTTAAATTTTTTTTAATTTTATTGAATGAAAGAAACATATGTCGGAAATAGCATCGAACTTTAGAATAAGTTTAGATTTGTTCGAATTGGTCACCCTTGGAGCGAAGGACTTGCTTGAGGTGATCGACACTTTGGTATTTTTTAGTGCCAACCTTGCTTTCCAAAATACTCCGAACACAATAGTCCAACGGTTTGGAATCCGGAGATTTTGGTGGCAATTGTGCGCTGGAAATAAAGCGAGGAACCTCATATTGTAACCATCCTTGGGTGGCGCGTGCTGAGTCCTGTTGGAATATCAAAGGTCTGCTTCCAAAATGTTTTCGAGCCCAAGGCTTTAATGCAACCTGCAGAATATTTTCGGGGCAATATTCGGCATTTATTCTGATACCATGGTCGATTAATACGAGCGGAGAGCGACCATCGGCTGTTATGGCGGCCCACACCATCACCATGGCCGGCGCTTGGGTTCTGGTGGCCAACCGAAGATGCACATTTTCAGCTGACCTCTTTGGCAAGTAAATGTGATCATTTTGTTTGTTTACAAACTGCTGGACAACGAATGTTTTCTCATCGGAGAAAACCAAATTCGGCGGTTCACCACATTCGGCCAAGCGAAGCAACTCTTTAGCTCTTTTGGGTCTATTTTTTTCTGTTGCGGGCGGTGTAAGTTCTTGCACTTTTTGGAATTTCAACGGCTTTACCCCCAGCTCATTTTTCCACATTTTCCGAATGGAATATTGCGATATGTTCAGCTCACGAGCCATTTTTCGGCCACTGCGATGCGAGTTTTGATCAAGTCACAACTTTCGAACTGTTTTTTCGAAACATTTCTGCTGATCTAGCTATTTTCTTCCGTCCTCTTCCACTTCCTTAAAGTCTTGCTACGCTACCAGGTATCACGATAACGAGCGATGGTAGGAGACACAAAAGATGTATTCACATTTAAATGCAGGAGGGCTCTAACGACAGCCACTTGTGGTTTTCCAGCCAAATATAAAGAAATCACCCTTTCACGCTTGAATTCCATCACGAATAACTTTTTTTCTGGAAAATTCTCACCGAAATCCTTTTGTACGCTTGTAAGCAATATAATGAGCTGTTTCTGGAATAATTTTAACAGCTATCGGACGAGTGGCTTAGATAATGACAGCAGTCTGAAGTTGGTTGTAGGTTTTTCATCTCTCCTTGTACAGGGTTGTCCATATTCGACGGACCCATCTGGAAACGCCATAACTTTTGACAGAGATGTCACATCGCTTAATGGCATACCGCGTTTGAAGCGTCAGTCCAAGCAGATTTTTACCATGAACCAATACAAGCCACGCGAGCGCTCTGAAATAGTTGAAATTTACATTCAACAGAAGAAGTCAATTGTGAAAACTCAACGTGCCTTTAAAACATTAAAAAATGTGAGAAGTGCGCCTTCTAAGCACACCATTAAACGTTTATACGAAAAATTTTCGACTGGTAAGGCTCTTTCTAATCCGAAGAAACCATATAAAAGTCGACCAAGGCGATCGGTCGAGAATATCGCTGTCGTACGAGTCAGTGTTGAGAGGTCCCCAAGAACATATCAAAAACGCCGTTCTCAGCAGTTGGGCATGGCTCGGTCCACTTTACAACGGATTATTCGCATTGATTTGCATTTGTTCCCGTACAAAATTCTATAAATAAAGTAAGATGGCATCAGCAGTGGTCCTTTAAATATCCTTTAAAAATTCTTTAAAAAATCCACGTTTATGGTCCTTTAAATATCCTTTAAAAATTTTTTAAAAAATCAACGTTTATGGTCCTTTAAATATCCTTTAAAAATTCTTTAAAAAATCCACGTTTATGATCCTTTAAATATCCTTTAAAACATCAACGTTTATGGTCCTTTAAATATCCTTTAAAAATTCTTTAAAAAATCCACGTTTATGGTCCTTTAAATATCCTTTAAAAATTTTTTAAAAAATCAACGTTTATGGTCCTTTAAATATCCTTTAAAAATTCTTTAAAAAATCCACGTTTATGGTCCTTTAAATATCCTTTAAAAATTCTTTAAAAAATCCCCGTTTATGGTCCTTTAAATATCCTTTAAAAATTCTTTAAAAAATCAACGTTTATGGTCCTTTAAATATCCTTTAAAAATTCTCTAAAAAATCCACGTTTATGGTCCTTTAAATATCCTTTAAAAATTCTTTAAAAATCAACGTTTATGGTCCTTTAAATGTCCTTTAAAAATTCTTTAAAAATTCTTTAAAAAATCCACGTTTATGGTCCTTTAAATATCCTTTAAAAATTCTTTAAAGAATCAACGTTTATGGTCCTATAAATATCCTTTAAAAATTCTTTAAAAAATCCACGTTTATGGTCCATTAAATATCCTTTAAAAATTCTTTAAAAAATCAACGTTTATGGTCCTTTAAACGTCCTTTAAAAATTCTTTAAAAAATCCACGTTTATGGTCCTTTAAATGTCCTTTAAAAATTCTTTAAAAAATCCACGTTTATGGTCCTTTAAATATCCTTTAAAAAATCAACGTTTATGGTCCTTTAAATATCCTTTAAAAAATTAACGTTTATGGTCCCTTAATTTTTCTTTTAAAAATTCTTTAAAAAATCCACGTTTATGGTCCTTAAAGTATCCTTTAAAGATTCTTTAAAAAATCCAAGTTCCTAGTCCTTTAAAAATTGTTTAAAAAATCCATATTTTTAGTCCTTTGAATATCCTTTAAAAATTGTTTAAAAAATTCAAATTTTTAGTCTTTATCCTTTAAAAATTGTTTAAAAAATCCACATATTTAGTCCTTTGAATATCCTTTAAAAATTGTTTAAAAAATCCAAAGCAAATGAAAAATGACAACTCTAAGCAACTTTTGGTCTGTTCCAGAACCTGCAAGAAGTTACTATTTTTGCAACATTTTTCGATATCATAAAGGGAAAATCGGTTATCGTAGTAAAAACTTTTACATTCTTGCAGTTCTGGAACAGATTATTTGTTTATTTCCAATAACAAAACCAATAACATTGGCTTCTATGACAACCAAAACCGATAAAATTCTAATTCGAAAATAAAACCGATAACATTGGTTTCCATGACACCAACTCATTTTTTCTTGTCGTTTTTAAAACCAATAGTGACAAAATTGGTTTCTATGACAGCCCTGTACATTTTGTGGGGTCTAAAATTCATATTTCGAGGTGTTACAAACGGAATGACCAACTTAATATATCCTCCATACTATCCTAGAAAGGTAATATGAAATCCAGAGTTCCTTGAACAGCTGGGGGTTTTATATTATAAAATGGTAGGTCCTTTTTTAAATCTCCTCCCCCTTCCCCCTTCTTCCGGCAAGGCAAGACAGATCACGTAATAACATTAAGTGGATTTACATAAAACTCATCAATGATTAATTAAGACAAATACCCACATCCAAAGGCTCCAAAAGCGACGAAGAAAAAAACATTTTGGATGGCAACATTCAAAAAAAAAAAAAAAATGGAAAAACTGTCAAGATAATTTAACAACACCCCAAGAAAAAGAGAGAGAGAACAAATGGAGAAAAAAACAACATGGGCAACTTTCAAATTTCATTATAAAATTCATTAATTAAGTTTTCAAAACATTTAACTTTAAAAAAAAGAAAAATGAGAAAAATAAGGAACACAGAAAACACCCAGAAAAAAAAAACAACAACGATGACCACTACCAAGTTATTTTTTAAATACCTATACCCTTTCCACCACCTCCCCTGAACAAGAAAAATGTGCAACACATGCTTAAACTTTCCCCTTGCCCAGCTGTCCATAATGACAAAGATATTCAATACGACATGGCTTACAAGCTTCTCTTTTCTTGTCGTTTCCTTCCCCCCAAAAAAAAAACATCTCTGTTTGTTTTGAAATATTGAACCTTAAGTTTGAAACATATTTCTCCAAAAATTTTTCCTAATGACCAACAACAACAACAGCATATTTGTGCAGCAGTACGTTTTCAATATAAACTAAGCAAAAGTAATTAATTTAAATTTGTTTTCTTTGACAGAGTCGTAAGTAATGAATGGTGAGTGAGGAAGGAGGTGGGGGGGGGATGGAAAGTTGAGAAGGTGGCTGTGTGTTTGTTGCTTGGAAGCCAAACCAACCAACCAACAAACTTTAAACACAATCAGCAGCAAGAAAACACAAACATAATAACTTTCGACCACAGCTGACAATTAGAACATTAAACTGCAATTTATTAATAAAGTCCTTAAGAATGTTTGTAAAACCTGGCTGCCTACACGGCTTAATGACAGGACAGTGTTTGGAATTCGATATTTCTGCACGTAATTTAAAGTGAGAATATTACATGTTGTATTAGAAAACAAGTAAAAAAACATTAAGTTCGGCCGGGCCAAACTTTTAATACCCTCCACCTTAGGGTAAAAGAAACATTAGAAGAAATGTGGCAAAAACCATCAAAATACCGAATATGGGGAGGTACCGTTATATGGGGGCTATATCAAATCATGGACCCATGCATGCAATGTTTCGCCATCGAAGCTGGAACCAATTATGACCAACAAATACCAATTTTCGAACAAATCCCTGAAAAAATGTGGCAAAAATCATCAAATTACCGAATATCGGGAGGTACCGTTATATGGGGGCTATACCAAAACGTGGACCTATAATTACAATGTTTCGCCACCGGAGCTGGAACCCATTATGACCAACAAATACCGATTTTCAGACAAATCCGTGAAAAAATGTGGTAAAAAACTAAAATACTAAATGTCGGGAGGTACCTTTATATGGGGGCTATACCACAACGTGGACCTATACATGCAGTGTTTTGCCACACGCTCAGGGACCCGCTATGACCTACAAATACCAATTTTAAGACAAATCCGTGAAAAAATGTGGCATAAATCATCAAAATACCGAATATCGGGAGGTACCGTTATATGGGGACTATCCCAAATTATGGACCCATACATGCAATGTTCCGCCACCGGAGCTGGAAACCATTATGACCCACAAATACCAATTTTTAGACAAATCCGTGAAAAAATGTGGTAAAAAAAACTAAAATACTTAATATCGGGAGGTACCTTTATATGGGGGCTATACCACAACGTGGACCTATACATGCAATGTTTTGCCACACGCTCAGGGACCCGCTATGACCTACAAATACCAATTTTAAGACAAATCCGTTAAAAAAATGTGGCATAAATCATCAAAATACCGAATATCGGGAGGTACCGTTATATGGGGACTATACCAGAACGTGGACCGATATATCTCATTTTCAATACCAACCATCCTAGACACAATGCAAATAGCTCTGCTAAATTTTGGAGCTCTACGTCAAATAATGTGGGCTGTATCGTGATTTCAACAGACAGACAGACAGACGGACAGACGGACAGACAGACGGACAGACAGACAGACAGACGGAATTCGTTTTTGAAGAAGTTAATGGTGGATTTTTATTAGCCTTTTTATACCCTACAGCACAAGGTGGTCAGGGTATTATGTATTTGTGCATTTGTTTGTAACAGGCAAAAGGAAACGAGAAAGACCCATAGTTCCTTTTGATGATCTGCATAGAATCACTTTCTGAGTTGATTTATGCATGTCAGTCCGTCCGTCTGTCCATGTATTCTTGTGAACAAAATGCAGGTCGCATTTATTATTCGATTGAGATGAAATTTTGCACAAGTCATTTGTTTGACCCAAGGAAGAACCCTATTGAAATTGGAAATAATCGGTAAAAAATTAGATATAGCTCCCATATATATCTTCGCCGATTTGCTTTTAATTGTGCACCAAACGTGTAATTTCAGCCCAAATAGTATGGAATTTTGCACATATAACCATATTAGGCCTGAAAATAAGTATGCCAAATTTGATCGAAATCGCTATAGCTCCCATATATATTGTTCAACTGATTTTTTATTTTTGTCCTCCGCAGCCATAATAACAACAATATTTGGGGAAATATAACAAATACAGCTCAAAAATAATTTTGCTAAATTTTATCGAGATCGGGACAGATTTGGATATAGCTCCCATATATAACTTCGTCCGATTAAGCTTTTATTGTGCACCAAACGCCTAATATTTATTCAAATGGGATGGAATTTGAAACTTACGACCGAATTGAGTCTAGAAGCTGGTATGTCAAATTTGGTGAAGAACGGTTCAGATATAGCTATAGCTCCCATATATATTGTTCATTCGATTTGTTATATTTGTTACCCACAGCCGTAATATGCACTCCGTAACAACGATATTCAGGGAAATATATCAAATACAGCTCAGAAATATCTTTGCCAAATTTTATCGAGATCGGTTCAAATTTGGATATAGCTCCCATATATATCTTTATCCGATTTCAAATTAATTGTACCCCAAATGGACAATACAAGCCCCAGTTGAAAAGATATAAATTCTTCGACATGTTAAGTTCTTTGAACTTAAATTATAATTATAATCATAGCTTGTATGCTTTAATTATCCTACAAAAACTTTTAATTGTTATGTGAAGCTCTACTAAATATGCAAAGTGGTGTAGGGTATCATAAAGTCGGCCCCGCCCGACTTTAAGACTTTCTTTACTGGTTAATACTCCGTATTTATTTTGATATGTTGGAAATGAATTTTCTCAACGAACTTCCTCTGAAAATAATTTATAAGGACAGATAGGGCTATTTTTGCAGGGCACTTAGAACTACATCTATCATCATTTAAAGGGATATTATTAAGCAGTTTCCATTTAAATTCATGAATTTCTTACTGATTTATTTTCGAAATTTATTATCGTAAATATAACGCAAAATAACTTTCAAATGGACATCAAATCTATTATGAACCATATTTCTACCAAGGGATACATTGTTTCACTTCTTGCTAGTTATATAAGATATAACCCCTAAAATTTAATGGGGAGAATGTTTTTAAAGAATATTTTTGGAAAGACTATAGCTACGTGGATTTTTAACGATTTTTTCCATTTGCGGATTCTATAAAAATTGTTTTTATTCAATCAAATTTGTATTTCTTAAAATATACTTTTTTAAATATTCAATCATATTTTAAGGAATATTTTTCAAGGGCTTTCAATTCAAGAATTCTTTAAAGAATAAATTTGCAGGGACCATGGAATCGGAATTTAGGTTAAAACTTTTAGCTTAAATAATATTTTTTCAAGAACCAATGTTCACGGTTTTTTGAAAAAAAAAAACACACATTTTCAAAGACTAAAAATTGTAGCTCCGTGAAAGAATACATTTTAAATGGTTATGATTTTTAAGAATATTTTTAAGTCTTTTAAGGATTTTTTTTTAAAGATTTTTAAATTTTTTTTTGTTTCAACGAACAAGGACCATAGATCATAAAAAGGTATTTATTTATGGATTTTCAAAACCGACTGATAATTTTTACTTTGTTAAAAAATAACTTTGACACCAATTCCGAGGAAGAGATGCAAAATCTCGAAAAGTCGATTTTGATATATAACTCATGACCATGATATGATGTGTAACATATAACCAACTACCAACAAATATGTCAACAAAAGCAAGTGAAAAGCTCATTGATTTATCGGAAGATACATAATAAAAAAAAACTTCCAATCGAAAACATTTAACGGAATTTTTCTCTCGGTTGTTGAAGCTGTCAAAGTTCTCCTCCGCTTTACTACTTCATAATTTTGTGAGGACAAATTTTAGGCTATGATACCACCAGTTTTTATACCCTTCACCATACATAGTATGGAAGGTATATTAAGTTCGTCCTTCCGTTTGTACAAAGTATATATATTTTTGATCAGCGTCAAATTCTAAAACGATTTAGCCCTGTTCGTCGTTTAGCCCTGTAATCACACTAGAGTCAAAACGAGACAAGCCAGGAAGATAAAATTTTGCACAGATCTGTCTTTTGTCTGCAGGCAGGTCAAGTTCGAAGATGGGCTATACTGTCTACGATATCGCATAGACCCCATATAACGGTACCCCCTATATTCGGTATTTTGATGATTTCAGCCACATTTTTCAATATGTCTGAAATTCCAAAAAAGGAGTTCCGTGTGAGTACTTCAGGCCTAAAATTCTTATACGCAGAATTTTTAATGCTTTTTTTTTGGAAATTTCTAAATTCGTTCCAAATGGGGTATTCAAAGTTCTGCCCGGCCAAACGGTCGTTCGCAATTTTTGACGTTATATTCGATGGCTCGCAACCCAATAAAGTTTGGGAATTACTGATTTACAGCATAGAAATCTAAAAATATATATCAATGTTAGGTCAAGTGCAAAACTGGACAATATCGACCTACAACTTTTAGAATATCCACCTCAAAAGCCCAACATTTTGAATATTCACAACGTTTACAAAATGTGAAAGAAGAGTTCAATTGTCTTAAAATTTTGCATATTCCAATAGTTTTGCAATTATATATCTTGTATGAACTAGGATAAAAAAGATCACTTCTTCTGGCGTAGGTAGAGGTTATGACAAAAAAGTGAGTATTTATATACCTTCCACCATTCTATAGAGGGTATATTAGCTTCGTAATTCCGTTTGTAACTCCTTGTCCTCCACGAAATATTCATGATAGACCCTACAAAGTATATATTCTGGATCAACGTAAAATTATACTATAGTCGGTATTTTGATGATTTCAGCAACATTATTCACCGGAATCGTTTCAAATTTCGTATTAGTAGATCCTAGTGGGTACTACAACCTACGGCAAAAAATATCGTATGCAGGTTCTCGTCTTCGTATAGCCCCATATAACTGTACCTCCCGATATTCGATATTTTCATGATTTTAGTAAAATTTTTTACTGGAACTTTTTCAAATTTCGCATTTGAAGTTCGTAATGGGTAATATAGCCTTCGACAAGAAATTTCGTATGCAAGTCCACGTCTTCGTATGGTCGCCATATAACGGTTTTCATTTAAGTAGTAGTTTTCGGATTTTTTTTAAAATTTTTTTTTTTTATACCCTCCACCATACTATGGAGGGTATATTAATTTTGTCATTCCGTTTGTAACTCCTCGAAATACTCACGTCAGACCCAACAAAGTATATATATTCTTGATCAGCGTAAAATTCTAAGACGATTTAGCCATGTCCGTCTGTATGTCTGTGTGTCTGTCTGTCTGTCTGTCTGTCTGTCTGTCTGTCCGTCTGTCTGTCTGTCTGTCTGTTGTAATCACGCTATCTTTCGAACAAATTGAGATAGAAGGCTAAAATTTTGCACACATGTATATTTTGCCAGTAGGCAAGTTAAGTTCGTAAATGGGTCATGTAGGTCCAAGTTTTCATATAGCCCCCATATAACGGTACCTCTCCATATTCGGTATTTTGATGATTTTAGCGACATTATTCACCGGAATTGTTTCAAATTTGGCATTTGAAGTTCGTAATGGATACTACAGCCTAAGACAGAAATTTATCTGTGCAGGTCCACGTCTTCGTATAGCCCCCATATAATGGTACCCCCCGATATTCGGTATTTTGATGATTTTAGCGACATTATTTAACGGAACCGTTCCAAATTTGTGTATTTGAAGTTCGTAATAGATACTGCAGCAGAAAACAGAAAATGGGCCATGTAGGTCCACGTCTTCGTATAGCCCCCATATACCGTACCCCCCGATATTCGGTATTTTGATGATTTTAGCGACATTATTTACCGGGATTGTTTTAAATTTCGCATTTGAAGTTCGTAATGTATACTTCAGCCCATGCCAGAAAATTGTCTGTGCAGGTCCACGTCTTCGTATAGCCCCCATATAACGGTACCCCCTATATTCGGTATTTTGATGATTTTAGCAACATTATAAACAAATTTTTCTTCAAGTTTCGCATTTAAATGTTGTAATAACTTATGACAAAAGTTGCCTATGCAGGTATACGTCGTCGTATAGACATTCGGTATTTTTAAGATTTTAACAGAATTTTTAAAGGATTTTTTTTATTTTATTTATTTATTTTTTTTTGGAAATTGCCAAATTTATACCAAATGGTGGAGGGTATTAAAAGTTCGGCCCGGCCGAACTTACAGCTTTTTTACTTGTTCAAATGTTGAATGGTATTAAAAGTTCGACCCGGCCGAACTTAGCTTCTTTTTTGCTTGTTTTTTTTTTACTTGAACTTGGTTTCCTTGCTCGAATGACTAGTAAAATTTAACGGCAATGTGAATAGAACAAGACTATGCCGTTCTATCCTACTCTACTGTTTTCCAGACAAATTTAGTCGAGTAAGTAAAAAAGTCTGGCAACTCTTGAAGTGTCTAGTCGTGCTATTTTTGTGTCTAACAAAGTGTTAAAATAATTTTAATATATTTTGTGTTAATTGTGATTTTTCCTGGTGAAGTTTCTAAAAATTTGTTAAATCTAATTTTGCCAGTTAAGTGGTTTGTGATAGTCTGTTGTAAAACGCGCTAGTTTTTACAGAATATTGATTTTAATTTTGTGTCTGTCTGAGTTCGCTTTCAGTGATTATTTTGTTTTGTTCATCATTTTGACGTTTGTCATCTTATCGTTCTGTGTTTACTTGTTCTTATATTTACTAGTTTTCAGATTTCAGAGCATACTTTCAGGCGGTAACTATTTAAGCCTTACTAACTCTTTAACCCACAAAAAATTTTAACCCTTATATAACCCTTCAAAAAAAAAAAATATATATATATTAAAAAATTATTCTTTGATAATGGAATGTTTAAATAAAGACTGCAAAATTACAAGTCTAAAAGAACGCTTGTTGACTTGTTGGTTGTGCGAGAAGCATGAACATTTGAAATGCTTAGGTTTTAATGGTAAGCATTTTGATATCATAACTGATCGCAAATATGGGCTTCGCTGGTCATGTGACAATTGTAGGTCCCTTGAAGTAGATTTTTATCGTCTATTCAAGGAATCTAAAATTGAATTAGCTGCCATGAAGAAGGAGTTTAGTGTCGTTACTTCCAAACTCGAAAATTTTGAAAAAATGTTTATAAAATTTGAATACGCAGATGGTTCACCGAAACGTAAAAAATTCTCAGCTATTGCTTCCGGTGTTAATTTAATATCCCTAAACACACCAGTTGTGGCTCCGCCACGCAATGCTGCTGAGTCTTTACCGTCGGAAAGCCATTTGGCGCCACCGGCGCTGTGTTCACCCTTGCCAATCGTTTCAAGTCAAGTTTCAAGTCTTAAGGAATTCTCAACGATTGAAACTCCATCTTCTGAATCCGTACCCATAATGCCCTTAGGTCCTCTAAGTCCGACTGTACCATCAATAGTTGTTAATCCTATTTCAAATGTTGATGCTTCAGCTCCTAATTCATCCGCAAAAACTGTAATTGGTCCTTGTCAATCTGGGAGTAGTAATGAACTAGTTGTAGTTGCTCCCAGGAAAAGTATTTTTATATCTAGATTACATTCCAATACAACTATAAATAACATATCTAATTACTTAAAATCTAAAGTGCAAAACCTGGGTGATAATGACTGTAGAATTATTAAATTTAATTCGTCATTACCACGAGATATATCATCGTTCAAAATAATCGTGCCTCATGATATGTTTGATACATTGTTAAATAGATCTTTTTGGCCAGATGGTGTTCTTGTAAAGGAATTTGTGTTTAGAGAGAAAACTAATGCTAATAAACCTGTCAAGATCCCTTCAAGTGTGCCGGTCTCAAAAAACTAATCAATTCTCTATCTATTCTTTACCAAAATGTAAGGGGCCTTAATTCTAAACTGAAAAATATTTATTTAAAATCCTTTTGCTGTGATTTCAAAATTCTCGTTTTCACGGAAACTTGGCTTAAACCAGGCATACGTGACACTGAGATTTTGTCTGATCAGTACCAAATTTACCGGAAAGACAGATTGAATAAAGTTGGTGGAGGAGTATTCATTGCCGTCCACAATTCTATTGCCTCGGAGCGCATTTTGCTTACAGAATGTCCTAATATAGAATTTGTTTGTGTTAAGCTAAATTATTTAAATAATACGTTTATTCTTACGTGCTCTTATATTGCTCCAAATTCAAATGTAGATATTTATCTTAAACATTCAGACCTAATAAAAGAAGTTTCAACGTGTCGGCCTTTAAATTCAGAATTGATTTGCTTTGGTGATTTTAATTTGCCCAGTTTAACTTGGGTCCCAGGTGATAACAATGTTGATTATGTACCCATTTCATCCTCAGAATTATCCTCTGATATGTTACAGTTCTGGGAAAACATTTCTGATCAATGTCTGTATCAAATAAATAACATCTATAATGCGAGAGGTAAACTCTTGGACTTAGTGTTTTCATCGACTACAAACTCTTCCGTATGTAGAATTTCTCCTTTCTCCGAGCCTGAAGACTTGTACCACCCTACTCTATCGATAAACCTTGAACTAAAAAATATTCCTATGATTAAGACATTATCGTCTTCTAAAACACGAAAGTTTAACTTTAGTAAGACAAATGTGGATCAGCTACGTACTACATTATCCAATATTAATTGGGTCTGTGAAGGTAACATTGATTCTCGAGTCTCGTGTTTCTATAATAAACTTAATGATGCATTTAAAGTCTCAGTTCCTGTCCAAATCTTGTGCTCAGATATGGGCCCACCTTGGTTTACCCCACATCTGAGACGGTTGCGAAATGTAAAAAGTAGACTATTTAAAAAATTTAAAAAATGCTGTACAACGATAAACTTTAGTAATTACACTATAGCCAGAAATATCTACAACATTCAAAATACTAAATGTTATTCTAATTATCTAATAAGAGTGAGAGTTAACTTAAACCGAAATCCAAAATATTTTTACAAATTCGTGAATTCAAAGAGAAAAGTCCGGGAATATCCTAGAAACATGAAGCTCGGGAGTAAAGAATCATGTGACCCTAAAGAAATCGCAAATATGTTTGCAGAATTCTTTCAGAATACCTACTCTAAATTTACCTCAAATTTTACTACTTACCCTTATAATGTTAATAAGCTAAATCAGTTCCCTCGTATCACATTCACGGAGACTGACGTATTAAACGGTTTATTATCATTGAAATATTCTAACTCACCAGGTCCTGATGGTGTACCAACATCTATTTTAATCTCATGTGCTCATGAACTTTATAGACCACTAACGACAATTTTTAATGACTCATTGACATTAGGTTACTTTCCTCTATTTTGGCGTTCTAGTTATATTATTCCTTTACATAAATCCAATAGTAGATGTGTTATTGAAAATTATAGAGGCATAGCAAAACTAAGTGCTATTCCCAAACTTTTTGAGCTTTTGGTCACACGTAGAATAACTCATTTTGTCTCACCTGTAATATCACCTCAACAACATGGTTTTGTTAGAGCTAGATCTACTTTGACGAATTTATTAGAACTTACTTGTCAAGTGCACAATGGTTTTTCAAACAAGTGTCAAACTGATGTTATTTATACAGATTTCAGTAAAGCATTTGATACCGTTGCACATGAATTATTAATTTATAAACTTGATTCCATGGGGTTTCCTACAATACTCTTATCATGGATATTGACATATTTACAGAAACGTACCCAAAAAGTATCATTTAAAGATATTCTTTCTAATAATATAAATGTAAACTCAGGAGTTCCTCAAGGTAGTCATTTAGGTCCACTACTTTTCGTACTTTACTTAAATGACCTTCCATCTGTTATTCGTCGCTCTAAAATTTTGATGTTTGCTGATGATGTTAAATTATATTCTAATCTCGAGTCTTATAACCAATTAAATAATCTTCAATGCGATTTAAATTGTCTTGTGAATTGGTGTAGTGAAAATGGGATGTCATTAAATTTAAAAAAGTGTAAAAAGCTATCTTTCTATAGATCCCAGCCTGTTAAAAGTGACTATTTTATTGGCTCATATAAATTGGATAATGTAGACTCCTTTGTAGATCTGGGTGTAATTCTGGATAGAAAACTTAGCTTCAATTTACATATAGATTCTTGTGTTAATAAAGCCAAGTCGTTGCTTGGATTTATAAAACGTTGGTCTAAAGAATTTGATGATCCTTATGTTACTAAACGTTTATTCATTAGTCTTGTTCGACCAACTTTGGAGTATGGTTGTGTACTTTGGAGTCCCTTCTATAAATTATATTCTGACAAGATAGAATCTGTACAGATTCAATTTCTTCTGTTTGCTCTTAGAGGCTTAGGATGGAATTCGAATGAAGCTCTTCCACCTTATGAAAATCGCTTAAAACTTATAGATCTTCCGTCACTTCACAAAAGGCGTCAAATGCTAAGATGCATTTTCATAATAAAACTCTTGCGCGGGCAAATTCAATCTGAATTTCTCTTAAGCGAAATAAACTTTAATGTCCCTTCGCGTAGCACGCGAAACTACTTGCCTCTTAAATTGACAATAGCAAAATCTAATTACGAACTATGTAATCCTCTGCGGTCTTTATGTGATGAATATAACAAACTATACAATATAATGTCTTTATCTGAACCCTTGCATGTTATAAAAAAATCTATCTTGTGTTCTTAAAATGTAGAAACAGTTGCCAGAAATAATTAATTGGATTTTAGTTTTGTTGTAGTCTATATGTCTGTATTGTGTATATTAATGTACTTTATTGTTTAGCCGGCTGATAATTACTGTAGCCGGTTTCCCCTGGCCTACTAACCCCCTATATTTCGGACTATAGGGTGTACGCGCTCCCTTCGTTATGGGGAGGTGGCCCCCTCGGTCGGCAGGGGCGGGAAAGTGTGGCGTTGGGAACGATCGAAAAAAAAAAAAAAAAAAAAAAAAAAAAAAAAAAAAAAAAAACTATAGTAGCATGGTTTCCGGATTGCCTGATATAATAACTTTGAACGATTGCCCATCTCATTTTATAATTTCCACTAGTTTTTCGTGCCCATACTTTTTAGACCTCTCAGAGAGAATTTAATACTTCTCTCCGTTACTAGTTTCGTCATTGAAAACGTATCGATATACTAGAAATAATTGACTATTATTGTAATATTATCAGTAAATGTTTTGTTTACAAAAAATTAATTTTCAAAATGTCCCTTCTTTGCCCCAATATTTTTAATGGAAGGACGCATTTTTCTTTTGATTTCAAACCACTGTGACCGGCCAAATAAATTCCACTTTATCTTCCCAAACATATTGTTGAATAACGAATTTGTAAATTATAATTACAAAGACATGCAAAACAATTAAAAAGTTAGTTTTAACAAATTTCCACCCCCAACAACAAAGAGCAGCAGCAACAACAACTGTCGGAGAAATTTGAAAAATATTGTTCTTGTTTGGGATTTTCATTATTAATTAATAATGAACGTAATTAATCTTGTGGGGGATAAGTTGGGGAGATGCTGTTGCATTTCAAAGGTATCATTCATCAAGAAAGGAAAAAAAAAATAATTATATATTTTTTATATCCTCCACCATACTATGGAGGGTATATTAATTTTGTCATTCCGTTTGTAACTCCTCGAAATATTCATGTCAGACCCAACAAAGTATATATATTCTTGATCAGCGTAAAATTCTAAGACGATTTAGCCATGTCCGTCTGTCTGTCTGTGTGTCTGTCTGTCCGTCTGTCTGTCTGTCTGTCTGTTGTAATCACGCTATCTTTCGAAAAAATTGAGATAGAAGGCTAAAATTTTGCACACATGTATTTTTTTCCAGTAGGCAGGTTAAGTTCGTAAATGGGCCATGTAGGTCCAAGTTATCATATAGCCCCCATATAACGGTACCTCCCGATATTCGGTATTTTGATGATTTTAGCGACATTATTCACCGGAATTATTTCAAATTTGGCATTTGGAGTTTGTAATGAATGCTACAGCCTAAGACAGAAAATTATTTGTGCAGGTCCACGTCTTCCTGTAGCCCCCATATAATGGTACCCCCCGAAATTCGGTTTTTTGATTATTTTAGCGACATTGTTTACCGGAATCGTTTCAAATTTGGTATTTGAAGTTCGTAATGGATACTTCATCCAAAGTCAAAGAATGAGCCATGTAGGTCCACGTCTTCATATAGCCCCCATATAACGGTACCCCCCGATATTCGGTATTTTAATGATTTTAGCGACGTTATTTACAGGGATTGTTTCAAATTTCGTATGTGAAGTTCGTAATGGATACTTCAGCTCATGCCAGAAAATTGTCTGTGCAGGTCCACGTCTTCGTATAGCCCCCATATAACGGTACCCCCCATATTCGGTATTTTGACGATTGTAGCTACATTATAAACAAATTTTTCTTCAAGTTTCGCATTTAAATATTGTAATAATTTATGACAAAAGTTGCCTATGCAGGCCCACGTCGTCGTATAAGCATTCGGTATTTTTAAGATTTCAACAGAATTTTTAACGGGTTTTATTTTTTGGAAATTGCCAAATTTGTACCAAATGGTGGAGGGTATTAAAAGTTCGGCCCGGCCGAACTTACAGCTTTTTTACTTGTTTCTATTGTTTTATTTATTTATAAGAGAGAATTTGGTATTGATGTTTTGACAAGGTCCTTAGAATATCAAAAATAAATTGAGAATATTTCAAAGAGCATTCAAGGGAATTCCCTCAAATATTTATTGTTTAGTGGCAATAAAAATAGGCGATAGGAAAACTTGGATTGGAAATTATTTCCGCATAAAAGCCATAGGAATTTAGTTATAAATATGACGCACATGAGGGAAATTAGATGGTCAAAATGGAATAAAATCACTAATTCACGAAATCTATCGAGGACCCCGAGTAAATTAGATTTCCAAATTTATTTCCAGATTTCTAAATTTATCTATAGACCAATATCATATAATGGCAATTTAATAGAAGATATTTTATCAGCTATTATTGGATTTAGATCTGTATAAAAATTTTAAAACCCGTAAATAAATTTAAAAATTGAACTTCAAAGTCGAAATCGAAGGAAAAATAGAAGGTTCTATAAGGGTAGGATAAAAAACTGCAACAAAGTCAAAGTCCAGCATTTTTACATTTACATGGATAAAGAAAGAAGATTTTATTAGAGATGCTTTGGGGTAATTTAAATGGCATGGTTATGGTTTGGCGTAGCCAAAAGGAAAAAGTTAAGGAAACTGGAAATAAAATGGACTAGACAAAGGGTAAATGTAAATATTTTAAAGTAAACCTGGGAGGAACTTGGAATGAATAAATAAATGGCGACAATGGATCGCTGGGACTTCAAAAATCTCCAAAAAAAACTTTTTTTGAAAACATACCTTTAAAGGTAAACTATGAGGACTATAGAAGTCTTTCAAAAATCGTCCATAGAGAGGGCCTTTAGTAGACCAGAAGGTGTTATACCTGGTTCATTGAAAAAACCCATAATAAGATCCTTTAAAAATGAAAATACAGGGTGATATAAAAACTGCAACAAAGTCAAACGTCATAATTTTTCCATTTTCTTTTTTAATTTTATTGAATGAAGGCAAAAAATGTCGGAAATGGCATTAAATTTAAGAATAAGTTTAGATTTCTTCGAATTGGTCACCTTTAGGACGAATTATGGCCTTTCGCCAACGAAAGCGTCACACGCTGCCCGAATGTTGCTCTGCGGTATTTTGGCCCATTCCCGGCGAAGCGCTTGCTTGAGGTGATCGACACTTTGGAATTTTAGTGCCAAACTTGCTTTCCAAAATACTCCAGACACAATAGTCTAAAGGATTGGTATACGGAGATTTTAATGACCATTTTGCGCTGGAAATGAAGCGAGGAACCTCATTTTGTAACCATTCTTGGGTGGCGCGTGCTGAGTGCGATGATGCTGAAGTCTGCGGCCAAAATGTTTGCTTGTCCAAGGCTTCAATACACCCTCCAAAATATTTTCGCTATAATATTCGGCATGTATTCTGATGCCACAGACGATTATTACAAGCGCAGAGCGACCATCGGCTGTTATGGCGGCCCACACCATCAGCATAGCCGGCGCTTGAGTTCTGATGGCCAACCGAAGGTGTACATTTTCAGCTGACCTCTTTGGCAAGTAAGCACGATCATTTTGTTTGTTGGACAACGAATGTTTTCTCATCGCAGAAAACCAAATTCGGCAGTTCACCACTTTCGACCAAGCGAAGCAACTCTTTAGCTCTTTGGAGCTCAATTTTCTTTCTGTTGCGGTGTAAATTCTTGCACTTTTTGGAATTTCAATAGCTTTACCCCGAGCTTTTTTTTCACGTTTGCCGAATGGAATCTTCCGGTATGTTCAGCTCATGAGCCATTTTTCGGCCACTGCGACGCGGGTTTCGATCAAGTCGCTTCTTTACTTTTCGAACCATTTCTGCTGATGTAGCTATTTTCTTCCGTCCACTTCCTTGACGTCGGGCTACGCTACCAGTATCACGGTAACGAGCGATGGTACGAGACACAAAAGAATTATTCACATTTAAATTCTGGAGTGCTCTAACGATAGCCACTTGCGGGTTTCCAGCCAAATATCAGAGAAATCACACTATTACGCTTGAATTCCATCAATAATAACTTTTTTTCTGGAAAATTCTCACCGAAATGCTTTTGTACGCCTTTAAACAATATAATGAGCTGTCTCTAGAATAATCTTAACAGCTGTCGGACGAGTGGCTTAGAACTGACGGCAGTCTGAATTAAGTTGATGTTTTTTATCTCACCCTGTATAGATACAATTTCTTCTACAGCTACATCTGGAGTTCAAACTCCATTCGACCTTCTAAAGGCTCGAGAAGTGATTTTGAACCTTGTCCAAGCGTGGAAAAGCTATGGTCATATAGGTTTCGAAATTTCGAAATCATTTTCCAGTGTTCCCCTAAACCAACATCCCTGCAAATATTACCAGGATATTAATGTCCTGCTCATAAGTGATTTTTCACTCGGCAACAAATCGAATTAAAATAATCCATGTTTGTTTCTAAAACAATCACATTAAAATAATGAGACATAAACAAAGCTCCAGGAAATCCTCTCCACCCAATCTTTCTTCTTCCATGTCAAACACATGACAAATTTTATGAGTTTCTAATACGCCAAGTAGGCCAACGGCATTGAAATAAATTTTGAACATGTGAAGACCAAGTGCTACAACAAAAATTGTCTACATTTGCATTGTTGTTGTTGTTGTTGCTGTTGTTATTGTTCCTTGTGATGATGTTACTCTTGTCGTCGTTAAGAAGATTAAAGTCAACAATGGACAAGGATGAGCCTGGCTAAAGTATGGTAGGATACGATTCTCGGGACTTCCGTTTTGAATTTATGACTCCTTTTTATTTATGTACGAATTCATGCATTTCTGAGTTAGATTGGAGTGTGTGAGTGAGTGCGTGTGTGTGTGTGTACGTTTGCAAGTGAGTTTGTTTCCGTTTATGGCAAGCAAATGGATTTGGTGAAATTTATACCCACCTATCTAAAATGTCAATCTAACTTTTGCAATGGAGGAAAAAACTGAAATGCCAGCAACTAAACATACAGCCTGCGGGAAGTTGAAGCGGAACACATAGTGGGACTTTGAAAAAATATTTTCAAAAAATTCACGTTTCTGTTGGCCTTTGAAAAAATATTTTCAAAAAAATCCACGTTTCTGTTGGCCTTTGAAAAAATATTTTCAAAAAAATCCACGTTTCTGTTGGCCTTTGAAAAAATATTTTCAAAAAAATCCACGTTTCTGTTGGCCTTTGAAAAAATATTTTCAAAAAAATCCACGTTTCTGTTGGCCTTTGAAAAAATATTTTCAAAAAAAAATCCACGTTTCTGTTGGCCCTTGAAAAAATATTACCAAAAAAATCCACATTCCTGTTGGTCCTTGAAAAAATATTCTTTAAAAATCCACGTTTTTGTAGGTCCTTGAAAAAATATTCTTTAAAAATCCACGTTTCTGTTGGTCCTTGAAAAAATATTCTTTATAAAATCCACGTTTCACCGATGTTGATGGGATGTTTCTTCTCCCATTCCTTTTATTCTTGGTAATTTTTCCCTGACCCCTGCCTGTATGCCGACCATTCGTCCATATTAAAAGAAATTGGACAGCATTTTTTTTCGCTCGGACGTATGGATATGCATTGGAGATTCTCTTGTCTCTTTGCCAATACGTATTACTCGTATATGTGAGTGTGTGTGACACATACATTAACAAATTCCTTGCTAACATCACACATATCTTCTCTAAGCTTCTGCTTGTTTGAGAACAAACAAGAAAAACCAAGAGAGGGGTAGGAGAGAGAGAGAGAGAAATGCCAAAGAACGGGATGTGGTATTTGTGGTGACTTTTATTGCATTGTGGGTGTTATCATAAATACGTATTTTACGGTCATTTTCATTTCATCGATTGGGTGTGTTTTCCAGCACCACCACACCACCATTTTCCCTTTTATTGTTTGTCACTGTTTGTCTTCTATGATGTTGCCTTTATTTTCTTTCCACGGACAATATGCAACAATGGAATGCGTGTTAAGTCGCCATCCCGTGGCTGGTAATAATGTCCCGAGCATAGAAACTCGAGCTTCATTTCCTTACGATTTATTGCATTTTATTGTTGGTGTTGTTGCTCTTCCATATATTTATATGACTGCTGCGAAAGTATGTGTTAAATATGTGACAAGAGTGTGTCTATGTGTGTCCGAGTGTGTGTGTGTGAGTGGCATGGTGTTAATACTGCCATAAAAATATTCTTTGGGATTATTTTTTTATGATGATTGTGGTCGGTTGCTGTCGTGGTTTGTTAGCTCTGCTGTTATATCAGCCATCAATAATGCTGATTTTATTATTTTATTTCCTTCACAATCTTTTTTATTTATTTTTTTTTTTGCTATTTTCTTCTTATTTTCTTTCTCCTTTTTTGCTGTTTATGGCTTGTATTTGTATAGCATTTATCTCCCCCGTACTCATTTCCAATCTACAATCAATTTATTGCACAGAGTGCAAATTTGTGACAAATATAGCTGTTCGTTAAATAGTTATTATTTAATTTATTTACGACAGTCATCATCAATGATTTACAAGAGAACAAAGCAGAAACAATAGAAATGGTCTTATGAATAAATGTCAATATTAAAAGGAAAGAGAACGAGAGAGGGGGAGATTATGGCAGGATTTATTAGATATAATAAGGAAATGAATTATATAGAAAATGGAGCAGAACAAGCAATTTGCAATTGCAGATTCATGTATTAATAGCATTTCAATGGAATTAAGTCAGCACTATTTGTATATCGGATTAGATTCGAAAATCTTCTCCGGAGATTGCAGAGATGCAAAGAGAAAAATTCTCTGGATGTTTGTTAACAACACAAAAATCCATTATGAAAGTAGCACTAGAAGACACATATATCGACGTCTAAGGGGGATAAAATTCCCCCACTTCATTTTTTTACAATCTTAACCCTCAAGCTTCTGGGTCCTTTTTCCAATATATGGATAAGGCAAGAATTTTTTAAAAAATATTTGTCAAGGAATAACATTTCATTAAACGTGTATTTTTTAAGAATGTCATTCAAGGATGAATCCATCAAACGTGTTTTTTTAAGAATATTTTTTCAAGGACCTCGAGACCGTCAATCGTGTTTTTTAATGTTTTCAAGGATCAACATGCATTTTTAAAGTATATTTTTCAAGGACCAACCGGACATTTTTAAATTATAAGACACATTGCGAATACGACCATACTTTCTAAGAAGACACTTTGCGAACACGACCATATTTTTAATAAGACCCATTGCGAATACAACCATACTTTCTAACAAGACTCTTTGAGAATACGACCATACTTTCTAACAGTACACTTTGCGAATACCACCATACTTTCAAGTCAAATTACAATATGCGACAAATTTCATTATTTTCATTTATTATGGGGCAGTTGAGCTAAAAAAAAGGACATCTGTATGGCAGATTACAAGAGTAGAGCTATAAATAGACGACACTTATGTCGGCGTCTCAAAACTTTAGACGGGGCAAATTACCTCTTTTTCTACACTTTGGAAAATTTTCGGACTAGGATAGGGTGAGATAAAAAAAACTGCAAAAAAGTCAAATTGAATGAAAGCAAAAAATGTCAGAAATAGCATCAAATTTTGGAATATGTTTAGATTTCTTCGAATTGGTCACCTTTGGCACGAATTTTGGCCTTCAAACGGTCAATGAAACAATCACACTCTGCGCGAATGTTGCTCTGCGGTATTTTGGCCCATTCCCGGCGAAGCGCTTGCTTGAGGTGATTGACACTTTGGTATTTTTTAGTGCCAACCTTGCTTTCCAAAATACTCCAGACACAATAGTCCAACGGATTGCTATCCGGAGATTTTGGTGACCATTGTGTGCTGGAAATGAAGAGAGGAACCTCATTTTGTAACCATTCTTGGGTGGCGCGTGCAGAGTGCGATGGTGCTGAGTCCTGTTGAAATGTCCAAGGTCTGTGGCCAAAATGTTTGCGTGACCAAAGCTTTAATACACCCTCCAGAATATTTTCCCGATAATATTCGGCATTTATTCTGATGCCACGGTCGATTAATACGGAGAGCGACCATCGGCTGTTATGGCGGCCCTCACCATCACCATGGCTGGCGCTTGAGTTCTGGTGGCCAACCGAAGGTGTACATTCTCAGCTGACCTCTTTGGCAAGTAAACACGATCATTTTGTTTGTTTACAAACTGCTGGACAACAAATGTTTTCTCATCGGAGAAAACCAAATTCGGCAGTTCACCACTTAGATCATGTTCAGAGATTGGCAATATCGGTCCACTCCTTCTGGTATCTCACCCCACAAAAAGGTCGAAATATTTTACTGCACAGAAAGAGAAATAGTTCTCCGATTTTGCTCCAACTTTGCAAATGCTAAAATTTGCATCAGTGCTAAGGCAGGTGTGAAAATCGGCAAGTACCTCCAACACAAAGGGTAAAAAATTGACCCATTGGTCCAATATTTTTTGGTACCTCTCCCACAAAGGGATCTTCGTCTTTGGAGGAAATCCGTTTTAGAATATTTGGACTCGATCTAGCCATGTACTTCTATCCGACCGACCGTTTAATACCTTTCCAGGGGTTATTCGACTCGTAAAACTCTTAAGTTTTGGGTGGATATGGAAAAGTACCCAGAGACGTGCTTCGATGTGGTTTCGAAATGTAGTTCCTGTCGTCATTGGGTACGGGTGATTTATTTCGTATCTGATTAAAATTCCCTGACTCTTCGTTAAAATTGTTTATCAAAACTTTAACGCCCGCCTATAGAGGCTCTCTCAGTTAATTTTTGAGAATGCCAGAAAATATTAAAACACCTAATCTCAGTCTCCTTTAATCACTTAGCCTTACGTATTGTCCTTGTAAATTAAACTGCCAAACAAACCAATTATTCCCTGAAATTAAAAATCAATTCTAGAATTCGAATTAGTTTCTCCCAACTTTCAAATGAAATCATGTTGAAAAAACAAAAACAAACCTTTAATTGTCCTATTTTTCATTATCCCAACATTGTTATTAACACAAATCAATTTGAAATCCACTATTCCTGGCTCTTAGCAACTAAAATGTGTGCGCTCTTTTTTATCAAGCCGTAATAAATACTCTTCCAGCAATCATCAGCTTGCCACCCCTCCCTCGCAGGCGATGACTTTAGTGCAAATTAGTATTTTCAGCATTTAAATCTCGTGAGGATTTATTATGGTCTATTTACAAGCGTCTGATTGAATAATTTATTGTTTATTTCAGTTTTTTTGCTGTGTTTCACTATCAACGGCTGTAATTCTTCTTATTCTGCTCTCGTTGGCTGACTCTCTGGGGGCGAGAGAGAGAGAGGAAGGGAGAAAAGAGTAAACGGTTATTTATGTATTCACTATTGGCGCTATATCACGTTATTTGGCGTCGGAGTCATATGTCATTCTGGCCGTCAGTCAGGCTGTCCGTCTGTCTGGCTGGTTATCCCGCTGTCTGTCTGCCATTCTGTCGAGCTGTCAGTCAATCATTCATTCATTTATTGGCTTTATCGTCATAGATAAATCAGTTGGCAATAATCTGTAAAATGTATACAAACATAAGTATGTGTGAGAGGCAATGTGTGAAGATGTGTGTATGTGAGGAAGTGAGTGAGGAAGTCTGGATGTTTGTGATTTTGTAACCTTTCCAGCAGCCAAGCCAGCCATGTTGATGTGTGTAAAATAATGTTGTTATTGTTGTTTATGGCTCAAAAACACACCCGCACTCACACACCTACACATTCACCATATTTTAATCTTAACAACAATCATATTGAAATTGTAAAATAAAAAATAAATATCTTAATGTTATTTTTATATATCCTTAACATAACAACTAATTAATTAATTTAATTTGTTTAATATAAATACATATGTATATGTGTACATGTATGTATGTGTATGCTGTTACTTTATTGAGCCATATATATCCCATCTGCAATACGACCATATGCAATTTGCTATTTGTTTACCATTTTATTTTATTGGACGCCAATTAACATTGCATCGGGCAAAAATAATTAACAGCTAAGCCTCTTGTCCCTAATAAAATATATAATTTATAATTAATTGGGGAAAAAATACAAAAACACATAATATTATACACATAAACATTAATGCACATAAAAAAATCGGCAAATACAATTGTGGAAAAAACATTAATTTTTATTAAGCCTTTTAATTTGTTTTGTTAACGGTTAATGTAATTAATATGCCAACATATATGTGTTATGTGGGTATGTATGTATGTATACATGTATTGTGTGACAGAAATATCGAGATTTTAATGAAAAAAACATTAAATACCAATTACAGTTTTGTTTCTTTTTTTTCAAATATTTTTAAATCCTAAAATTAAACACAATTTGTAATAATTGCGAAATAGTATTAATTGACATGTTGCAAGCAACCAAGGCAATTTTCATTAGCCTCTGCTATTGCTTGTGAAAATAGCGATGGTTAGTAATTTATGGACCATACAGAACACATGTCTCCCACATTTAGTTGGCATTGATAGTAAGTTGGTTTAAGAGGCATATTGCAGATTTGTACTCGTTGTGATCTAATAATGAAGCATAACATTGTTCATACTTTCTTTTTAGAAGCTTCAAATTCGTAAAAAGTGCCTCCGAATATTTGTTTCGCAACCATTTTTTTTTAAAAAATTTTCCTGAAAAAAAAACAGATAGAATTATATTGGGCCATTTTTAGAAAACGTGATCATGACGATTTTGAATACCCTCCACCAATAGAAACGAATTTGGCAATTTTCAAAAAAAAAAAAAATAAAATCCGTTAAAAATCCTGTTAAAATTTTAAAAATACCGAATGTAGCCGTTATTTTAGGGTATATACGACGACGAGGACCTGCATAGGCAAATTTTGTCATAATCCACTAAAATATTCAAATGCGAAAATTGAAAAAAAAATCGGTGAATAATGTAGCTAAAATCATCAAAATACAGAATAGGGGGAGGTACCATTATATGGAGGCTATACCAAAACGCACATACAGTAGGCTGTAGTATCCATTACGAACTTCAAATACCAAATAATTACGGTATAAAAAATCATGAAAATACCGAATAACGGGAGTTACTGTTATATGGAGACTATACGAAACGGTGGACCGACATGGCCCATTTATGAACTTATCCTGCCTACTGGAAAACTATGCATGTAAAGTCAAACGCCATAATTCTTACATTTTTTTTTAATTTTATTGAATGAAAGCAAAAAATGCCGGAAATAGCATTAAATTTTAGAATAAATTTAGATTTGTTCGAATTGATCTCCTTTGGCACGAATGATGGCCTTCAAACGGCCAATGAAACCGTCACACGCAGCCCGAATGATGCTCTGTGGTATTTTAGCCCATTCCAGGGGTAGCGCTTGCTTGAGATGATCGACAATTTGGTATTTTATAGTGCCAACCTTGCTTTCCAAAATACTCCAGACACAATAGTCTAACGGATTGGTATCCGAAGATTTTGGTGGCCATTGTGTGCTGTAAATGAAGCGAGGAACCTCATTTTGTAACCATTCTTGGGTGGCACGTGCTGAGTGTGATGGTGCTGAGTCCTGTTGGAATGTCCAAGGTCTGCGGCCAAAATGTTTGGGTGCCTCAGACTTTAATATACCCTCCAGAATATTTTCGTTATAATATTCGGCATTTTCTTCTGATGTCATGGTCATTCATTCTGATGCCACGAAGAGCGACCATCGGCTCTTGTGAGGGCCCACACCATCATCATGGCCGGCGCTTGAGTTCTGGTGGCCAACCGAAGGTGCACATTTTCAGCTAAACTCTTTGGCATTTTGTTTGTTTACAAACTGGAGAAAACCAAATTCGGCAGTTCACCATTACCACTTTCGGCCAAGCGAAGCAACTCTTTAGCTCTTTTGAGTCTATTTTCTTTCTGTTGCGGTGTAAGTTCTTGCACTTTTTGGAATTTGGAATTTCAATGGCTTTGCCCCGAGCTCATTTTTTTAATATTTGCCGAACGGAATGTTTGCAAAATGTTCAGCTCACGAGCCATTTTTCGGCCACTGCAACGCGAGTTACGATCAAGTCTCTTCTTTACCTTTCTGCTAATGTTGTTTTTTTCTTCCGTCCACTACCTTGACGTCGGGTTACGCTGCCAGTATCTCGGTAACGAGCGATGCTATGAGACACAAAAGATTTATTCACATTTAAATGCTGGAGTGCTCTATCAATAGCCACTTGTGGTTTTCCAGCCAAATATAAAGAAATCACACTATCACGCTTGAACACCGAATCACGAATTACTTTTTTTCCGGAAAATTCTCACCAAAATGCTTTTGTACGCTTATAAACAATATAAAGGGCTGTCACTGGAATAATTTTAGCAACTATCGGAAGAGTGGCGTAGAAATTACAGTAGTTTGAAGTTGGTTGCCGTTTTTATCATCTCACCCTGCATACACTTTGTTTCCAAGTTTTCACAAGGATTCACTTTAAATATCCGGGCTATCTTAAAAAATCTTGTGAACGATTTACGTTTATTGGATGTCTACGTCCTCTAAAAAAAAAAAAACTAATTAAATCCACAATAAATATATCATTTATGGTCAACTTAAAAGATCCATGTTTTGGTATGGCCCCATATAATGATACCTTCCTATTTACGGTATTTTGGTGATTCAAGCGACATTATTCACCAGAAATTTTTCAAATTTGATATTTGAAGTTCATAATGGATGGATGCTACAGCCTATGACAGAAAATTGTCTATGCAGGTCCCCGCCTTTGTATAGCCCCCATATAAGGGTACCTGCCAATATTCGGTATTTTGATGATTTAAGCGACATTATTCACCGGAATTGTTTAAAATTTAGTATTTGAAGTTCGTAATGGATACTACAGGCTAAGACAGAAAATTGTCCGTGTAGGTCCACGTCTTCGTATAGCCACCATATAAGGGTACCTGCCAATATTCGGTATTTTGATAATTTTAGCGACATTGTTCACCGGAATTGTTTAAAATTTAGTATTTGAGGTACGTAATGGATACTACAGCCTAAGATAGAAAATTGTCCATGAAGGTCCCCGCCTTCGTATAACGCCATATAACGGTACCTCCCGATATTCGGTATTTTGATGATTTTATAGACATTATTCACCGGAAATGTTTAGAATTTGGTATTTGCAATACGTAAAGGATACTACAGCCTGTGACAGAAAACTGTCCGTGCAGGTCCATGTTTTGGTATAGCCCCTATATAATGGTATCTCCCATTCGGTATTTTAAGATTTTAATAGCATTTTTAACGGATTTTGTTTTCTCGAAAATTGCCAAATTCGTTCCAAATGGTGGAGTGTAATCAGAGATCTGACCGGCCGAACTTACAGTTTTTTACTTGTTTCTTCCAACAGAACAAAGAGTAGGTTCAGTGAGTATGTTGGAAAAAAATAAAGCAAATCAAACACTCATAAATTGCAATACACAAATTTATACATCTCTTCCCACAACCTAAAATCTACAAAATATACACATGACGAAATTCCTGTTATAAATTGAACAAATGGAATATTTTCACAAATACGAAAACATTGCACTCACACAAGCACACAATTCATATCAGCTAGCCATTCATCACACATACAAACATAAATACCAGCAAAAGGTTATTTGGAAACCCGAAGAGAGAGATAGAGAGAAAAATCAGATTTATATCATTAAATAAACGATTTTTATTTATGCTCGTAAATAATACTATAACACACACACACACACACAAAGTCCAACAACTACAATAATAATTCAACTACAAAAAAAAAAAAAACAAACACGACTATTGAACCCCTAAAATACCCGCAAATAGAGTGAAAAGCTTATGCCATGTTTATGGGCCAGTGGCGAAAGAAAGGTCTATTTATTAGTGTGTGTGGGTGTGCATATGTGTGTGTGTGCAAATTGCCAAAGTGTATATTTGTGTGTGTTGTACATTTGTGTTTAACCAGGCCATAGTTGTCACCAACCACTCACACTTGCACTTGAACACACACACGCCAGACAAACAGGCGGATTACCAACATTTACGTTCTGCATACATGAGAGCGTGGACAGCACCCGTACACTGGCAGAATATTCCATAATATTGAACAAGCGAGCTGATATGTAAAGTAATGATGATTATTTAAAGCCAAAGTGGATGTGGAACATACATGCATATGGGTGATGGGTGAAGAATATACAGTGGAACCTACATTACGAGATGTTCTGTTTATTTTTGAAGCAATAAATTATTTTTCATGCAGAGATGGAAATATCTGCAATCAAATAATATTTTTCAAATTCCTTGAAAAATCTCTGAATGTTCCTATGGACATTTGTCAGGAGGTCCCACTGTCTTTGTATAACACCACGGTAACACCCGAATCGTCATGAGATTAAACTATTTAGTAATCATTTACTTTAATAGCTTTGAATCGAACAAAAACAATTTTTTCCGCGAATCCGCTCGATCATCAATGCATGCTTAAATTGTATATGTGTGTGTGTTTATTTGTATATGTACTTGAGTGTGTGCGTGTGTGTGCTAGTTTATTTTTTTGCCCCTGTAAATCCATTGTTAAAAGGTTTCAAGTGTTTGAGGTATTTTTGTTAACAATGAATGGCTGGATGGATGGATGGCTGGATTTTATACAGCGTCGTGTATTTTTTTTTTTTTTTTTTCATTTCTTTCTCACAATTAATTTTGAAAAATCAATCAGTTTAACAACAGAAATCCGTTAACAACATGAAAAATCATTATCGTCAACAGTACCGCCGCCACCATCACCACCACAGCATCAGCATGGTTTAAGCCACATTATCATGGCAGCATTTAACCAAAGATTTAAAGATTTAAGCCATATGGCGAGAAGAGGAAAAAACACATGCGAAAATAAAATATTTATAAAACCGGCATTAAATTTTAGGATTCCAAAAAGATGCGGAAGGTGACCAATCCAATGTGGACATTTCAAATGACTATTTAAAGGATAGGTTTTCTATAATAGACTGTTTAGGGATCCTCGAATGACAAATCGTGTTTTTCATGGAATTTTCTAACGGATTTCCACTAACATAAAGATGTTCTAAAATTTATTCGAGGATTAGCGAACTTCCACATGTGGATTTTTGAGATTTTTTTAAAATTTAATAACACTTAAAAAAGTAGGGCGTAAAGGATTTTTACAAAGGACCACAAACCTAAAACGTTGAATTTTTTGGGGGTACTCTAGTAAGGACCGTTCGAATGTGACATTTTCATAAATCATCCAACCCCAAAATGTGATCCATTTCTAAATTTTTTGCAAAGATCAATAATCGTAAAAAAAGAAGACTTTAGAGAATTTCCCCCAAAATTTTGAATATCAGAACATCAATTGTACAAGCAAATTAATTCTTTATAATTTTTTCATATCCTTAATCCTTTTAAATTAAAATTAATTATTTGGAATATGGAACCTCGAAATATGGATTTTTTAGAAATTGTTATCAACGATCATCAACCATTAAAACGTAGATTTAATTAATTTAGAATTTTAGCATGGATTTTTGTAAAAAGAGGATTTTTATACCTTTAGCCCTGTGGCTACAGTGGGTATACATCATTTGATACGAGCAAAACGTGCCTCATCGAAATAACAATTTTAGACACCAGGTTTGTTTGGACCAAATTTGTTTCAGGACATTTGTAGCCAATCTAAGGATGTTTGTCTGCCTGGTGTGTACAAAAAAAAATTTTTAATATTTTTTTTTATATCCACGTTTACCGGTCTTTTGGTCCTTGGAAAAATATTCTTTAAAAAATCTACGTTTATTGGTCTTTTGGTCCTTGGAAAAATATTCTTTAAAAAATCTACGTTTATTGGTCTTTTGGTCCTTGAAAAAATATTCTTTTAAAAAATCCAAGTTTATTGGTCTTTTGGTCCTTGAAAAAATATTCTTTAAAAAATCCACGTGGTCTTGTGGTCCTTGAAAAAAAATATTCTTTAAAAAATCCAGGTTTATTGGGCTTTTGGTCCTTGAAAAAAAATATTCTTTAAAAAATCCAGGTTTATTGGGCTTTTGGTCCTTGAAAAAATATTCTTTTAAAAAATCCAAGTTTATTGGTCTTTTGGTCCTTGAAAAAATATTCTTTTAAAAAATCCAAGTTTATTGGTCTTTTGGTCTTTGAAAAAATATTCTTTAAAAAATCCACGTTTACTGGTCTTATGGTCCTTGGAAAAATATTCTTTAAAAAATCCACGTTTACTGGTCTTTTGGTCATAGGAAAAATATTCTTTAAAAAAATCCACGTTTACTAGTCTTTTAGTCCTTGAAAAAATATTCTTTAAAAAATCCACGTTTATTGGTCTTTTGGTCCTTAAAAAAATATTCTTTAAAAAATCCACATTTATAGGTCTTTTGGTCCTTAAAAAAATATTCTTTAAAAAATCCACGTTTATTGGTCTTTTGGTCCTTAAAAAAATATTCTTTAAAAAATCCACATTTATAGGTCTTTTGGTCCTTAACAAAATATTCTTTAAAAAATCCACGTTTATTGGTCTTTTGGTCCTTAAAAAAAAATTCTTTAAAAAATCCACATTTATAGGTCTTTTAGTCCTTAAAAAAATATTCTTTAAAAAATCTACGTTTATTGTTCTGTTGGTCCTTGAAAAAATATTCTTTAAAAAATCCACGTTTACTGGTCTTATGGTCCTTGAAAAAATATTCTTTAAAAAATCCACGTTTACTGGTCTTATGGTCCTTGAAAAAATATTTTTTAAAAAAATCCACGTTTCTGTTGGTCCTTTGAAAAATACTCTTTAAAAAAATCCACGTTTCTGTCGGTCCTTGGAAAAATATTCTTTAAAAAATCCATGTTTCTGTTGATCCTTGGAAATATATTCTTTAAAAAATCCACGTTTCTGTTGGTCCTTGGAAAAATATTCTTTAAAAAATTCACGTTTCTGTTGGTCCTTGAAAAAATGCTGTTTACAAATCCACATTTCTGTTGGTCCTTGAAAAAACATTCTTAAAAAAGTCCACATTACTGTCGATCCTTGAAAAAATATTCTAAAAAAAATTCACAATTCTCTTGGTCTTTGGAAAAAAATCCACATTAATTGATTTTTTGTTCCTCTTAGTCAAGGAATATTTTTTCGTGAATTTTTAGGGGCTACCAGTAATATTAAATATATTTTGTTTTCAGAGAATATGGATGAATTTCAAAAAAAAAGTCAAGGGCTTGGATGATTCCGAACCGATTTATGTTTTATGTAACTTCTGGATCAGATTTTAACTCAGAAATTCTAAATGAAAAAGATATTTTCAGTTTGAAAAGTATTCTAAACCATTGCCAATATTCCTAACCTTTTTTTCGAAAAAATAATAGAAAAATTGACGCCATAGACGACCAACTGAGTGGAAATACTGAATACTTGAATGAACACAAATGGCAAAGACACAAGCAGCACAAGTGTAAATGCTACGGTTTCCTTTTGTTGTTGTTAAAATATCCTTTCAATGTTTTTGCTGTTGTTGTAAATTCTACGGCTTTGCCCATGAATGTGTGAGGCTGTGTGTTTAGAAAACAATAATTTCATTTAAGTGCTTTTAACTGTGAGCGTAGTATATTTCCGGTTTCTTTTTGTTCAAATTCTCTTCATCGTCGCCATCGTCTTCTGCTTCTTCGTCGCTTTCCTTTTGTATTCGTTCAACTGTCATTTCCATTTTTAGTTTCCAAACGGGTTGCCACTAATTTTTCACAATCGTCGCAGCTTCAGTCGCTGTCGCCAGGCACTAACACTAATACAACAATTGTTGTTTGTCTTTAACAAGGACATTTGCAAAATAAAGGATGTAAAACGTTGTGCTAATGCTCAGCGGCGGTGGCAGCATCGACACTATCATCCCCACCGAAGAAGGCCACTTAAACGAAATGAATGCTCCTCGTCGTGCTGCTTTTGAAATGTGAGAATTGAAAAATTATGTTTTTCAGTTTTGTCGTTTGTTTGTTGGCTTTTTTGTTTTATTGTTTGCCGAATCCTTGCTTATTCATTCAATAATTGGTTGCTGGTTGTTTGTGTTGTCCTTGCTTAGATAACAACAACAATACATAGTTGTTGTGATTTTAAGCTCAAGTGTCTAAATGTGCAGTTAATTGTAAAAATGCTTTTAGCGGCTTTTGTTTCTCCCCCTAAATTATTTGCGTTGCAAGTAGGTGGGGAGGGTAGTGAGGGTTTTGGTTGTTAATTTTATTTGCTCAGATAATTTGGGAGATTTATTAAAATCAAAAGGCAATTTTCAAAGACTCATGTTAATTTTGATAACTGGTTAAGAGTTATTTAAAATATGAAAAAAAAAGTTTGCGTGTTTTTAGAATATTTAAAGAAATGCAGATGGAAAAAATATTCTTTAAAAAATCCAAGTTCATTGATCCTTGGGACCTTGAAATAATATTTTTTTAAAAATCCAAGTTCATTAAACCTTTGGTCCTTGAAAAAATATTTTTTTAAAAATCCACGTTGCTGTTGGTCCATGAAAAAATATTTTTTTAAAAATCCATGTTGCTGTTGGCCCATGAAAAAATATTTTTTAAAAAATCCTGTTGGTCTTTGAAAATAACCATTAAAAACCCACGTTCCCTTCGGTCCTTGAAAATTTTTCTTTAAAAACCCACGTTCCCTTCGGTCCTTGAAAATTTTTCTTTAAAAAATGCAAGTTTCTGTTGTTTCTCGAAAAATTATTCTTTAAAAAATCCACGTTTCCGTTGTTCCTTGAAAAATTATTTTTTAAAAAATCCAAGTTTCTGTTGTTCCTTAAAAAATTATTCTTAAAAAAATCCAGATTTCTGTTGTTCCTTGAAAAAATATTCTTTAAAAAATCCACGTTTCTGTTG
Source organism: Musca domestica (assembly GCF_030504385.1). NCBI lineage: Eukaryota > Metazoa > Arthropoda > Insecta > Diptera > Muscidae > Musca > Musca domestica. The sequence goes on from NW_026712155.1 coordinate 16,526,558, forward strand.
GTCCTTGAAAAAATATTCTTTAAAAAATCCACGTTGCTGTTGTTCCTTAAAAAAATATTTTTTTTTAAAAATCCACGTTTCTGTTGGTCCTTGAAAAAATATTTTTTTTTAAATCCACGTTGCTGTTGGTCCTTGAAGAAATATTTTTTTTTTAAATCCACGTTGCTATTGGTCCTTGAAAAAATATTTTTGTAAAAATCCACGTTGCTGTTGGTCCTTAAAAAAATATTTTTTTTTAAATCCACGTTTCTGTTGGTCCTTGAAGAAATCTTCTTTAAAAATCCACGTCTCTATTGGTATTTGAAAAAATCTTCTTTAAAAAATCCACGTTTCTTTTGGTCCTTGCAAAAATATTTTTTTAAAAAATCCACGTTTCTGTTGGTCCTTGAACAAATATTATGTAAAAAAATCTTTTTTAAAACATCTACGTTTGCTTTCTTGAGTTTTAAATGCAAAAACCTTTCTTCTCCTGGATTTCTAAATAATCTGCCAAGTTATTGCTGTTGTTTTCTTTATCCAAACACCTGCTCAACAAGCAGCGGTATTACCGTGATTTACAGTCAATTGACTTTAATTGCCTTTATATGCATTTGGTTAATAAATATGTATGTGTGTGTCAGAATTACCTTGTTTGTGTGAGTACCCATGCCATGCGTTTGTTTGTTTGTGTGCGTACGTGAAAAATATTTAACTTCAATTTTTGGCTACGCAATTCATTCCATTTAAATTGCCATGGTCTGTGTCTATGCTATTCACGTATGTGTGAGTGTATGCCGCGCAATTTGTGTGTGTGTATGTGTGAGTGATTCACATAAATACTCGTTGAGAAATTAACATGAATTGCCAAAATTAAGCTACTTTAAGACATACACGCATGCAGCACTTAAGCCTGTAAGACCCGCATTGCTCCTTCTCCTCCTCGCCCCACTCCCTCCTTTAACGACGGCTAATGTAAGCCTATAAAGGGTATTTTGCGTATGGGAATGATGAGATGGTGTTAGTGGAAAGCACTAACATAAACAATTCATGCACAACCTTGGAAATGCTACATAATACCCTACTTTATGTTGACTAAAGTCATTTCGTACACTACAATTACAAACAGACAGACTAGCACACAAAAATGTGAGAGAGAACACCGAAGAGGGAAGGGAGAGAGAATAATATGCCTATGTATGAATGAATGAGTTTAAAGGCACTTACTCATACTTAGCCACATTTATATATACTAATCAACACTAATATACAGCATGCCTACTTTTGAGGCCTAAAAGACTGGTGGTAGTTAGGAAACGATTCAAAAAAAAAACACTCCCACGCACACATTCACATCCATGTATGTACACAATAACACGTCGCCACACAAATAAACCTTTAGTTGCTTCGTGTCCATAATTTTAGCTTAAAAACGAAAATTTACGCAATTGTTATAATAACCCAGCAAACTGTATAAATGTGGAAGCCATCAAGCCAGCCGAACTACCATCCATCCGTCCGTCTGTCCTTCCGCCCACAAAAACATTACCACTCATTGATGGTTGGTTGGCTCAAAGTAATATGTATTTTATTTTATGTAGCAAGCGGAAAAGCTTATTAGTGGCAAAAAAAATATACGCACACTTAAGAACATACGCTGCAGACACCCGACGACACGACACGACACGCCAACGACTGCGACACGTCCATATGTATGTACGCATCATTGTCGAATCTCAGCAAATAAATGGATGATGAACAACTTTTATGATGGCATTTAAAGTAATCGTTGCCAGCTATGACATGGTGTAATCAGCAAGACAATGAAAAGAGGCAAAGAGTGGGAGAAGGCCAATAAACGTGGATTTTTTAAAGAGTATTTTTCAAGGATCAAAGAACTAATTAACTTGGATTTTTTGAAGAATATATTTCAAGGATCAACAGATGGATTTTTTTAAGAATATTTTTCAAGGACCAATAAACGTGGATTTTTTAAAGAATATTTTCACGGATCAATAAACGTGGATTTTTTTAGGAATATTTTCAAGGATCAATAAACGTGGATTTTTTAAGGAATATTTTCAAGGATCAATAAACGTGGATTTTTTAAGGAATATTTTCAAGGATCAATAAACGTGGATTTTTTAAGGAATATTTTCAAGGATCAATAAACGTGGATTTTTTAAGGAATATTTTCAAGGATCAATAAACGTGAATTTTTTAAGGAATATTTTCAAGGATCAATAAACGTGAATTTTTTAAGGAATATTTTCAAGGATCAACAGAAAAATAAACCTGGATTTTTTAAAGAATATTTTTTCAAGGACCTACACAGACGTGGATTTTTTCAAAGAATATTTTTCAAGGACCAACAGAGACGTGAATTTTTTCAATGAATATTTTCCAAGGACCAACAGAGACGTGGAATTTTTCAAAGAATATTTTTCAAGGACCAACAGAAACGAGGATGTTTTAAAGAATATTTTTTCAAGGACCAACAAAAACGTGGATTTTTAAAGAATATTTTTTCAAGGACCAATAGAAACGTGGATTTTTAAAGAATATTTTTTCAAGGACCAACAGAAACGTGGATTTTTTAAAAAATATTTTCTCAAGGACCAATAGAAACGTGGATTTTTTAAAGAATATTTTTTCAAGGACCAATAGAAACGTGGATTTTTTAAAGAATATTTTTTCAAGGACCAATACTTTTTCAAGGACCAACAGAAACGTAGATTTTTCAAAGAATATTTTTCAAGGACCAACAGAAACGTGCATTTTTTCAAAGAATATTTGTCAAGGACCAACAGAAACGTGGATTTTTTGAGGAATATTTTTCAAGGATCAACAGACCGACGAACGAGGAATTTGTAAAGAATATTTTTCAAGGATCAAAAGACCAAAAAACCTGGATATTTAAAAAAAAATTTATAGTCCAGTAAACCTTCCTTAAAAATCCATATTATATAAGGGCCAAAAGATCGGTAAACCAACAGATGAGTAAACATGGTTTTTAAGAAAATATTTATCAAGGACTACAGACTAATGGTCCCTTTGTCTTCGGAAAAAACTCTGTAAAAAAATATACGCATATTGTCGAGGAGTTCATTGCAAAAATTCTTTAAAAAATCCACTTTTATTGTTATTGGAAAAAAATTCTTTAAAAAAATCACGTTAATTATTCAGGAGGTCCTTGGAAAAAGTTATTTGAAAATATCAACGTTTATTCGTCTGTTTATCCTTAAAAAATCCCTCAAAAATTCCACATTTCAGGCTGTCCTCGGAAACAATTCTTTAAAAAAAAAACACATTATTTGTCTCTTTGTCTATGGAAGCGATTCTTTAAAAAATCCACGTTCACTGGTCTCTTCGTCTGTAGCAAACATTTTTTAAAATATACACGTTTATCGTTTAGGAGTTCCTTGAAAAAAATAATATTTAAAATATCCAATTTTTTATTCTGGAGGTGCTAAAAAAAATCTTTAAAAAACCACGTTTGTTGTTCAAGGGGTCCTTGGAAAAAATCTTTAAAAATTCCACGTTTATTGTTCAAGGTGTCCTTGGAGAAAATTCTTTAAAATATCCACGTTTATTGGTCAGGAGGTCCTTAGAAAAAATTCTTAAAAAAATCCAAGTTTATTGTTCAGAAAGTCCTTAGAAAAAATTCTTTAAAAATCCACGTTCATTATTCAGAAGGTCGTTGCATTTTTTTTTAAATCCACGTTTATTGTTCATAAGGTCCTTGGAATTTTGTTTTAAAACATCCACGTTCATTGTTCAGGAACTCCATGGAAAAAAATCTTTAAAAATTCCACGTTTATTGTTCAGGAGGTCCTTGGAAAAAAATCTTTAAAAAATCCACGATTATTGCTAAAAATTACCTATTTTTGTTCTGAATGTCCTTGGAAAATAATTCTTGTAAAAATCAACGTTTTTTGTTTCGGAGTTCCTTGGAAAAAATCTTTAAAAAATGCAAGTTCATTATTCAGGAGGTCCTTAGAAAAAATTCTCTAAAAATTTTTGAAAAAATTCTTAAAAAAATTCCTTTTATTTTTCAGGAGGTCCCTGATTTATTTTTTTAAGTCCCCTGCTATTGGTTCCTGAAAATATGCTTTAATAATATTCTTCCCTCAATTTCCATACCACCCTCTTCAATATTTATAGTTATTTTTTGTTGCCATCCACATATTTCATTATAAATATCTGTATATCTGCCACCGTGTGTGTGACATGATAATGACAAGACACACATTTCTGTTTGGCGTTCCATTGTGTTAAAGTATTTCTTTGTGTGCTTAACGAAATGCGTGTGTGTGTGTGCGTGTGTAATATTTATATATATGTATAAAATACAAAAAAAAATACCGATTCATTTCATATAGGAGTTGCAGTAATATTTCATTCCTGAACTGAATACTACACGCCCGTGAATTCGTTATGGTGTATCATTGCCGTATTATTCTTTTATGCCTCCTGCTCCTCCTCCTTCCTCCTGTGTATCCAGCCACATTCAAAGGTGTTATGTTTTTGGGTGTTGGCTTTTGTATTGTCAGGTTAACAATGTGAGAGCGTAGCAAACATCAGCCAAACATAATGTTCGAAAGATGGCTTTAAGTAATATGCTCTCCAGACACACCGCAACAATACGCTTCGATGATGGTGATAATAAAAAAGTACAAATTACGATAATCAAAAACAACAAAAAAAAAGAATATTGTAAAGAATATTTCATTAAACTTGTTACAACCTTAATGCCTTTCAACTTGGTTAATATGATATTGTTGTTGTTGCTGTTCGTGTTCATTTGTAGGGGGGCGTGAACTTTCCGTACGAAGTGAAAAAAATTAGCTTTATTAATATGAGGAAGTTTTTGCGTGCATATATTTTATGGGTGGAAAATATGGCTGTAGACTTTTAAGAGGTTTTTAATTTCGGCTTAATGGAGTTCAAGGAACTATTAAGTTTTTAAGGCACATTTGGAAGGGGGAATAAAATATTTGAAAGGGGGAATAAAAGAATATGAAAATTGGCATGAGACCCACAATTATTATAATCTCACTATTATCTCCATTATTTACCCCCTCTAAAATAATAAAACCTTTTCTCCACCTCTCTTCCAGATTGTCAACGAATACACCGACTGGGATCGTGCCTCACAGCATCCGATCAATACCCGTGACACAGCAGTAGCTGCCCTCTCAGATGCTCAATTTGTCGCCCCTCTCATTCGCACGGCGGATATTTTTGCTGCCAATTCACCACCACCCATGTCCAGCTCATCGGGCGGTGGTACAGCATCAGCCTCAACCCAATATCCTGGCCAATCGGGACGTTGTTATTTCTATGTTTTCGATTATCAGACGAAAGATGGCGACTACCCACAGCGCATGGGTACAGTGCATGGTGAAGATTTGCCGTACATCTTTGGTGCACCCCTCGTTGATGGTTTTAGTCATTTTCCACAAAACTATACCAAATCGGAAATTGCTCTGTCGGAGGCGGTCATAACATTTTGGACTAATTTCGCCAGAACGGGGTAAGTAAACGGGGTAAAAAATACATCAATATAAATGTGACAAAATTTTCGGATTAACATAAGAAAATAATGCCAGAATAGTCGTTAGAACTTGAATGGTGATCACTGATTAATAAATGCAAAAAAAAAAAATTATTCCTTGGAACTTCATAGGTCAAACTCATAGACCTGACCCTGAACATTAGGCAAAATCTTCAAACATCAGAATATTTCCTTGAAAATCGGAATTATCACATATCCTATAAATTCTACAAAGTCAAGATAGAAAAATTACAGTTTTATTATTTAAAAAAAAATATTTAAAAAAACACGATTCTATCCCTGAGAGTCCTTTCAAAAATATTGCAAAAAAGCAAAACGTTAGCTCCGATAGTCCTTGACATAAAATACCTAAATGCTGCACAATGTAAACTCCAAAACGACTGATAAAAATATATTTAAAAATCTATTCAAATAGCTTTGATAAATTTTATTTTTTAATCCTTTAGAGAGTCCTTTTAAATATTTTTTTAAATCCTCCAAGAAGCACTTGAAAAACTGTTTTCTGAAAAATTTTCAGAGTCTTTTTTTAATACAACACGATTTCAATATTAATATTTACTCCAACTCCAGGGTGTTCTTATGAAAATGTGCTTCAGAAATATTCTTAAAATAGACAAAATGTAAGCTCTGCCTTAGGCTTTGAATTTTATCAATTACAGCCGAAGTTGAGTTCAGAGTGTTTGGATCGAGTCTAAGTCTGATTGTGCAATCTTCCAATTTTGGTTATGGGTACAAGCCCCGAATTCGACGCTGCCTCTGGCAAAATAGATTGACTTCGATTTCGAAACCTTTGCAATAATAATCATTTTTTTTAATTCCATAATATTCTGTGATTACTGTCCTTTTTGAAAGAATATACAATAGTGACTGTTAAAGTCACAAAAAGTTTTTATTTAATTTTTAAGAATCCTTCCAAAACTACTTTTAATAAAAGTCCATGCAAATAGGTCGAAAGGTCATGAAAACAAAATTCTCTAAAATCCTTAAAAATTTAGTTTTTAAATTCGCGATTATTTTTCAAGGATACTTGGGAAAATATATATTGCGCTATGACTCAAGAAAAATTTTTAAAGAAATATGACTTTTTCAAAATTCGATTTTTAAAAAAGACATGTTTAAGAAATCCAGTATTAAGCCCTCAGAATCCTTAAAGCATATTTCTAAAACAATCCACTACATTAAGTCAGCTGTAATAGCTTTAAAAATAATATTTGTAAAACTTTCAAATTAAAAAACTTAATTTTAAAAATTTTACTTAGTAAAAAAAATCTACAAAAACAACAACAAATGTATTCTCTCAAAGTTCCTTAGAACATTTTTTTTTAAAGAATACAGGAATTTACAATTTAGGGTACTTAAATTAAATTCATTGATAAATTCTTAAAAAAGCTCCGACTATTGTAATGAAAATCCTTAAAAATTATCGCCTTCGAAAAGTCGAAAAATATATCCTTAAAAATCCACAATTTAAGGTCTAGTAGTCCTAAATAAATGTTATTTATGAAGGAAAATTCGATTTGGGGTCTTACAAAATATTCTTAAAAATATTTGTACAAAATCCATTTGAAATTCATAGACAGTAAAAAAATCCAAGTCCTGTAAAAGTCCTGAAAATTAAAAAAAATGTTTGAAAAATCCATGATTTAGTAGTCCTTAATAAAATATCCATGAAAAATATTATTTAAAACATACACGATTTGAGCCATTGTAGTCCTTAAAAGCCTCTTTAAAATATTATTTAAAAGTCCTAGATATGAAAGTCCTTAAAAAACTTCCTTTAAAATTTACTCTAAAAAATTCACGGTTTAAAGACTGGAAGTCCTTATGTCCTTAAAAGTATTCTTTAAAAATCCACGATTTGAAGTCTGAAAGTCCTTAAAAATATTCTTTAAAAAAACTCGATTTGAAGTCTGAAAGTCCTTCAAAATATTATTTAAAAATCCACGATTTGAAGTCTGGAAGTCCTTGAAAAATGTCCTGAAGAATATTCTTTAAAAATCCACGATTTGAAGTCTGACAGTCCTTAAATATATTCGTTAAAAAACCTCGATTTGAAGTCTGGAAGTCCTTAAAAATATTATTTTAAAAATACACGATTTGAAGTCTGGAAGTCCTTTAAAAATCCACGATTTAAAGTCTGGAAGTCCTTAAAAATATTCTTTAAAAAATCCGCAATTTGATACTGTTTTTAAAAATATTCTTTAAAAATTTATGATTGTAACTCTGAAAGTCCTTAAAAATATTCTTTAAAAAAACAACGATTTGAAGTCTGGAAGCCCTTAAAATATTCTTTAAAAAGATCCACGATTTTTAAAAGTGTCCTTAAAAATATTAAAAAAAAAACCTCGACTTGTAAAAGTGCCCTTAAAAATGTTCCTTAAAAAATCCACGATTTAAAAATGTCCATAAAAATATTCTTATATTCTTAAGTCCCTAAAACTATTCTCTAAAAAATCCACGATTTGAAGTCTGAAAGTCCTTAAAAATATTCTTTAAAAATCCACCATATGAAGTCTGAAAGTCTTTAAAAAGTGTCCTTAAAAATACACAATTTGAAGTTTGGAAATCCTTAAGAAAGTATCCTTGAAATTCTTGAAAAATTCCCTTAAAAATATTGTTAAAAAATCCACGATTTGAAGTTTGGAACTCCTCTAAAAGTGTCCTTAAAAATATCCTTTAAAAAATCCGCGCTTTCCGGTTAGATTGTTCTCCATAAGTATTCTTTAAAAATAAACGATTTGAAGTCTGGGAATCCATAAAGTATTCTTTAAAAAATCCAACATTTTAGATCCGATTTGAGGTGAAGTGAATTATAAATATCCTGGGGAAGATTCTCTGAATCTAGAATGTGAGCTCTGGGAGCTTTTTAAGTGTACCTTAAAAAGTTAAAAAGTATCAGTCGGTTTTGCCGACAGATGTTTACCCTCAGTCAATGTTCGATTATTTCAAAAAAATTTAACTTTTGTTATGATTTTTGAAATTGTTGACTCTCTATGGATAAATTTCCGAAGGAATGGGCCTATATCGTCCATTTTCGCACCTAGCCTAGCACTGATGAAAATATTAGGACATGCAAAGTTAGAGCAAAATCGAATGACCCTTTCTCTTTTTGTGCACAAAAATATTTTTTTTATTTTATTTTTTATTTATTTATTTATTTATTTTTTTTTTTTTTTTTTTGAAAATTTCGACAATTTGTGGAGAGGTACCAGAAGGAGAGGACCGATATTGCCCCGTCGATCTGAGTTTCATAATAATATTTGGATGTACCGAATTTGAACCAAAATGGCTAACCCCTTCGGAAGCTATCGTGTGCCAAAGCCATCCAGACAGACAGACTAACGGTCGGATATCGCTAGATCGACTTCAAATGTCCTGAATTGGTCCAATGAGACCTAGGGTCTAAAACCATTATTTCGATGAGACACGTTTTAGCCGTATCAACTGATATATACCCTCTTTAGACATATATATGGCTGAGGGTATTAAAATTTAATGTTTTACAAAAACTGAGAGTCTCTTTTATTCAAATTTCAATTCTTATGGAGTTCCCCTAAATCACAATTTCCATTTCAAACTATTCTGCTTTTCAAAATTTCATTACCAAATTAACAAAGGAAATATTTGAGGACATCATCCATTCATATTCCTGTCGTTTGGTTTAATCAAAAATGCTACTCCTCTTCCGCTGATTAACTCATTTATCCTTGTTTATCTGATTCGTATAACATAAAAAGGGAAGAGAATAGAAGAAGAGAAAAAAAAACTAGAACATGTTGTAGATATGTTCCACAAAACCCTTTTCATTTTCATGCTTGGCAAACGTATGCGTGTTAGTTGAAACTTTTCCCCATTCTTTTTCGTATTTTTTCCCCGCTTTGCTAGAAATTACATTTTCTAAAATCGTTTTCAATCTCAGACAGCATGTAATGACCTACTTAAGTGTCGTTAGATTTAAATAGAATTATTCACCTCTTTTGCTCATTTCATTTTCATGGATGTTTAAACATTTCAGAAAATTATTGCCTTTGTTTTGGGATGTTCCCAATGAACGAACGACCTACAACTACAGCTCTCTGTATGTAGCAAGAGGCCGGGACTGATGTCAGTTCGTTTTTTTTTTCTCCGCTCGTTGGTATTTTTTCTGTTTTCTTTTTTTTGCATTTTAGTATTTTGCACCATGTTTCTGCTGTTCTTTTTGTGAAGTGAAAACATGTGTGGCAATTTTTCCTGCTCATATCCATTTCAAGTGGAAAACATTAACAACTTTAAGTGTGTGATTTTTTTGCCAGCATGTTGGGGCTTTTTGAAATCTGGTAGTGCTCAGAAAAAAGAAAAACAAGTTATGAAAATAAGATACGATACATGTGAATGAATTGCAAGTGGCGAATAATAATTCCAAAAGAGAATAAAATATGATTTAATATTGAAAATTTATTGCATCGGAAATGAAATAATTTTCATTCAAGTGTGGGGGTACATTAAAGGTTTAGTTGGGGTGATTTTTACAATCTTTATTTAGTGTTTATCTTTAAAAAAATAACTTGGAGTTTTTAAAGAATATTTTTCAAGGACGAACAGAAATGTCGATTTTTTAAAGAAAATATTTTTTCAATTACCAACAGAAACGTGGATTTTTTAAAGAATATTTTTTCAAGGACCAACAGAAACGTGGATTTTTTTAAAGAATATTTTTTCAAGGACCAACAGAAACGTGGATTTTTTAAAGAATATTTTTTCAAGGACCAACAGAAACGTGGATTTTTTTAAAGAATATTTTTTCAAGGACCAACAGAAACGAGGATTTTTTTTAAGAATATTTTTTTAAGGACCAACAGAAACGTGGATTTTTTAAAGAATATTTTTTCAAGGACCAACAGAAACGTGGACTTTTTTAAAGAATATTTTTTCAAGGACCAACAGAAACGTGGATTTTTTAAAGAATATTTTTTCAAGGACCAACAGAAACGTGGACTTTTTTAAAGAATATTTTTTCAAGGACCAACAGAAACGTGGATTTTTTAAATAATATTTTTTCAAGGACCAACTGACCTATAAACGTGGATTTTTTAATGAATATTTTTCAAGGACCAACAGAAACTTAGAATTTTTTAAGAATATTTTTTCAAGTACCAACAGAAACGTGGATTTTTTAAAGAATATTTTTCAAGGACCAACTGACCTATAAACGTGGATTTTTTAATGAATATTTTTCAAGGACCAACAGAAACTTAGAATTTTTTAAGAATATTTTTTCAAGTACCAACAGAAACGTGGATTTTTTAAAGAATATTTTTTCAAGGACCAAGAGAAACGTGGATTTTTTAAAGAATATTTTTTCAAAGACCAACAGAAACGTGGATTTTTTAAGGAATATTTTTTCGATGGACCAACAGAAACGTGGATTTTTTAAAGAATATTTTTCAAGGACCAACTGACTTATAAACGTGGATTTTTTAAAGAATATTTTCCAAGGACCAACTGACCTATAAACGTGGAGTTTTTAAAGAACATTTTTCAAGGACCAACTGACCTATAAACGTGGATTTTTTAAAGAATATTTTTCAAGGACCAACTGACCTATAAACGTGGATTTTTTAAAGAATATTTTTCAAGGACCAACTGGCCTATAAACGTGTATTTTTTAAAGAATATTTTTCAAGGACCAACTGACTTATAAACGTGGATTTTTTAAAGAATATTTTCCAAGAATCAACTGACCTATAAACGTGGAGTTTTTAAAGAACATTTTTCAAGGACCAACTGACCTATAAACGTGGATTTTTTAAAGAATATTTTTCAAGGACCAACTGGCCTATAAACGTGGATTTTTTAAAGAATATTTTTCAAGGACCAACTGGCCTATAAACGTGGATTTTTTAAAGAATATTTTTCAAGGACCAACTGGCCTATAAACGTGGATTTTTTAAAGAATATTTTTCAAGGACCAACTGGCCTATAAGCGTGGATTTTTTAAAGAATATTTTTCAAGGACCAACTGGCCTATAAACGTGGATTTTTTAAAGAATATTTTTCAAGGACCAACTGGCCTATAAACGTGGATTTTTTAAAGAATATTTTTCAAGGACCAACTGGCCTATAAACGTGGATTTTTTAAAGAATATTTTTCAAGGACCAACTGGCCTATAAACGTGGATTTTTTAAAGAATTTTTTTCAAGGACCAACTGGCCTGTAAACGTGGATTTTTTAAAGAATTTTTTTCAAGGACCAACTGGCCTATAAACGTGGATTTTTTAAAGAATATTTTTCAAGGACCAACTGGCCTATAAACGTGATTTTTTAAAGAATATTTTTCAAGGACCAACTGGCCTATAAACGTGGATTTTTTAAAGAATATTTTTCAAGGACCAACTGGCCTATAAACATGGATTTTTTAAAGAATATTTTTCAAGGACCATCTGGCCTATAAGCGTGGATTTTTTAAAGAATATTTTTCAAGGACCAATTGGCCTATAAACGTGGATTTTTTAAAGAATATTTTTCAAGGACCAATTGGCCTATAAACGTGGATTTTTTAAAGAATATTTTTCAAGGACCAACTGGCCTATAAACGTGGATTTTTTAAAGAATATTTTTCAAGGACCAACTGGCCTATAAACGTGGATTTTTTAAAGAATATTTTTCAAGGACCAACTGGCCTATAAACGTGGATTTTTTAAAGAATATTTTTCAAGGACCAACTGGACTATAAACGTGGATTTTTTAAAGAATATTTTTCAAGGACCAACTGGCCTATAAACGTGGATTTTTTAAAGAATATTTTTCAAGGACCAACTGGCCTATAAACGTGGATTTTTTAAAGAATATTTTTCAAGGACCATCTCGTGAAATATTGGTCCTCCTATCCCGCCGAGCTAAGCCGATCTAGCTATGTGTGTCCGTCCGTCCGTCTGTTTTTTTTTTCTTTGTTTTAAAGAATGATTTTTAGGAGATTTTTTAAGAGAATTTGTATGAGTTTTTAATGTGCTGTTGCCACATTCCTTCCACAATAGTATGGAGGCTATATTAAGTTTGCGATTCCGTTTGTAACACCTCGAAATATACATTTTAGAGCCCACAAAAAATATTATTCTTAGTCAGCATAAAATTCTATGTCGATTTAGTGATGTCCGTCCGTCCGTCCGTGGAAATCACTCTAGCTTCCGAACGAAATGAAAAAGGTTGATAAAATTTCACTCAAATGTATATTACGTCTGCATGACTTTTGGTATTGATAATGGGCCATGTAGGTCCACGTTTTGGTATAGCCCCCATATAATGGTACCTCCATATTTTTAGTATATTGTTGATTTATTATTATTTATTATTTCTGGTGAAATGTTTCAAACCTGGTTTTTGAAGTTCGTAATGGATACTATGAAAGAAAAATTATCCGTGCATGACCACTCCTTCGTATAGGTCCTATATTACGGCACCTCCCGATATTCGGTATTGTTATAATTTTAACGACATTATTCACCGGAATTGTTTCAAATTTGGTATTTCAAGTTCGTAATTGATATTACAGCCTACGACAGAAAATTGCCTGTGCAGGTCCACGTCTTCGTATAGCCTCCATATAACGGTACCTCCTCATATTCGGAATTTCGACGATTTTAGCGACATTATTCGCCGGAATTTTTTCAAATTTGGCATTTGAAGTTCGTAATGGATATTACAACCTAAGACGGAAAATTGTTTGTTCAGGTCCTCGTCTTCGTATATCCCCCATATAACGGTATCTCCCGGTATTCGGTATTTTGATGATTTTAGCACCATTATTCCCCGGAATTGATTCAAATTTAGTATTTAAAATTCGTAATGGATATTACACCCCACGACAGAAAATTGTCTGTGCAGGTCCACGTCTTCGTATAGCTTCCATATAACGGTACCTCCCTATTTTTGGTATTTTGGTGATTTAAGCGACATTATTCACCGGAATTGTTTCAAATTTGGTAATTGAAGTTCGTAATAGATACTTCAGCCTAAGACAGAATTTTGTCCGTGCAGGTCCACGTCTTCGTATAGGCTCCATATAACGGTACCTCCCGATATTCAGTATTTCGATGATTTTTGCGACATTATTCAGTGGAATTGTTTCAAATTTGGTATTTCGTTCGTTCGTCATGGATACTACAGCCTATGACAGAAAATTGTCTGTGCAGATCCAAGTCTTCATACAGCCCCCATATAATGGCACTTCCCGATACTCGGTATTTTGATGATTTTCGATCATAGGTCTGTGTGTGTCAATTGTCTGTGCAGGTCCGAGTTTTCGTATAGCCCCCATATATCGGTACCTAAGGTATTCGGTATTTTGATGATTTTAGCGACATTTTTCACCGGAATTGTTTCAAATTTAGTATTTGAAATTCGTAATGGGTTCTACAGCCTACGATAAAACATTTCGTAAGCAGGTCCACGTTTTCAGTCTTCATATAACGATTTTCATTTAAGTGGTACTATTCGGATTTTTTTTTTTTGAAACTATTCAAGCTTCTTCCAAATGGTGGAGGGTATAAAGAGTATGGCCCGGCCGAACTCAGCTGCTTTTCTACTTTTTTTTTTTTGAGTTTCACCTTTCCCCCAATTTTTAACATGAGAAATTCCTTACCCACCCAACCACACCTTTAATCTTTATTTCAATTTGCACTCGTAACATGAGATAGTGTTTAGGATAACAACAGCAACTTGATACGAAAGGGGTTAAAAAGGTCACAGCGGAATGATAACGAATGAAATCGTTGTAAAGAAACAAAACAAAAAACCAAAACACCATAACAATTTGGCGCCAGCAAAAAATTCCTCAATCTTTTATTCACTGTTTTCTTTTTTTTTTTTTTCCTCTTTTTCTGTTACAGGAATCCAAATGAACATCATCGCCAAGAATCTGTGCTGCCGGCCTCCAAGGAACGTAGCCGTTTTCGCAGCATCACCTGGGATAACTATGATCCCTTACATCAGAAATATTTGGAAATAGGTAAGTGTTGTGTAAATATGTGTGTGTGCGGGTGGGTGGGTGAGTAACTTGGTAAAACAATAAAAACAATGGCGGTGATAACACCTCTACGGCAAGAACATCGGTTAAATCTTTTTTGAGAGTGGGGGGTGGTGGGTTTGTTTCATTTTTGTTTTTCTTCTGGCCCATAAAATGGCATTCCATGTTGGCCATAAATGTAAGGATTGCATTGTCCTTCAAGCAAAAGTGGTAATTTGCTGATGATAATGACGAAGACGACTGAGGAGACGTTGATAGTGGATAGGGTACTGATGACCGCCTTCTCCCCTATATGGGGAAAGATTAGATGTACAACCATTAAAAGTATAAGTATAAGTATTTTTTCATCGTTTGGGGGAAAATTCTTTTGTTTTCTTAAGGATCATCCTCGTCGTCGTCATCATCATCACCGTTATTGCCCGGCCTGCCTTACATTCCATTCTATTTTATTTCCTTCTGTTTTGTTCTAACCCAATGGAATTTTGTTTTGGGGTTTGATAATTGCCAAAGTTTTATTTTGTTTCAAGCTGTGTGGATTTTTCTTTTTTCTTTCTTCCTTTTTTTTTTTGTCTTTCTTGTGTCCTTTTTCATTATAATAACCAAACAGTCATAATAAAGTACACTTCACTTCATAGTCATCCACTTTAGCTTCAGGTGATTATGACTTTGCAGCTTTTGAAACTGTTTTTTTTTTCTGTTTTTTTTTTTTCGGGCAGTGGAGATAAGTGTTTTGCTGGTATTCTTAATTTTTCACATTTTTTTTTTGCTTCGTTTCTTTTGTGGCTCCATAAATGTTGGTTTAGACAATTGTGGGCCAACATCAAAAAGAATTAGGCAGATATTTCGTTTTTTTTTCTCCTTCGGAACAACCAACACTTAAATGGACTTTTCTTTAAGTGCACCAAATTATGTGACATTTTCCTGAGGTGGTATGGAAGACATGGGAGAGGGTAGATAGTCCTCGGTAAGTAGATGGCTTTCGTCTACAGACCATAAAATCATAAATTAATCACTTAAATCCAGTAACTGAACAAGCATTAAGTTTGCTTTTTAATTGAGTAATGGAATTGAAACTTGGGAAAAAGTTTTTCGGTTGCATTTGGGAATTGTCTAAATGCCAGTTGCTGTTAAGCTTTATTAATGATGTTGGCCAAAAGAAAATGAATGGAATTTACATAACTGCAGAGAGAGAGAGAGAGAGAGAGCGAGAGACAAGGAACTTTGGGGGAGATGAGATAGTTAGAAGAGAAAAAGACTTAAAAAACTACAATTCTTTAATCATGGATTTTTTGAGGATAATTTTAAAGGACTTACAGATTTTTTATAACTTCATAGTCTTACATTAATTTTTGATGGACGAACGGAACCCTAGTCTTGGAATATTTAAAGCGTTTTACTCAGAGACCAGCAGAACTATTATATAATTTGAAAAGAATATTTTTATGAATTCTTTGAAGGATACTTGTGGAATTTTCAGAAATAAATTTGTATTTTTTGAAGCAACTTTTTCGAAGGACTCTCGAAATATTTTAAGAAAAAGTGTTTAAGTAATATTATTTAAGGACTATCACAAAGTTTAAGAAAAAAATAATTTAAGGAAAAAAAATAATGATTATCGCGTCTTTTTTTTTTTTTTTTTTTTTGAAATATTCTAAAAGGACTTCAAAAATATTTTTTATGGACAATGGCATATTTGAATGACTTTCGTGAATTTTTAAGGCAATTATTCCAAACGACGAGTTTTCCAGGACTTTAAAGAAATATTTTCCGCGGATGGAAGAATTATTTATTTTTTTCATTTAAGTAATATTATTTAAGGACTATCACAAAGTTTTAAAAAAATATATTTTTAAGGAAAAAAGTGATTATCGTATATTAATTTAAGAAATGCTCTTAAAAAAAATGTTTTTATGGACAATATCATATTTGAATAACTTTCGTGGATTTTTAAGACAATTATTCCAGAAAGACAACTTCAGGACTTTAAAAAAATATTTTCCGCGGATGGAAGAATTATTTTTTTTTTTCAAGGGTAATAGAGGATTTTTTCGAATGCTTTTTAATGAGCTTTTTGAGAAGATCAGATAGTTAGAAAAGACAATATCCGAAAAGGACTGCAAATATTTAATCTTGATTTTTTTGGGATAATTTGTAAGGGTTTTCAGACCTTTTAAAGAAAATTATTTTTGAAGGACGATCCGAGTCAAAGTCTTGGATTTTTTAAGACTAGAGGAGCATTAATCTTCAATTTAAAAAGAAAGGTTTTCACAAAAAAATTGTAGATTTTATGCAAATATTTTCAAGGACATAAGTGTTTTGTTAAAAAAAAATATTTTTCAAGGACACGTTTTCTAAGAAAGATATTTGAAGGACAATAGTGGATTTTTAGAAAACGGTTTTGCGACTTTTTAAGATATATTTTCTAAAATAATCATATTTTTGTCAGGGACAATTTTGATATTTTTAAGAACTATTTGGTAAGATAGTCCAGGACCTTTAAAGATTACTTCCCAAGGTCATTCGTTGTTTTTGAAGAATTATTTTTTAAAACATATTTTAGAAAAATATTGTTTTAAAGAAAATCGTAAAAGTTAGGTTTTTTACGATTTTGTTCGATTTGTTTTTAAATATATAACTTTAACATTCAAGGATATTTTTCGACTTTAAAGAATTATCGCATGTTTTGATCGCATGTTAAAAGAGATATAATTATTCAAAATGTTGATATTGTCAATTTTCAGTAGAACAATCTGTCCAAATGTCCTGAAACGGAGTTGGTCCAAAGAGACCTAGGGTCTAAAACGGTTATTTCAATGAGATACGTTTTGGTCGTATCAAATGATATATTCTCTCTTTCCAGACTTTCGGGGATTTTTAAGACAATTATTCCAGAACGACAACTTTCCCAAGACTTTTAAGGAGTTTTGTAAGAAATATTTTCAAGAATTTTAAAGAAAAAGTTTTTAAGGACTATCAGAACCACAATATATTGGAATTATTTTCAAAGGCTTCAAGCGTTATAATTGGAATTCCGTCTCGAAATATTTCCTGAAGATTTTCACGGTTTAAATCGTATATTTTAATACTGCCAAAAATCATTTTTTTCAGATTACAATCTTGGATATTTAAAGCAATTTTTTCAAGAACTTTCACAAAGAAGTAGTTGTAGAACTGGAATCGAATATTTTTAACGGATCTTTCAAAGAAAATCGCGGATTAAAAAATTTAAAGGCTTTTGGACTTGATCTCGTGAAAAAAAATAAGACTATAATTCTTGATTATGGAAATTTAAACCTCATTTTTTGAAGACTAAATTTCAATTAATACAGGTGGCACAGCTATAATCGTCAGATTTTCAAAACATTTTTTACAAGGATTGCCAGAGCTGGAAACGTAAGATTTTTAAAATAATGTTTTGAAGTATTATCACATGAGGAATCGTATGATTTTTCAAGAATGATCTGCAATATTCGAATTTATGAATATTTTTTCGACACTTTCCGGATGAGGACAATCCGTCTGGCTTTTGAAATCACAATACAGCCCACATTATTTGACGTAGAGCGTCAAAATTTAGCAGAACAATTTGTATTGAGTCTAACATTACTTCCCGATATTCGGTATTTTGATAAGTTTTGTCACATTTTTTACGGATCTCTGTGAAAAATAGTATTTATCTGAATGGTTTCTAGCTCCGGTGGCAAAACTTAGTATGGTATAGCCCCCATATAACGGTACCTTTCGATTTGTCTAAAAATTGGTATTTGTTGGTCGTAATGGGTTCTAGCTCCGGTAGCGAAACGTTGCATGTATAGGTCCTCTTTTTGATATAGCCCCCATATAACGGTACCTCCCGATATTCAGTATTTTGATGGTTTTTGTCAAAATTTTTTCACGGATTTGCCTAAAAATGGGCATTTGTGGGTCCTAATGGGTTCTAGCTCCGGCGGCGAAACATTGTATGTATAGGTCTATGTTTTGGTATAGCTCCCATATAACGGTACCTCCCGATATTCAGTATTTTGATGATTTTCGCCACATTTCTTCGCGGATTTGTCTAAAAATGGGCATTTGTGGGTCCTAATGGGTTCTAGCTCCGTTGGCGAAATATTATATGTATAGGTCCACGTTTTTGTCTAACAATTGGTATTTGTGGGTCATAATGGGTTCTAATGCTTCCTTCACCCTGGAGGGTGGAGGGTATTAAAAAGTTCTGCCCGGCCGAACTTAATGCATTTTATTTGTTTTTTTTTTTATTTCTGGGTTTCCGAAATTCATAAAGTTATGTTTAATATGCAGACATCTTACTCTGTATTAGAACCTTTTAAGGTCATGTAATTTAATTCAGAAGCCTCTGGCGCCATCTACTTTAGAGTGGAGACCTCTGAAATCAATTGAGGCTAGAAGCAGAGGTATTTGGTGTTACTTATCACCATTGCAAGCCTTTGCGACAAACTCCTCTATAGCAGAGACCTCTAGAGCCAACCACAACATTTTCAGGTGTAAGTCGCAACATTTTATTTGAAAATTCTTTTTGTAATTCGTAATATTCAATTTGTTATTGTTATTCTTAACATTCAATTTTAATTTCGTATTATTTCATTTGAAATTCGAATTATTTCACTCGAAGTTTGAAACAAAAAAATCTAATTTTTTATTGCCTTCCTTTTTGCCTTTTCGAATTAGATACAAAATGAATTGAATTACATCTGAAAAAGCCGTGGAGGTCTCTGCTGCACTTTTGTAAATGTCTCTGCGTATTGTATAGAGGAGACATCTAAGTTGATCAAATGTATAAGGAAGGTCTTTGAAGGTTTCTCAAAAATCGTGGATTTATATTCTTCAAAAGTCCTCTTTGTAATGTTCTCCACTTTTTAAGGAGCTTTTGCAAGCGGCAATTTTGTGGCAAGCTTTTGAGCAATGTACCCGAAACGTGGGAGGTCTGAGTCTCTTATTCACCATATTGGCCTTTGTGACCAGTTTCCCCCAGATAAAGAAAATATTAACCATCGAAAATTCTGCAGCAAATACCTTTGGCCCTCCATCCATGTCCATGTACTTTTATCGCATTTATTATCCGATTTAGATGAAATTTTCCAAACAATATATATATGTTTAGCCGAAGGACCAACCCTATTAAAATTTATTCAAATATGTTTTCTACAGTAAAGACATATGACGCCATCTACATTACACCATAGAGACCATTAATTCTATAGCAGACCAGATATTAACAATTGAGATATTTGAAGTTAGTTTCTTCAACCGGTGAGGCCTCTGAGGATAACCGAGACCACCTATCTTACAGTAAATGTATCTTGGTTTAGTTACTCTGCAGTGGTTATCTTTGCGGCCAACTGCTCCCTTAGGCCAGCTACACCATATTAGATGTCTCTGCAGGCTTTTGTGGCCAGTTTACTTGCGTTAGAAGCATCTGAGACCATATATTGTATAAATCAGACCTCCAACGTTATATACTAATCTCTAGAGACCTCTGAGGCCATATTTCCTTCCATAAAGGTTTACAAGGCCATTTACTCTATAGCAGATCAGTCCAAAGCCATATATCTCAAAATAGAGTGCTCTGAGAGCATCTATTCTATTATAGATGCCTCCAATGTTAATTATTTTACGGAAGTAGTATAGCTCCCATGTATATATATATATATTTCATCCGATATTGGGTTTTTAGACCCTCCTACTGGTTTTAAGCTGCATTTTCGAGGGTTGCCATACTCATAAAGTTATTGCATTTGTTTATTTTATTTATTTATTTATTTTTTTTTTTTTTTGAATCTTTGTCGAGTATCCCAATTTTTCCCATTTACCTTCACAGACACAAGCTTAACAAGTTATTGACTCCACTGAAATAGCTTTAAATTACAATCTCCCCCCCCTCAAAAGATGAAGAACACCAGTCACAATTCTATTAAACTCTTTACTTTTGGTTTTTCTTGTCACAACATTGTGTTGATGAACGGATAACGAAAGAAAACAAACGCTTACCTCAACAGCTTCAAGAGCTATTCATTCATCATTTTTGTCTCCCCTCCCTCCCTTTTTTTAATCTTAGTTACCACACTCATTTGTGAAAGCAAACTCCAGCAGCTCTTAGCTTTCACACCTTGGCCAAGACAAAGCTACTTCCCACCAGCTACCAGGAGTCTTAATATTATTTTTACTAGCAATAAAAGAAATGAAGTTCTGCTGAAGATGGCAGCTTAAATGCATTCAATGGCATAGAAATATTGATGGAGTGAGTGGATGTCGTACGTTGATGAAATAAGTCTTACAGATCCGCATAATACCATAACCACCCCTTTTTTTGTCACTTACCTTTTGAGCAAACACACCATCTTCAACGCCGAGAAAAAAACTGCTTCCGTAAATGACAATGTCATATCTGGGTTTTTGCGTTCACTGCTAACATTTTGTGAATAATAATTCTTCTTATCATTCCACGACATTGTGTGGCGGTTCTACTGCCTCCCCCCTCTTCCCTCCCCAACCACACACAACAAAACTCCATTGCTTTGCATACTTACATGTATAGGTATGCTGTTGGACCACAAGGAAAATCTATATCTTTATCATTTTTCCAACCTCATCCTCCTCCTACACCACCTTCCCCAACCCCTCACCAAACTCTGGCGGAATTAGCAGCATCTTGTATGCTAAACGTTTAATGAGTGCGTATGTCACACGTTTTGTCGTAGAATGGCGTTTTTTTTCATCTCTTGTATTTCACGCTTCCTTTACCTTTCCGTGTGCGTATGATGGGTTAAGCCAATATCAGAAGAGTTCGACGACAACGACGTCGTGTGCCAGTGATAACATGCCCAAGATTTAAGGGCGTTCCAGGCACTTAAAATGAAATTAAAAACATGCAAAGATCTATTCACCTCTACGCACAGACCTCACACACACTTACACACATCCACTCACATATTGAGCGTGAAATGTTCGGGATAAAGAAAGGCCGGAGGGCTTCATTCGCTTATGTTTTCTTTGGATTTTTTTCGTGTGTTATTGTTGGCAATATTCAAAACAGATTTCATTGTTGGAAAAATTAAAAAGTAATACATTGGGGGAAGGGAGGAGAGCACAAAGATCCCAGGTGTGTTGGAGGAAATTAAAACCAGCAAAGGAAAAAAAATGTAAGGATTTAAACACCGAAATCAGCTGAGACACCAGAGCAGAAGCTTTTGAAACCACAAGAATTCTGAAATTAGCTACTCTAGAATCGCGACCTCTAGGGTGAAACAGTTGTTATCGCAAGAAGACCTCTGTGGATATAGGTTTTTGGCATCCAAGGCACTCTTCAGGGGCAGGATACTACACCATAAATGGCTCTAAGGTAGTTATACTCCCGTAAAGACCTCTGTGACCCCAAGAGAGGCCTGTGGAGCCATCATACCATAAATGGGTGTAAGGTAGCTATACTCCTGTAAAGACCTCTGTGACCCCAGGAGAAGACTATGAAGCTATCTTTTCCACAGTAAAGACATCTGACGCCATCTACATTACACTAGAGACCACATACTCTACAGTTGAGATATTAGAAGTTACTTTCCCCAATCGGTGAAGCCTCCGAGGATAGTCAGCTAGAAAGCAGCTTTTTTACATTAGTCTTCAGGGGCAGGATACTACACCATAAATGGCTCTAAGGTAGTTATACTCCCGTAAAGGCCTCTGTGATCCCAGGAGAGGCTTTTAGAGCCATATTTTCTACAGTGCCATCTACATTACACTAGAGATCATTAGTTCTATAATAGATCACATACTACGCCGTTGACATCTCTAAGGTTAGTTTCCCGAAAGCAATGACCGAGACCAGATATCTTAAAGTAAAGGTCCCTAGGATTGGTTATTCTAAGGTGGTGGTCTTTCCAGCCAACTCCTTTACTGAAATACCCTCTAAGGCTAGCTACACCACACCACACCACAGTTTCTAAAGCAAGTAATTTGTACAGAAGTGGCGTTAGGTTACTCATATGTGAATCAGATGACCCTAGAGCAGTAGCAGTATCTAAGTTCTCTCTGATCAACTAATCTATTCTAGGTGTACTCTAAGTCCAGAAAATCTACAATAACGGCCTCCAACGCCATCTTTTCTTTGATATGGAACTCTAATGCAAGCTAATATACAATAGAGGTCTCTGAGGCAATTAAGTCAACATTGAAGACCTCGATTGGCTGCGGCTCAACAACAGAGATTTCTAGGTGAAGTTATTCTGAAATACTAGCCACTGAAAGCGTAATTCTACCTTTTTTGGAGGTCTTTGCCTTTAGTAAATGCCTCTTGAATCAATATCTTTACAAAAGTGAACTATGACGCCATCTTATATTAACCAGAGGGCTCTGAATCTATCCATTCAATATTAAAGGCTCATGCGACCAGCTACTCGACAGTAGAGGTCTCTTATCCATGTTAATATATTGTATTGACCCTTAGACAAATCTCTGAACAGTAGTGACACCTAAATTTAATTATTTTCCAAAAGAAAAGGTCGTAGCCAACTTCTTCCAACAGCTATTCCACAACGGATGTCTGTGAAACCTTCTATTCTACATGTGAAACTCATGAGGCCATGTGATGTATGATATAGGCATTGCAGGCCAACCAAATTGATGTACATATGTCAAAAACTATGTTGTAACGTCACCTAACACCAGCTTTTATGAAGTAAAGTACTCTGAGACCAACTGACTTGCAAACGAGGCTTTTGGCTGTACAGTAATCTGATATTATCTATTTAACAATAGAGGTCTCTACGCCAAAGCATATCTACAGCACTGACGACTGAGACCAGTTGCTTTACTATTTTGACCTCCTAGCCCAATTGCTTTTTTGTAGTGTCCTCTTCGATCAGATATTTTACAATTGATACTCCTCAACAGCTGTCTCCAAGGCATGTTAATCAACAGCACTGGCCACTGAGCTCTTTAATCGAGGCTTCGCGATCGACTATTAATCTCTGGTGACATAAATTCTGCGCTTAAAGCCAGCAACTTTAAGGTAGAGGACTCTGAAATCAATAAATTTACAGTGAGTGTTATTTATTCCAGCGTCATGGCCTCTTAAGCCTGCTACTCTAAAACAGATACCTCTGAGACAATATATTCTATAGTAGACGCCTCTGAGGGCACCAGATGTAGTGTATATAAGCGTAGAGGACTTTGTTGTTCTGGGCATCTGTTATAAAGCAGCTGAATTTGGAGATCGATACTCTGCCATAACCTGATTTAATTAAGACTTTTGCTCCTCTTCAATATAAATCCCTACTGCGCCAAAAAAAAACCCTCAGAGACCAACGACTTTGAAGTAGAGGCCATCAACACAAAAACACGGCATTGAAGAAGGCTAATGTATAACAGAGGTCTCTGGTAGTTGTATCAACTCTACTTTCCTTTTGGGAACAGCTACACTACACTGGAGGTCCCTGAAGTCAACTTTACAGCAGATGTATCTGAAGCCAGCTTTGCTTCAGTTGAGGTCTTTGAGGCTACTTTTGGGTAAGGGAATCTGGGAGTAGCTATTTAGAGCAGAGGCCTCTGAGGCGAACAGAGTTTGCAGCAGGGGCCATATTCTCTATGCATCCTAAGTTCAGATTCTCTGAGAAGAAACCTAGTGTTTGTATGACAGCTTCATCTGCTCTGAGAAAAACTACTGTACAATAGAGGTCTCTGACAAGGCCTCTTCTACATATACATAAGAAGAGTACCCTACAGTGAATTCCACTGAGGCTACGCTATAGACAGCTGCTTTACGGTAAAGGCTACAAAGTCAGCCATTTTAGGGCAGGGAACTCGGAGGAAAATATATCGGAATGGAAGTATCTAAAGCTGCCAATTCAACACCTAGTTTGAATGAAGCGCTGAGGTGGAGTTCTCGAAAGAGAGATACTCTAAAGAAGATGCCTCAGAGATTAGCTTCGCTGCAGTAGAGGGCACTGAATAAAATAACTTTATGACAGGCAGATGAAGGCATATTTTTGCAGGTAAATTGAAAGCCTCTATCATTAAAGATTGGATGCCTCTGAGGCTACGCTATATACATTTGCTTTAGGGTAGAGGACTACAAAGTCTGCCATTTTAGGGCAAAGGACTCTGAGGAAATTTATTTGCTCTACAGCTTCTTATGTCTCCTCTATCTATTGTTGCGGACTTTAAGTCCAAATTTCCTACAGTAAAGGCCAAGTTTTTGAGAGCAAGCTTCATCTGTTCCATCCTAGAGGGCTCTGAGGAAGAGTAATCTACAATGGAAGTATCTGAAGCTGCCAATTCTACACCGACTTTGAATAGCTACACGAAAGAAGTGATCTCTGAAGATAGCTACCCGACAATATTGGCCTCTGAGACCAGCTACTCTATAGTAGCGACCTCTGAGGCGAGCTACTCAATAGTAGGGGCCTCTAAGACCAGTTACTCGACAGTGGCGACTTCTTAGGCCAGCTAATCGACATAAGCGACCACTGAGCTCAGCTATTCGACTGTAGTGACCTCTGAGGCCAGCTACTCGATAGTAGCGACATCTGAGGCCAGCTACTCGACAATACTGACCTCTAAGGGGGCTAGTCGATAGTAGCGACCTCTGAGAATAGCTACACGAAAGTAGTGATCTGAGTATAGCTACTCGACAATATTGACCTCTGAGGCCAGCTACTCAACAGTAGGGTCCTCTAAGACCAGTTACTCGATAGTGACAACCCACAGGTTAGCTTCGCTACAATAGAGGGCACTGAATAAAGTAACTTTATGAGAGACAGATGAAGGCATAAATTGAAAAATAAAGCCCCTATCATTAAAGATTCCTTAAGCCGCCTTAAGCCGAGTAGTCCTCCTTTAGTAAAGCCTTGTATTTACAACAAACTTAATGTTTTTTTTTTGCAAAGTTTTACCTTTAAAATATGCTCTAAACATTATCTCTCCATATCGTCGTATGCCCTTGCATATTAATACTATTGTGTTTACTTTCCCAAACTTTGCCTATGAGCGGAACTTTTAATGACCTTGCTTTGTGCAGATGTCAATGGCGCATTTATGTTTTTTTTTTTTTGGTATTTTGTCGTCAAGTTCCTTTCAACGAATATTACCAGAAAATAAAGGAATTCTTGGATTTCAATTTTGTTTATCATGCCGTAAATTCAGCTCATATTTCCACGTAGAATTCATTTTGCGAAATGAAATTCTGTTTTCTTTTTTCGCGTTTTTTTCTTTTTTTTTTTAACGAACACATTAAAATTGTCTAGCCATTGTTGCTGTTTGTTTTGTTTCGTTTGTGTTTTTTTTTTCTTCTCGCGTTTATTTATTTTCATTTTCTGCAGGATAATCAGCAATCATTTTATTATTCTCATGACATTCAGACTTCTGTTGGGAAGTCTTATTGTTGCAGCACATGAATTGAATTTATATGGTTCGGTGTTTTTCTATTCAAATATTTTTCATTCAAAATATCGCGAAGCATATTGTTTGCATTAATAGGTGGTAAATTTCGGGGGTTTTTGAATTGCCATTAAATGTTAAAGTTAAACAATGCAGAAAAAAAAATGAAGCCTGGGGAGAAAAACAAACGGAATTCAGAGACATATAATTTGGCATAAAATTGAGTTGAGATCTTTCGTAATGATGATGATTATACGGCGTCAAATTATACATCAGAAAAATCTTAGCATTCTGTGAAATTTTAATAAAGCACTATTTTTTATTGTAATTTCTTTGCAGGCATGAAACCACGCATTAAAAATCATTTTCGCGCCCACCAACTGTCAATTTGGATGCGTCTGATACCCGAATTACATCGCAGCGGCATGGAGGATGTCATTGCGCGACATAATCTCTTTCGCAATCATGACGATATGGACTTGTATGAGGGTCCCGTGAAACCAGATCCATTTGCCTCCCAGCGTTTGCTGCTCATCGATGAGGCATTGATGAAGAAGGGGCGCAGTAATAATACCGGCTATGTGGCAGGGGTTTTGGGTGGTAAGTACTTTGCAATAAATAGTATTAAAAACAATTACGAAAAATTTAAGTAGTTGAGAGCCATTTGGAGCCAAATGTTTGCAAGTGCTTTAAAGTATCGGATTTTGGTAAAAAGTTGTATGAAACTAACAAGAGTGGCCCATATGATCAGCATTTGTGAAGTAGTGTCCACCAACGCCACCTGTTGTTCGCTAGCAGCCTTAACGATTAAATACTCTATAAAAGAGGACTCTGAAGTCAGCTAATCCACATCTGAGGCCTCTGAACCAAGCCACTGAACATTAGCGACCTCTAAAGTTAGGTACTCGATTGTAGCAACGTTTGAGGCCATCTGTTCGACAGTAGCCACCTTTGAGGCCAGCTACTTTTGAGTAGCGACCTCTGAGGCCAGCTACTCGACAATAGCAGCCTCTGCGACCAGCTACTCAACAGTAAAGACTTCTAAGGCCAGCTACTAAACAGCAGCGAACTCTGAAGCCAGCTACTCGAATGTAGTTACCTATGAGCCCACAGTAGCTATATCTAGGTCACGCTAGTCGATAGTACCAAACACTGATTGTATGTACTTGACAGCAGCGGCATCTGCAGTCGGCAGTCGACATTAGGGACCTCGAATGCCAGCTACCCGACAGTAGCGACATCTAAGACCATCTAGCCGACAATAGCGACCTCTGAGGCCAGCTAATCGTGAGTAGCGACCAGTTACTCGACAGTAGCAACCTCTTAGACCAGCTACCCGATTTCTGAGGCCAGCTACTCGACAGTAGTGTTCTCCAAGGCCAGCTACTCGATAGTAGTGGCCTCCAAGGCTAGCTACTCCACAGTAGTGGCCTCCAGGCCACCTACTCGACTGTAGTGGTTTCCAAAGCCAGGTACTCGACAGTAGTGGTCTCCAAAGCCAGCCACTCGAGCTGAGGGCAGCTTCTCGGCAGTAGCGACATCGGAGGCCAGCTACTCGACAATAGTGACCTCTAAGGGGGCTAGTCGATAGTAGCGACCTCTGAGAATATCTATACGAAAGAAGTAATCTCTGAAGATAGCTACTCGACAAAATTGACCTCTGAGGCCAGCTACTCTATAGTAGCAACCTCTGAGGCGAGCTACTCAATAGTAGGGACCTCTAAGACCAGTTACTCGACAGTGGCGACCTCTTAGGCCAGCTACTCGACAGTAAGCACCTCTGAGGCCAGCTAATCGACATAAGCGACCACTTAGCTCAGCTATTCGACTGTAGTGTCCTCTGAGGTCAGCTACTCGACAATACTGACCTCTAAGGGGCCTAGTCGATAGTAGCGACCTCTGAGAATAGCTACACGAAAGTAGTGATCTCTGAGTATAGCTACTCGACAATATTGGCCTCTGAGGCCTGCTACTCAACAGTAGGGTCCTCTAAGACCAGTTACTCGACAGTGGCAACCCCTTAGGGCAGCTACTCGACAGTAAGCACCCCTGAGGCCACCTACTCGATATAGGCGATCACTGAGCTCAGCTATTCGACTGCATGAACCTCTGAGGCCCTCAACTCGACAACTGTGACCCAGCTGCTGTAGAGTAGCGACCTAGAAAGCTACCTAGTTTGCTTTAGGTCAGCTTTCCTTAATGACAACTATGGCTTTCTTATGACAACTACTCTACAGCAGAGGCCAACTAATCTACTTCAAATTCTAGCGGACCTACCTCAGAGTCAAGATAACTCTGCTGAGGGATTATCTAAGGCTGTCTAGCATACATTGGAGGCCTCTGAAGCCAACTATCGTTTAACAGAAACTTCTGGGGTCATCTTGTCCACATCAGAGGTCTTTTAGGTCAGATTTCCTTAATGACAACTATGGCTTTCTTATGACAATAACTCTACAGCAGAGGCCAGCTAATCTACCTCAAATTTCAGCTGATCTACCTCAGAGTCAAGCTACCCCTCATCAGAGGACTCTAAGTCCAACTAGCCCACTCTGTAGGCCTCTGAGACCAATTTCACTACAGACGCGACTTGTGACGCCACCTACTCTACAGCAGATGTCGCTGAGGCTACCTACTAAACAGTATAAAACTTCGGTACAGTAGAGGAGACCAGCTTGTCTACCATGGAAAACTTTGGGTTTACTTTCCCCTCAGTATAAAGCTATGATTTCAGCTATTCAACAATAGAGGTCATGCTCAAGTCTCAAAGGATATTATTAGTATTCTTCAGGTTAAAGACCTAAAAGTTTTATTTTATGTGAAGCGATCAAAAAAAACACTTTAATATGAAATCATTTAAAGGACAATTGTAATTTGAATGCCTCGCTTTTCTTGAATGTTCTTGGAACTGAATATTAACTTTTTCTTCCTGATAACTGCTCATCCCTCTCCCTTCCTATCTCACATGTCAAATTATTTCCCGCATTTGAATTTAAGTTACAGCTGTCATTTAAGCTTTATTGACAAACGTTAGATTGCTTTGACAATTGACACAAAGCCAGTCACACACACATATTAAATTGTGTGTGTATATTCACACATACACACAACCATCCATATGCAGATGTGATTGTTGTTTAGCTTGACAGGCACACCTTTATCGGGTGTACGTGTTCGGGCAGAAAATTTGCTGTGTTAACCGGAAAACGGATGATGTGAAAGATGTGAGCGCGCCAGAGAGAGAGATAGAGAGAGACGGTGTATCGTCCTCCTAAAGGTAAAAAGGATTTAGGCTTCAAAACACAACACACAAAGGATAATATTTACGCCTCCATCCCTTCCGATTAACTCTGACAAAACTAAATCAACATTGTTGTCGTTGTTGTTGCTGCCGTTGGAAGATTGCTTGTGCTAATCTTTTTTGTGCTTTGAACATTCATGGAATTCCTTTTTTTCGTTTTAATGAAAATGACAGATAATGAAAGAGTTCCAGGCAAAATGCGAAGAGAGAGAGAGAGAGAGAAAGAGAGACAAGGAAAAATAAGCATAAAAATGATAAGGAAATTTTATTAAAGAAAATAAAATATCAAAAGAATGATACTAAAATGCATGAATAGGCAAAAAAATATATATAAACTAATTTGTGTGTGCCTGAGTGTGTGTGTGCATTAATTTGTGGAAAATGGTTTCAGGTTATCACCTTTTTTTAGGCTGGTCTTATCAAAGTATATATGTTTGACAAAGGAACTCTTAATCGAATTATTAAGTGACAGGGTTGCCATTTGAGTTTGATGGGGAAATAAATTTTATTGTATAGGAAAGTTGAAACCTAAATCTGAAATATGACTACGTATTTAGGATCAGAACTTCTGTCTTTAAATATTATTTAGGTTTTTTCCTTTTTCGCATAGATTAAATAAGGAAATGTCCAGCATTCACACCAAAAAGTTTTCAAAATCTTTTTTTTTTTAAGTTTACAGAGGAGTATATTATTCAAACCCTTGCATAATGGACCCACATAAATTTTTTCTGCCCAAAACTATTTTTAAATTTCTTCATCTGTAACCCCTTGAAACCACCAATGACCTCAATATAAAATTTCAGAATTTCATATCTGTCTCTTCACCCCATACCAATTTAGTACGCATATCCAAAATAATCTACACCTCTTCATCCTAGGCACCAACAGTAACCCCAAATTAGTACTATTTAGTACTTTCGTTCAATTATTGTACAAATTTCCAACACCGTCTCCATAACTCAATTCCAGAGACTTCAATACCATATTTCAGGATTCCAGCCCTATACCTTCATTCAATACGAAATTTAGTATCACTTAGTACTTTTCGAACAATTATAGTGCACATTACCAAAACCACCTCCGTTTCATAATTCCAGATACCAACAGAGACCTCAATATTAAATTTCGAGATTTCAGTTCTATACATTCACTCATTACTAAATTTAGTAACATTAAGTACTTTTTTCATAAATTTAGTACTCTTTTACAGCAACGTTCCATATCACAAAGCCTAGACACCCAGAGTTATCGCAACATTAAATGTCAGGGTTTCAGCTCTATTCCTTCAGGCAATAACAAATTTAGTACTATTGTGTACTTCTCGAAAAACTATAATAAGTATTTCTAACCCTACCACCAGTAACAACCAACAGGGGCCTAAATATAAAATTTCAGACTGCAGCTTTATACATTTCATTCAGTGCAAGAACTTACACCGCAACAGAAAGAAAATAGACACAAAAGAGCTAAAGAGTTGCTTCGCTTGGTCGAAAGTGGTGAACTGTCGAATTTGGTTTTCCCCGATGAGGAAACATTCGTTGTCCAGCAATTTGTAAACAAACAAAATGATCGTGTTTACTTGCCAAAGAGATCAGCTGAAAATGCACATTCAGTTGGCCACAAGAACTCAAGCGTGATAATGTGGGCCGCCATAACAGCCGATGGTCGCTCTCCGCTCGTATTACCGTGGCAACAGAAAAAATGCCGAATATTATCGCGAAAATATTCTGGAGGGTGTATTAAAGCCTGGCCGCAGACCTTGGACATTCCAAGAGGACTCAGCACCATCGCACTCAGCACGCGCCACCCAAGAATGTTTACAAAATAATGTTAATCTCTTCATTTCCACCGCACAATGGCCACCAAAATCTCCGGATACCTATCCGTTAGACTATTGTGTCTGGAGTATTTTGGAAAGCAAGGTTGGCACTAAAAAATACCAAAGGGTCGATCACCTCAAGCAAGCGCTTCGCCGGGAATGGGCAAAAATACCGCAGAGCAACATTCGGGCAGTGTGTTAAGGTTTTATTGGCCGTTTGAAGACCATAATTCGTGCCAAAGATGACCAATTCGAACAAATCTAAACCTATTATAAAATTTGAAGCTGTTTCCGATATTTTTTGCTTTTAAAAAAATTCACAAATTATGCCGTTTGACTTTGTTGCAGTTTTTTTATCTCATCCTGTATATAGACTCACCTTTTGGTATATATAGTCGGTATTTTGATGATTTCAGAATCATTTTTCAGCTGAATGGTTTCAAATTTTGTATTTGTAGCCCCTAATGGGTACAGAAAATTGTCCATTCAGGGCCAGGTCTTCCTATATCCCCCATACAACGGTACCTCCCTATATTCGGTATTTTCAAGAGTTTAACAGAAATTTTGACGGATTTTTTGGTGGTTTCAAGTTGTACTGATTTTCAAGTTGTATTTTCTTATTTTTAAATGTCTTAATAATTTCTTAAATTTCTTTATAAGATTTTGCTTCTTTGAAAGGTTTCAATATAGAAAAGAATTCTACATGAGACTCATGTGGTCTAACTCATAGGAAATCCAATATATATATATATATATATATATATATATATATATATATATATATATATATATATATATATATATATATTTTTTTTTTTTTTTTTTTTTGAATTCTTTTTTTGTATTGAATTCTTTGAATTCTTTTGAATTCTCAAATTAACAACGTCCTAATTCAATAAAAAAGTTCAGTTCTCTCCCCCCAAACCCCCTATACAAAATTAATTAATACAAACAAATGTGGGACACAAATACTAAATAATGCTAAAAATGCTAAAATCCAACAAAATATTCAAAATTAATTGACATATGAAAGAGTATTAACCAAATTTTCGGAGAATTTCTTTCTTTATTAAATTTGCATAATAAATCTGGGTATTCCCTTAACAATGGTCGGCTGCTGCTGCCGGACAGCAGTTCTGAGAAAATGCGATGCGATGCTGTGTCCTTTCACATTTGTAGAACAAAAGTTCATCTTTGAGTCATGGCTGGGGGTAAGGGGGGAAAGACAGATTTGGCAATGTATTACTGTGTGTGTGAGTGTGTGTCAAGTTGTTGACCGTCATGACTTTACGTTACTATGGCAACATGCCACAGTCGGGATGGTCATCTAACCTGGCATATGATGACCATTACCATCAACCTCAGATTTACACGAACGAATGAATGAACGGACGGCTTTCGGCAGAGTAGTAATAACAAAACTGGTTACAATGATCACAAGGCTCAATGGTAGTGGTGGTGGTGTAGTGGTGGCTGTGGTGTGAGTGTGTGTGTCTTTGTGTGTTACCCCAAAGATGTTTGGCCATAGCAGAGCGCTCTGTATGCTTTTTGTGGTCGTTGTTATTGATGTCACCATGGCTTAGAGTTTTCCATTTCAAATTATTTATTCTTGAGTTCAACTCTAGCCACTATGCCATCCTCCCCCTCTCTCCTTCTACTCCATAAGTCCCCGACTTTGACTACATAAGCCTTTTGCACACTGCTCATTGTATGACATGACCAGGATAAGTTCACACACACACACAAATACCGAGAAAGCAACAGCCGTTGTTTCTGTGACAACAAATCAGGAACATTTCCCTGCTTTCCCCGGGTAGCTGTGTCTAGGCAGCCGTAAACAGGTTTAGACCCAGCCTTGACAAATATTTCGTTTGCACCGAATGTAATTCCCATGGCAGGAGCATCTCTGTGGAAGAGAGGCTTTTTTTGCTCCTGGGCCAGTTCACTTATTGTCGTCATTTATATGAATTTTTGTCCTGGCCTAAGCAAATTTTTTTCGGTACTCTCTTGTTCCGAGATATTGTATTTGCAGAAGAGGAAAAATATTTAGAATACGAAAGTAATTTCATGTCATTTTTTGTACATTTTTAGTTTGTTTTATTTCGGTCTACTCAGACGGAGTCATACGTTTTTTTTTCTGGGTTTTCTAGGAAAAAGTAGCTTTTGCAACATCATTTCAATTTTGAGTAAAATCTATGGACATTTTTTACATGTCCTGCCAAATGAAGAATCTAATTGGATTGTAGGGAAAATGGGTTATGACAATGGCAGTAAAATTCTCAAAAAATTCGGATTGTAGGATTTTATAAATTTTTTTTAAGAACCAACAGAAACGTGGATTTTTTAAAGAATTTTTTTTCAAGGACCAACAGAAACGTAGATTTTTAAAGAATATATTTTCAAGGACCAACAGAAACGTGGATTTTTTAAAGAATATTTTTTCAAGGACCAACCGAAACGTGGATTTTTTAAAGAATATTTTTTCAAGGACCAACAGAAAAGTGGATTTTTTAAAGAATATTTTTCAAGGACCAACAGAAACGTGGATTTTTTAAAGAATATTTTTTCAAGGACCAACAGAAACGTGGATTTTTTAAAGAATATTTTTTCAAGGACCAACAGAAACGTGGATTTTTTAAAGAATATTTTTTCAAGGACCAACAGAAACGTGGATTTTTTAAAGAATATTTTTTCAAGGACCAACAGAAACGTGGATTTTTTAAAGAATATTTTTTCAAGGACCAACAGAAACGTGGATTTTTTAAAGAATATTTTTTCAAGGACCAACAGAAACGTGGATTTTTTAAAGAATATTTTTTCAAGGACCAACAGAAATATGGATTTTTTTAAAGAATATTTTTTCAAGGACCAACAGAAACGTGGATTTTTTAAAGAATATTTTTTCAAGGACCAACAGAAACGTGGATTTTTTAAAGAATATTTTTTCAAGGACCAACAGAAACGTGGATTTTTTAAAGAATATTTTTTCAAGGACCAACAGAAATATGGATTTTTTAAAGAATATTTTTTCAAGGACCAACAGAAATATGGATTTTTTTAAAGAATATTTTTTCAAGGACCAACAGAAACGTGGATTTTTTAAAGAATTTTTTTTCAAGGACCAACAGAAACGTAGATTTTTAAAGAATATATTTTCAAGGACCAACAGAAACGTGGATTTTTTAAAGAATATTTTTTCAAGGACCAACCGAAACGTGGATTTTTTAAAGAATATTTTTTCAAGGACCAACAGAAACGTGGATTTTTTAAAGAATATTTTTTCAAGGAACAACAGAAACGTGGATTTTTTAAAGAATATTTTTCAAGGACCAAAAGACCAAAAAACGTGGATTTTTTTTAAAGAGTATTTTTCAAGAACCAAAAGACTAATAAACGTGGATTTTTTAAAGAGTATTTTTCAAGAACCAAAAGACTAATAAACATGGATTTTTTAAAGAATATTTTTCAAGGACCAAAAGACCAATAAACGTGGATTTTTTAAAGAACTTTTAATGTCCACGTCCTTTAAAATTTTTTATGTCAAAAATACACATTTTGTTGCTGGTGCTTGAAAATATTCGTTAAAATATCCAGATTTGTGATTTTGATTGTCCTTGAAAATATTTCTCAAAAATATCCACACTATAATTATTTAAAAAATATTCCTTGAAACGACTGATCCTTGAAATATTTTCCCATTTTAAAAATCCAGGATTATTTGTCTGATGATCCTTGGAAAAGTATTCCTTGTGCCCTATAACCTTTTAGCATTTGACATTTCCAATAACCCCTGACTGTGTTAACACAAACTCCTACATTTTTTTGTTTACTTTTTAATGTGCTGACAATGATTTTCATCATTTTAATGTCAGCAAATATAACACATTCAAAAGCACTGGAAATCATACAAACACATGTACCCATACATATACATATATGTATAAGGACTTATACACACACACAATTATTTAAACACATCATCACTACTGAACGCAATAGAATGAATGAACCCATACAACCAGAGAGTGAAAGATGTATACAAATGGTCTGTATAGCCTCCTTTACACTCAATTACACATAAAATGTCACACACACACACAGATGTTGGGAAGCATTCTCACACACACATATATACATACGTATTCTTGAGTAATTGCAACACATGTGTGATTTTAGACCAAATGATGAGTGTCGTGTTTTTTTTTTTTTTTTTTTTTTTTTTTCTGTCAGACCTACATGTCCTTCTGTCCCTGTTCATTTATTCTTGAAATTTGCTGACATTGTGGTTGATGTTACTGTTGCTGATTTCATTCTTGATATCCTGTTGATTTTCTGGGTTTTAGAAGATTTAATTTCGTGTGTATGCGTCCATTACTGGGTGGTAATTTTTTGTAATTGAAATCATAATTTTCGTAATTGTTATGCTAGACTTTATGTTAGAAGAGAAGATGGATAGGGAGTGGGATACGAAAAGAAAAAACCACAAGATTTTTTAACAACTTTATGCTTGGTTTGCAATTGTTAAAAATTGTTGGTTAAAAATTGTTTCTGAGAAACGATTAAAAAAGGGGGAGAGGTAGGTTCAGAAGTATCGGTTGGTTGGCCTTCAGTCATGACAATTTATATACGTTTGGGAAAGGTATTGTGTTGTTTGATTTACAAAGTAAGTGAGTATTATAAAAAAACTAGTTTTCAAAAAAATCCAGGAAATTCGGAAAATCCGTTTAGTGCCATATAACATATGACCTTTTAAGGCAGATAGTTCCAAACACTTTTTAGAACAGGTCTGACTTTTGGGCATAAGCTTTATTTTTTACAATCCACGATGTTATTAAAAAGTTGTTATTAAGATTTTCAGATTTTCAGTATATAGTTTGTAATAATCAGCCAGCTTTGCTCAGAAGGTAAGTAAAAGTACTAAAATGTACTAAAAATTTAATAGTTTGTATTGCACAAACGATATGAGCTAGAATTCTGAAATTATGAAAATAAGTCACTGATGACGAGCCAGATAGATGCAACAAAGGGTTTTTCGAAATTCGAACTTTAAGGTTACGAAAAGTCCCAAAATGGTATCGTACCATTTGGTATTATGTGAACGGATAGAGTCGAAATGAAATTGAAACGTGAAATTTGGTATGAGAATCAATGTTGGAAGGAGGAAATTTGTTATATGAAGGTGGTTTTGGAAATGTGTACTAAGTATGCGAACTGTACTAAATTGTACTAATTTTGGATCAGTTTGGTTTAGAGTAAACGAATGAAGCTGGAATTTTGAAAGTTTGTATTGAGGCCCCTGTTGATGGTAGATTTGTAATAAAGAGGTGATTTGGGAAATGTGTACTACAAGTTCGCAAAAAGTACTAAATAGTACTATATATTTGGTATGGGGTGGTTGACAGATAGTGGTTGAAATTTGAAATTTGATATTAGGGTCGCCGATCATGCGTGGCCTGGACATATGGAGTTGGTTTTGGAAATGTGTCCTACTATTGTACTAAAATTGTACTAAATTTGGTATTGGATGAAGGGGTGGACATAAAATTCTAAAATTTGATATTTAGATTACTGATGATATCCGTGTTTGTGATTTGGCGTTTTTTCGGAAATGTGTAGAATTATTGTACGGAATGTACTAAATGGTAACAAATTTAGTATAAGGTGAAGGGATGGGGTTGAAATTCTCAAATTTGATATTAAAGTCACTGTTGGTATCTGGAATTCAGATTTGGAGGTGGTATTGGAAATGTGTACTATTATTGTACGAAAAGTACTAAATTGTACTACATTTGGTATTGAGTGAATGAATAGAGCTGGAATTTAAGATAGATGTCGCTGTTGGTTTCGGTGACCCACGATGTTATATATCAATCTCGACGAGTTACTTCGATCTAGCTATGTGTGTCCGTCTGTCTATGTTAATTTGTAATCACTCTACAGGTCACAATTACGGCCCATCCTCACGAAATTTAGCATGGAGGTGGGGCTAGGATCAGAATAGAAGCATATTGTTTTTGGAAATTAAAAAAAAATCAAAATTTCCCCCCTTTTGCAGTCGGTCTATAGCTCACAATTATATACCAATCGACATAATATTTTGCATGAGGTTAAAATTTAGGACAGATCAGGAGCCTATCATCGACAAAATTGGTTTCTTTCGAATATATTATAGTGTTGTAATGTAAGACATTGTCAACCCATTTACTTACATGGTTTCATGATTTTTACAATCTCTGGATTTGTGGATAAAAAAATTTCCTCAATCCTACGACTCGTGATTTTTTTCTCATGAATTTTTATAGAATTTTTTATCTGAACTTTCAGGTATCTGTAATTTAAAAAATCGTTTGTTTTATCATTTTTTGATTTTATATTTGGTTCTATTCGATTTCTTAACCTCTTGGACTCGTGTATTTTTATAAGGACTCTCTGGAGTATGGAGTACCATTTTCTCAACTGTAGCGGTTTATGGCCTCCCTAAGTTTTTTCTAATTTTTCAAGCAAGTTTGAAATGTTTTCCTAGCCTCTCTAAATTGTAGCTTTTTTAAGGGCTTGTATGTTTTTCAACAAATATTTCCCTTTGTCTTCCTTGGGTGCTTTCGGGACTTATAATGAATATATTTTTAGTGTTTTTTCGGGATTAGTGATGTTTTTCATGACACGCCTGGACTACTTGAATTTTTTTTAATTAATTGAATTTCCAATACATTTTTGTTGTACATTTTCTTGCTAGATTTGCTTTTTCTTAAAAAAAAAAGTTTTCTTTGCTACTTTGATGGGACTCTCTGATTTAATGAATTTTGACTCTAGTGTTTTTTTTTTTTAATCTAGCTTGTCCTCTCTGTACACGAACTTTTTTAATAGCCTCTCCGGTCTCGTATTTTTTTAATCAGTTTTTTTATTTTTTGCTTCTCTGGGATGGGGTAATTTTAGACTTTGAGACTCTTGAACACTACGGTCTCACTGGATTTTCACATTTTTTCCTACCAAATTGGGATTAAGATTTTTTAAGACTTTTTTTGCCTGGCTTTATTGGGATTGTGAGTGTTTTAGGAATGTATGTATATATTTTTTGACTCGATCCTTTGAAGAATGTTTTCTCTGGGACTCCAGGTCTAGGGCATCCCCACTGTTTAAATGTCTGGACTGGCAAAAAAAAAAAATCTGGGAAATTCCTGTATTTCCTTCTGAACTCGAAAATTTTTTTTAAATTTTTTTCTTTGAGTTTTTCCTCTTTTTCTTCGATTCTCAATGATTTTAATTTATTTTTCTACTATATGAACTCTTGGATGGATGGTGGCATGGAAATGTGTGCTTTCACTTACTCGATTCTTCAATCGTTGTTTTTAATCTTTTTTCTACTATTACCGAGGTCATGACTTTGATTACAATTGATTTTTTCGAAGATCAGCTATCTTAATTTTTAGAATCCCAGAGTGTCTGTTCTAATCAAGTTTTTTCCCTTTTTTGCCACCGTGGACTCTTTAAAAACCTTAATTTCTGTGATAAAAGAATTTAAAGAGTAATACACATATTTTTATTTATTTATTTATTTATTTATTTATTTTTTTTTTTTTGCATTAAATCTTATTTAATAAATTTTTTGTTTTGAAAATGCTGACCATAGGTGTTCTGAGCATAATTTTTCAATAAGATTTTATCTTGCGGATTTTTACGAATTTTCTTCACAGCTTCCAGCACTTTATTTTTTAAATCTCTGGGATTGTTCATATCCCAAAAATTCTCTCGACTCTCTGTGCACCTGACTTTTTTTTACCTCATGGACATGCTTTTGGTAGGAATTCTACAGCTTATTTTATAATCAAGGAATTTCAGAATTTCCGACATGACAAACCGTTCATTAATTTCTTTTAAAAGTTATTCGAAAATGCCCAAGATTGTGACTTGGTTGATTTCTCAACAGCTTTTCAACGTTTTACATTTTCAAATAAATTTCCACCCTTCCAAAATGTCCCTTTAAACACTAATTTCATTGAAATTCATATTTGTATTTACATTTTAAATAAACAAATAAAAAACTAAAGCAATCACACAAAAAAAAAACAAATATCCAACTATATTTAGAATAAATGTTACAGCAAGGATTTGAATGTCATTTAACTATAATAACAGGACTTACAATTTTTGACAAGCATGCGAAAATCCTTTTCAAATAACAACTACACACACACACACAACTAACAACACAGACACACTCACACACAGTGAAAAAGAACAAACACACACACACAATTTAAATAAATTATAAATGTACGTAATAAAAATTCAGATAATATTGATTTATGTCCCCGGGGGTTTGAGGGGATGAAACTTTAAATAAATATTAAATAAACCAAACCAAGTAGTTGGTCAAAAAGTTTCAACCAGTTTTCTCCCGGGGTATTTGACGAAACTCAAAAAAAAAAAAAAAAAAAAAAAAAAAAAAACAATGAGTGTGGCAAGCAAAGTCAAACAAACAAGGGAAGAGAAAACTGGTGGCGGCCGGAAGTTCTTGTGTCTGCAAAACCACATTCTGAGTAAATGCTATGCTTTCGTTTGAAAGAGCTTTTGGAAGAACTAACCTCAAGCTCACAGAAAAAAAGACCAAGCAATGAAGCTTACATACATATGTATGTATGTATAAACATACTCACACACCAATGCAACGCTATGCTATGTGGGAGAAGTTTTATTACATTAAATCTTCTTAATTAACAAACATCATTTACTTTTCCTTGTGGCCATAGATGAAGAGAGGACAGTGGCGAAGGAGAGGAAAAATGGATTTTGATTTTTTGATGGCCGAAATTCAGAGGAAATTTAGAAAATTACTTGCAATGCGACGAGACGACATTAAACGATCTAAAGCCACTATCTCAGTATCTTTCCTATATAAAGTAGCTCTATAGAGGCCTTTCATATGGAGATGGAGTCTCCGGTGTCCTTTTCTATACCCTCATCCATGTGGCTAGAGAGGGAATGT
Organism: Musca domestica; assembly: GCF_030504385.1. Classification (NCBI taxonomy): domain Eukaryota; kingdom Metazoa; phylum Arthropoda; class Insecta; order Diptera; family Muscidae; genus Musca; species Musca domestica. Next base: position 16,566,599 of record NW_026712155.1, read on the forward strand.
ATCATTTTATATGGCCAAAACATGCCTCGTCAAAATAACGGTTTAAGACCCTAGGTATCTTTGGACCAAATCCATTTCAGGATATTTTTAGTCGACCTAGCGATGTCCATCCTGCCTGTCCGTCCGTCTGGCTGGTTCGCACGATAACTCACGAAGAGACTATCCGATTTGGTCCAAAATTGATACATCGTAATATTATTATCAAACTTAGGTCGAGTTCGGAGATGGACATTATCCGTCCACTTCTTCTGGTACCTCCCCCACAAAAGATCGCATTTTTCAAAGAAAATATTTTACTGCGGAGAAAGTGAAAGGATAATCTGATATTGCTTTGCAAATCCTAGTATTTACATCAGTGCTAGGTCAGGTGGGAAAATGGACAATATTCGTCCACTCCATCAAGTACCTCTCCCACAGGAGATCAAAATTTTGAATAATTATAACTCTTATAAATCTGATATAAGAGTCCGATTGTCTCAAAATACACAAATCAAAATATTTTTATCAACACAAATTCTGGCGTGAAGATGGAATATATCGGTCCACTCCTTCTGGTACCTCCCCCACAAAGGGTCTAAATTTTGAATATCCATGAAGATCATAAAACTCGAAATTAACATCCGATTTCATTCAGACTTGGTACATCTCAATATTTCCATCAACATAAGATCTGCTGTGAAGATCGGATATAACGGTCTACTCCTTCAGGTACCTCCCTCACAAAGAGTCAAATTTTGAATAACCAAAACGATTATAAAATCCGAAATAAGCATCCGATTCTCTTCATTTTTCACACATCCCATTATCCCCACCAATACAAGATCTGCTGTGAAGATGGGATATATCGGTCCACCTCATTCTGGTACCTGCCCCACAAAGGGCCACAAATTTTGAATATCCATGAAGCCCATAAAACGCAAAATTAACATCCTATTCCATTCAAATTCGGTATATCTCAATATATCCATCAACACAAGTTCTGTTATAAAAATGGTAGAGATCGGACCATTCCTTCTGGTTCCTCCCCCACAAAGGGTCAAATTTTTGAATAACTAAAACAATTACAGAATCCGAAATAAGCATCCGGTTCTCTTCATATTTCACACATCCCATAATTTCTACTAACACAAGATTTGCTGTGAAGATGGTATATATCGGAGCACTCCTTCTGGTACCTCCCCCACAAAGAGTAAACATTTAGAATATCCATGAAAGTCATAAAACGCGAAATTAATATCTGATTGCATTCAGACTTGGTACATTTCAGTACTTTCATCAACACAAGATCTGCTGTGAAGATGGGGTACTATATCGGTCTACTCCTTCTGGTACCTCACCACAAAGGGTTAAAGTTTTGAATAACCAAAACGATTATAAAATTCAAAATAAGCATCCGGTTCTCTTCATATTTCACACATCCCATAATTTCTACTAACACACGATCTGCTGTGAAGATGGGATATGTCGGACTACTTTTTCTGGTACCTCCCCCACCAAGGGTCAAAATTTTGAATATCCATGAAGCTTATAAACGCTAAATCAACATCTGATTCCATTCAGACTTGACACATCTCAATATTTCCATCAACACAAGTTCTGTTATAAAGATGCTAGAGATCGAACTATTCCTTTTGGTACCTCCAGGTACTTGGTACATGGTTTTGAATTTCCAAAAGGATTATAAAATCCGAAGTAAGCCTCCGCTTCGTTTCACACATCCCATTATTTCCACTAACTCAAGATATGCTGTGAAAATGGGATATATTGGCCCAGTCCTTCTAATATCTCCCTCACAAAGGGTGACAATTTTGAATACTCGTGAAGCTCATAAAACACGAAATTAACATCCGATTCTATACAGACTTGACACATCTCAATTTTTTCATCAACACAAAATCTGTTTTAAAGATTGTAGAGATCGGATCATTCCTTCTGCTACCTCCCCCACATAGAGTTCAGGACTCCGAAAAACCAAAGGCTCAAAAAACACGAAATAGGCATCCAACTCTCTTCAAATTTTAAACATTTAAACATTTTTCCTAATCCAACACCTAGTCAGTCAATTTTCTGTCATAGGCTGTAGTAGCCGTCATGAACTCCAAATACGATATTTGTAACAATTCCGGTGATTAATGTCGCAAAAATCATCAAAATACCGATTGTCGAGATGTGCCGATTTATAGAGGTTATATGAAGATATGGACCTGCATGTCGAATTTTCAGTCACAGGTTGTAGTATCCATTACGAACTTACATTATGAAATTTGAAACAATTCCGGCAAATAATGTCGATAAAATCATCGAAATACCGAATATTTGGAGGTACCGTTATATGGGTGCTGTACGAAGTCGTGGACCCGCTAGTCAATTTTCTGTCTGCCAAAGACGCACTAGAAATACAAAATATGAAACAATTTTGATGAATAATCTCGCTAAAATCATCCAAATACCGAATATAGGGAGGTTCTGTTATAGCAGGGCTATACCAAAACGGGGACCTATAAAGCTCAATTTCAATACCAAAAGTCCTACAGACCAAACACACATCTGAATAAAATTTTATAAACCTACTTCAATTCGTTCAGACGCTAGAGTGAATTCCACGGACGGACGGACATCGCTAAATCGACATAGAATTTTATGCCGATCAAGAATATATGTATATACTTGGTAGGGTCTTAAATGTATATTTCGAGGTGGTATCTCACGCACATACTAGTCTTTTCTAAAAATTATCAAACATTTCGTATAAAGTCAAGGAAGTAACCAATATAGGCCAAACCTGGCACGTCGCAATATTTATCTCATATTTATGTAGGTCCGATACGAAATGGAGAATATTGGTCCATTCCTTCGGAACCCACATTTTAATAATCATAACATAAGTCAAAATATATTTAAATAATCGAATATTGGCAAAACCGACTGATAGCTCTTAACTTGTTTAACAGAACTAAACATTTTTATGTTTTTAGAAAACCGCCGGAAGTTCTTAGAAGTTTTAGAATATATCTCTGAGGTCTTCTGCTAATCGAAGTTCCCAAGCCAGAATTGTAAAAATATATTTTAAAAAATATATTTTTCCAAAGATCTTCCCTCCAATCCCACTGTCTTGTAATTTCAATGTTTGACCATTAAAATTATCTCACATTTCTGGTCGTTGGAATGAGCTAAGAAAACAAAAAATCTGAAAACATTTAAATTCATTTCATCTTATTGCTGCACATTCAATCTTCTTCCTCCTCCTTGTTGGCTTACATCCTTTCTTCTTCTTCGACATCGACGTCTGATTAAGTTTTACTTTAGTTACTCCACATCTTTTGTCTACCATTTTAAGTTTTTGGTATTTGCAATCCTTTCTTTATATGTGTCTCTCTCTCTGTGTGTGTGTTCTCTCTCCTCTCCCTGTTTTATTTAACATCTTTTGGTAAAATGACAACCAAAACTTGGTCTCACACAAAAGAAGACAAAGATAACCACAAGAAATGAGCAAATGAGAAGAAGGAGAAGAAAAAAAAACAAGAAGCGGAAGAAGGACTTCTGTATCAACTCAGCCACATTATCTAGCTTAAAAACGACCTGTCAAACGTCGCAACCGACCAGCCAAACCAACCAACCATCTCAGCTAGGCAGTCACAAAACAAATATACCGTAAAAGACAAAGAATGGCAAGCCGACCAAAGTTGGTCAACCACAAAGTCAAAAAAATGGATGGACGCACATTTCTTTGCGAGAGTCATTCGCTTGGCTGGCTTCTTTAAGTTTTGTCACTTGCCATTGACAACCATGATAGAGAATAAAAATGGGGTAGGAGGAAGAAGCGGTGGCTAACCAAACCCAAACCGAAAAAAAGTAGAAAGAAACCAAACTTATTTCCCGCTTTTTTTGGAAAATACTTCAAATATTGGAATTCTTGGAAAAATCATTAACGGCCAACGGTAATGGTATTGGTTAACCGTTTTGCCATTAAAACTTTCCGACAAAACTTGACAATTGTGAAATAAGGAGATATATGTAAACGCCTCACTATTTGGGTTGTCACTTACTTTTATTGTTATTTTTGGGTGTTCAATTGTACTTTTTTGGAAATTGCCAAGCGTTGAGTGAAAATGAGGCTATAAAAGAGACAATTGGCACAGTTTGTATATTAAAGACTATTATTTGGATGAAATGTAGGATTTATTAACCCAAAATATTCTGGAAAATCCAAAGGGTCAAAGAGTTTATATAATTCTTAAAAGAGCTGAGGGAGTTTAAATTGTTTGGAAAATCCATCAGCCAGATCAGATAGTCAATAAAAAAATCTTTAAAAAATCTACCAAACTCAAGGGTCAAAGAAAAAGTATTAAAAATCGACAAGGCCAGAGAGTCCCAGAAATAAATCCCAAAAAACTGTAAATTAGGCCACGCCGAACTTTGAATGCCCTCCACCGTGTGAAACAAATTTGGAAATTTTCAAAAAAAATCCATTAAAAATATGAGGATATACCTTTATATTGGGGTCTATACGACGACTTGGACCTGCAATTTTTGTCATAGGCCATTACAATATTCAAATACGAAATTTGAAACAATTCTGGGGAGGTACCGATATATGGGGGCTATACGAAGACCTGGAGCTACTTTACGAAATTTAAATACAAAATTAGGAACAATTCGTTGAATTACGTCGCTTAAATCATCAGAATACCAAATTTAAGGAGGTACCGTAATATATAGTGTACATGTTATATGAAGACCAGGACCTGCCTAGGCAAATCATATTCACAAGCTGTAGTACCTGTTAGGAACTTCAAATACGAAATTTTAAAGCAATCCGTTGAATAATATCGCTGATATCAGCAAAATACCCAATTTAAGGGCGGTATCGTTATATGGGGGCTATGCGAAGACCTGGACCTGCATAGCAAATTTTCTGTCACAGGCTGTAATACCCTTTACGAACTTTCGTTACGACATATCAAACAATTCCGGTAAACAATGTCTCTAAAATCATCAAAATACCGAATATAGGGAGGTACAGGTATGGGGGCTTTACCTAAACGTGGACCTTATAGCCCAAAAGAAAAAAATCGATGTATCCATACATATATTAAAAGGTACTGAAGCTAGAATCTTGAAATGTAGCGCGAGAGTCTTAGGGCGTAGGCGTGTGATATGGCTGGGTTTTTTCGAAATCGTACAAAAACCGTACGAAAAGTACAAAAAAATATACTAAAAATGTAATAACTTGTATTGGGCAAAAGGAATGAGCTAGAATTCTGAAATTTGGATTTTTTAGGATTTTTTTTTTTAATTTATTTATTTATTTATTTTTTTTTTTTTTTTTTTGAAAACTCGAACTTTAAGGATAAGGGAAACCCTAAAACGGTACTAAACTTTTAAAATGGTACCATTTCGAATTATGTGAACGCACGAAGCTAAAAACTTGACGCTAATTATGAGAATCAAGATTGGGAATTGAGTTTTATGTATGAAAGTGGTTGTGGAAATGTGTACTAAGTGTACGAAATGTACAAAATGGTACGAAATTTGGAACAGTTTGGTTTAGGGTGAACGGATGAAGTTGGAATTTTGAAATTTTGTATTACGGCTCTTGTTGGTGTTTTGATTTGTTATAAAGGGGTACTTTTGAAAATTTGTACTAAAAGTGCACGAAAAGTACTAAATATTACTATATTTGGTACAATTTTCTATTGGGTAGAGAGATAGAGCTTGAAATCTGAAATTTGGTATTAGGATCGCTGTTCATGTGTAGCCTGGACATATGAATGTGTTTTAGGAAATGTGTACTATAATTGTACGAAAAGTACTAAATGGTACTATGTTTGGTATTGGGTGAAGGGACAGGCCTGGAATCCTCAAATTTGATATTGAGGTCTCTGATGGTGTATGCAATTGAGATATAGAGATGGTTTTTGGAATTGTATATTATTATTGTACGAAAAGTACTGAATGGTACTGTGTTTGGTATTGGGTAGAGAGATAAAGATACAATTATAGATTTTGATATTTAGACTACTGAAGGTGTCTGTATTTAAGATCTAAAGGTGGTTTGGAAATGTGTCCTAGTACGGAAGGTAAAAAATTGTACTAAATTCAGTATTGTGTGGAGGGACTGGGCTGGAATCCTCAAATATGATATTGAGGTCCCTAAAGGTATACGGAATTGACATATGGAAGTGGTTTTGGAAATGTGTACTATAATTGTACGAAAAGTACTAAATAGTACTAAATTGGGTACTGACAGAGATAATAGAGCTTGAATCTCTGATATGGATATCAGTGTTGGTGCCTATGGTTAAGATATGGACGTGTTTTTTGATATGCGTAATATAATTGTATAAATGTTACTAATTTTTTTAATGGAGAAAATTAAAGAGTTGAAATCCTCATGTTTTATACTAAGGTCTCTGTTGGTATCTGGGGTTGAAATTTAGAGATTGTTTCAAAAATGCGTTTAATTATTGCTCGAAAAGTATTAATTGCTGCTGAATTTGTTATTGGGTGAAAGGATACAGCTGGAATCCTCAAATTTGATGTGGATGTCACTGTTGGTATCTGAAATTGAGATATGGCGATGGCTTTGCAAATGCGTACGATATTTGAACTAAATGATACGAAATTTGGTGCTAAATGAATATATAGAGCTGGAATACCGAAATTTGATATTGAGGTCTCCCCTGTCTTGTTGGGGAATATTCCGAAGGAGTGGACCAATTTTGTCCATTTTGTATCTTACCTAGCTACGCCTGATGAACTCCTTTCATCTACTTTCTCCACTTTATATGAGATAAGTGCAGGTATGTTAAAGATAACATTAGATTTGTGAGAAATATTTAAAATATCCGCTTGCCTAGACATTTAAAAAAATCCAGGAACTCAGACAAGTTTTGATAATTTTCTCTTTTAAGTTGAGCTTTTATGACCTAGAAAGATGGCATTGAAAATTGGAATCTAGTGAAGTCGTACGCATCAACCAGTATATGACGCGGCTCATCAAGCATATTAGACTCTATATTTTAAATCTTGTTGATCCTACAAATGTAGATAATCCTTTAAAAATCGTTAAACGATAACCCTAACAATTATATTTTAAAAATCACACAAGCTTAGAAAATCTCTCGAAGAATATTATTCCATCGTCCACGTGCCCAAATAGTCCTTGGAAAATATTTTCTTTAAATTTTCCAAGACACATAGTACCTTAAGTATGCATCACCAATTGTTCTCTTTGCTCTTCCTATATCTTTTCCATAAATAAAAACATACCAGTACCGGCAACCCCAATTACGACACGTCCACACCAATAAAAGGTTGTCCTAATCGATATTTGGGTTCATTGGTTTTTCGTCGGTAGCTGTCATGTTTGCGGACATCTATTTCGGCATCACGATGATGATGATGTTGATGGTGGTCATCATCATCATCGGCCCAAAAACCATTATTGTGTCAACAAAAATTTGCCATACATCATCAACATTTACAGCAGCAACAACAACAACGCAAACTAACAACGACAGCCAACAACAAAATTTCTTAACTTAATATTATTTTGATAAAAATCAATCAATCCATCATTGCTTCTATTGTCTGAAAATAATGAGTTTTCTAAACCCGCAAAAGAATACAAAAGAACGAGGAAATTTATATGGACAGTAATGGACAGCATTATCATCTACGTCATCATTGTCGTCGTCTTCGTCATCATCATCGTCATTGGTATCCTTATTGTTTGCAACGAGAGACAATGGACAATAGACATATTATGAGCAATAGATTGACTTTGAAAAGGTTGCGGCCGGCATGAATAAATAAGAAATCGATCATTTGTTTTGTTGTCCTTTTATACCGATTTAAGTAAACTTAATTTTGTCGGAATTGTTATGTTAATTTTATATGGTAATTTAATTAAGTTGTTAATTATGGTGTACAAAGAGAGAGAGAAAGTCAAACGATTTGTGTGCACACCAACAGGCACTAAAGGATTGATTTTTTATGAAATTTAAGAAATTTTAATTTAAACTTAGCAAAGATATATTGGTGGGATGGTAAAAGAAAACATTGACCACAAGAACCTGGGTGCGTATGATTATTAGAATTAATTTTAGATTGCTAATACGCAACATAGGAGCACAGTCCCCCACAAATTTTTATAATTTGCTTTTAAATTGTTCACATGGATAACACTGGGCAACACAAAAAATAATTACAGGGAAACTCAACCTTGATCGAAATCTTCAGAAGGTTTTCTATCCATAGGACCCTTAAGAAAATCTCCCAGCCACAGGAAATATTTTTTTCAAAAACCAGTAGAAACATCAATTTTTTAAAAAATATTTTTTCACGGTGATTTTAAAGAATATTTTTTCAAGGGCCCTCAGGCTATAAACGTGGACATTTTTAAGAATATTTTTTCTAGGACCACTAAAAAACGTCTATTTTTAAAAGACATTTTATAAAGACCAGCAGAAACATGGATTTTTTAAAAGATATTTTATAAAGATCAGCGGAAACGTGAATTTTTCAAAAGATATTTTATAAAGATCAGCAGAAACGTAAAAATTTTAAAGAATATTTTATCAAAGACTAAAAGAATATTTTTCCAAGGACCAATATAAACGTGAAGATTTTCCAAGGATCTACAGAAACGTAGATTTCTTAAACGTGGATTTTTTTAAAGAATAATTTTCAAGGACCAACAGAGACGTGGATTTTTTTAGAGAATATTTTTTCAAGGACCAACAGCAACGTGGATTTAAAAAAAATATTTTTTTTTTTCAAAGACCATCAGAAACGTGGATGTAAAACAAAAAAATATATTTTTTTTTTCAAGAACCAACAGATACTTGAATTTTGTAAAGATTTTTTTTTTCAAGAACCAACAGAAACTTAAATTTTTTAAAGATTATTTCTTCCAGGCTTTTGGCCCTTGGATTTTGGATTTAAAAAAAAAAATTCAAGTACCAACAGAAACGTGGATTTTTTAAATAATATTTTTTCAAGGATAACAAGAATTGTGGATTTCTTAAATAATATTTTTTCAAGGATAACAAGAATCGTGGATTTCTTAAATAATATTTTTTCAAGGATAACAAGAATCGTGGATTTCTTAAATAATATTTTTTCAAGGATAACAAGAATCGTGGAATTCTTAAATAATATTTTTTCAAGGATAACAAGAATCGTGGATTTCTTAAATAATATTTTTTCAAGGATAACAAGAATCGTGGATTTCTTAAATAATATTTTTTCAAGGATAACAAGAATCGTGGATTTCTTAAATAATATTTTTTCAAGGATAACAAAAATCGTAGATTTCTAAAATAATATTTTTTCAAGGATAACAAGAATCGTGGATTTCTAAAATAATATTTTTTCAAGGATAACAAGAATCGTGGATTTCTTAAATAATATTTTTTCAAGGATAACAAGAATCGTGGATTTCTTAAATAATAATTTTTTAAGGATAACAAGAATCGTGGATTTCTTAAATAATATTTTTTCAAGGATAACAAGAATCGTGGATTTCTTAAATAATATTTTTTCAAGGATAACAAGAATCGTGGATTTCTTAAATAATATTTTTTCAAGGATAACAAGAATCGTGGATTTCTTAAATAATATTTTTTCAAGGATAACAAGAATCGTGGATTTCTTAAATAATATTTTTTCAAGGATAACAAGAATCGTGGATTTCTTAAATAATATTTTTTCAAGGATAACAAGAATCGTGGATTTCTTAAATAATATTTTTTCAAGGATAACAAGAATCGTGGATTTCTTAATAATATTTTTTCAAGGATAACAAGAATCGTGGATTTCTTAAATAATATTTTTTCAAGGATAACAAGAATCGTGGATTTCTTAAATAATATTTTTTCAAGGATAACAAGAATCGTGGATTTCTTAAATAATATTTTTTCAAGGATAACAAGAATCGTGGATTTCTTAAATAATATTTTTTCAAGGATAACAAGAATCGTGGATTTCTTAAATAATATTTTTTCAAGGATAACAAGAATCGTGGATTTCTTAAATAATATTTTTTCAAGGATAACAAGAATCGTGGATTTCTTAAATAATATTTTTTTCAAGGATAACAAGAATCGTGGATTTCTTAAATAATATTTTTTCAAGGATAACAAGAATCGTGGATTTCTTAAATAATATTCTTTCAAGGATAACAAGAATCGTGGATTTCTTAAATAATATTTTTTCAAGGATAACAAGAATCGTTGATTTCTTAAATATAATTTTTTCAAGGATAACAAGAATCGTGGATTTCTTAAATAATATTTTTTCAAGAACAAAAGACCAATAAACGTGGATATTTTAAAGAATATTTTTTCAAGGATAACAAGAATCGTGGATTTTTTAAAAATTTTTTTCAGGGACCAACAGAAACTTGGATTTTTTAAAAAAAAATATTTTCTTCATGGACCACCTGATGCGTGGATTTTTTAAAAAATATTTTTTCAAGTATCAACAGAAACGTGGATTTTTTAAAAAATATCTTTTCAAAAACCAACAGGAACGTAGATTTTGTAAAAAATATTTTTTCAAAAACCAACAGGAACGTGGATTTTTTAAAAAATATTTTTTCAGGGTCCACAGGAAACGTGGATTTTTTAAAAAATATTTTTTCAGGGTCCACAGGAAACGTGGATTTTTTAAAAAATATTTTTTCAAAGCCTCTTGAAGTTATCCTTTCAATAGCAGATGTTCTACGCATAGGTAACTTTTCGAAGAAGTCACATCCCTACAGGAAAACTTTTGGATATATAAGGTCTAATGTACTTGTTTCTATACTGAATTCGGTCGGATGTGCCAAAATTCAACACCTTTGGACTGATGATATTGGCCATTTGGAACACGATTAACCCGAAACCGGTTGAAGATATATATGGGAGCTATATGTAAATTTGAACCGCTTCTCACCAATATTTGTTTGGCCCAAGGACAAAGGCCAAACAAATATTGGTTGCAACATTTCATCTCAATCGGATAATAAATGCGACCTATATTTTATTCACGAGAATACATGGACAGACGGACTGACATGCATAAATCGACTCAGAAAGTCATTCTATGAAGATTCCAAAAGAAGTTATGGGTCTATATCGCATCCTTCTTCATGTTACAAACAAATGCACAAAGACATAATACCCTTACCACCACGTAGTGTAGAGCATAAAAATCAATGAACCCGGCCAACCTGGTTTGTCAAAAAATATGTTTATTTTGAAGAATCCCAAAAAATTAATTTAATTTACAAGCCAAGAAATCCTGTAGAAGCTATAAAAATACTCGTACTCAGTTTATAGCTTGAGAATTATTTCTAAAATATCTTCTAACTTTCAAAACAAATATTTTTTCAAAATTCCTCCATCCATGAAAAAAACATTCCTTTCCCTTTCAAACTTTCCTTATTTAACATTTAATTTAAATCACTCTCTCCCAACTACTTTGCTAATGGATGCCAACAAATTACAGAACCTACAACCTCTACACAGCAAACGGAAATTCTACAACACTACGAAAAGCTGACTTTGCTAACAACATTAGCCCACAAATCTTTCACTTTTAGCCAGAAATAGCTAATTAGTTTTGGTCATTACCAACGAAACAGAATCAATTTAATAGCTGACCTAAAAGCCCATAGCTACGAGGCAAAATCTTGTACATACATACGAGTGTATTAAACACTTTCATGCTATGCTTATCTCTCGCTCGTCCCTACACCTCCCCCCCTCCTTTCTAAATTAACCCCTTCCCAGGCTCAGGATTGCCTGCTAACAAAGATTGCTTTAACGTTAACGAGTTCAAGATTTATCACCGCAAACGACGACGACGACGGAGAAGACAACAACATTGCAAGCGATTTTCAAAATTTCAAATTTGCCTCCTGAGGGCTTGATTGTTTCAAAACCATGGCCTGTACAGCTGGGAGCACACACATATATGCAAGCTGTGTATTTGTGTGTGTGTGTTTGTGCAGCTATGTTTATGAGATGACAGTTCCATTGTTGCGGTCGTCATCAACGTGGCTGGTTGTTGTTGTTGTTATTCTCATTTCTTCTTCTCCTCCTCCCAGTTGCCTTTTGGTGTTTTAGATGACGTTATAATTTTTACCTCTTCTGTTTGGTCTTCCTTGGTCTTTTTCGTTGTAGTTGTTGTTGTTTTCCGTCTTTCTTTTTGTTTTCGTATTTGTTTCTGTGTATTTATTTCAAAGCATCGTAATTGGGTCAACAACTAGAGATGCAGCTGCAGTTGAATATAAACCTGAAACTAACGTCATAGGTTTTGGGATGACAGTGAAGGCAGCGACAAATAGTGGCGAACGGTTAGGGATATTTTTAAAAAACATATTTTCTCAAGGACCAGCAGAAGCGTGGATTTTTTAAAGAATATTTTTTAAGGACCAACAGAAACGTGGATTTTTTAAAGAATATTTTGCAAGGCCTTTATCAACAAACGTGGGTTTTTAAAGAATATTTTTTCAAGGACCAATAGAAGCGTGGATTTTTTAATTTTTTTTTAAATTTTTTTCAGGACCAACAGGAACGTGAATTTTTTAAAGAATATTTTCTCAACGACCAACAGGAACGTGAATTTTTTAAAAAATATTTTTTCAAAGACCACCTGAACCGTGGATTTTTTAAAAAAAATATTTTTTTAAGGAACCCACGTTTTATGTTTTTATAAAGAATATTTTTTCAAAGACCACCAGAAACGTGGACTCTTCAAAAAATATTTTTTCTAGAACCACGTGAAACATGAATTTTTTAAAAAACATTTTTTCTAGAGCCACACGTAACGTGGATTTTTTAAAAAATATTTTTTCTAAGTTCAACAGAACGTCAATTTTTTAAAAAATATTTTTTCTAAGTTCAACAGAAACGTGGATTTTTTAAAAAATATTTTTTCTAGAACCACCAGAAACGTGGATTTTTAAAAAATATTTTTTCTAAGTTCTACAGAACGTGGATTTTTTTAAAAAAATATTTTTTCTAGATCCACCAGAAACGTGGATTTTTTTAAAAAGATATTTTTTCTAGATCCACCAGAAACGTGGACTTTTTAAAAAATATTTTTTTCTAATTTCAACAGAACGTGGATTTTTTAAAAAAAATATTTTTCTAAGTTCAACAGAAACGTGGATTTTTTTAAAAAAATATTTTTTCTAAGTTCAACAGAAACGTGGATTTTTTAAAAAAAATATTTTTTCTAAATTCAACAGAACGTGGATTTTTAAAAAATATTTTTTCTAAGTTCAACAGAACGTGGATTTTCTAAAAAAAAATATTTTTCTAAGTTCAACAGAAACGTGGATTTTTAAAAAATATTTTTTCTAAGTTCAACAGAAACGTGGATTTTTTTAAAAAAATATTTTTTCTAAGTTCAACAGAAACGTGGATTTTTTTAAAAAAATATTTTTTCTAAGTTCAGCAGAAACGTGGATTTTTTTAAAAAAATATTTTTTCTAAGTTCAACAGAAACGTGGATTTTTTTTAAAAAAATATTTTTTCTAAGTTCAACAGAAACGTGGATTTTTTTAAAAAAAATATTTTTTCTAAGTTCAACAGAAGGATATTTTTAGGAATATTTTTCAATGACCTATTAGCGTGGATTTTTTAGGAATATTTTTCCAGGACCTGTTAGCGTGGATTTTTTAGGAATATTTTTCCAGGACCTGTTAGCGTTGATTTTTGATGAATATTTTTCAAGGACATATAAGCTTGGATTTTTGAAGATTTTTTTCAAGGACCTATTAGCGTGGGTTTTTTTAAGAATATTTTTTCAGGACCTACTAGCGTTGATTTTTGAAGAATTTTTTTTTCAAGGACCTATTAGCTTGGGTTTCTTAAAAACATTTTTCAAGAAGAAGAAGAAGTTTAGAAAATGTCCTTTCGACAGGGGATCTCTGGAAGATCCTAGGAAGGCCTCCATACATAGAAGAATATTTGAAGGTCTCCTATCTTAAGGAGACTGAAGGATGACCTGTCAGATGCTTCTTCTCTATAGCAGACCTATCAAAAGTTCCCAGGCTATGGAGGGATTGTCAATGGGCATCTGACTATAGATGTCCTGTCAAGGGTCTACTGGCAAGAGAAGAACTTTAAATAGTTTTCTAACTATAGGAGTCCCGTCAACGCTCTTCTGGCTATAGAAAACTTCCTAGAGGTCTCCAGGATTTAGAAGACCTCTCATATGTTTTTCGGTTATAGAATACCTGGCATACATCTGTTTAGTAAGGAAGGTCCATTAAAGGACATTTGGCTATAGAAACACTGTCTAGAACTTCTTTATAAAGAAGACCTGTCAATTGTCTTCTGTCCACAGAAAGTTTGGTGAGGATCTTCTCTATATGGAAGACCCGTCAATTTTCTTTCACCCTATTAAAATTCGTCTGTCTCCCATTGTGAGTTTTTGACTTTAAATCCACAATTAATTGGAAATCCATTCCATTCTGGTACAACCAAATCCCAACCAAAGCTAATAGATTCTTTAATGGATTCTGGGTCAATGTGCGCATTCTGGGCATTTTGCTGTCAGTGTTGCCTAGTGCACAAATCACAAACCACACACATACACATATGTGTATGGATGTATGTACATACCTGCAAAACATCAGTTGGCCATAATATTTGCTTTGTTCTTGGGCCGGTTTCAGCCTTTGAAACTGTCAAGTTGACATGATTTTTAATGTAATTTCTTTTTCACATAATCCACATGTGTATGAGTGTGTGTGAGTGAGCTCTGCTAGATGCGTAACATGTATGCCATGTCAGCCAAAAGAAAGTCTTTCTCTCTCTCTGTCTCTCTCTCTTCCTCTTGCTCTCCCCTGTCAAGGCTGTTGGTTAAAAAGCAGGCCAGTTTTTCAAAACTGTGCTCATTATTTGCACATCTCAGTGTACGAGTGTATTTGTGTGAGTGTGTATGTGTGTGTTCACATTCTGCATTGTGTGACACAGCTGCTCCGCTGTATAGGTCAAATGCTTTTGACAGTTTTTACTCTTTCAATTAGCGTCTAATCAGACTCATTTTGATCTATAATGACATTGACTTGTTGTTGGTTGTATATCTGTGTGAGTCTGTGTGTATGCGCGTCTGTCTTGTGATTTGCCATCAAAGATAAGGATTTTAAAAGAAATATTAAATGACCGATACGATATTTAATTTTAAAATAAAAATTCTTAAATATGGATAAAGAAAGGATATTTTATTAGACATGCTTTGGGGTAATTTAAATGGCATGATTATGGTTTGGCGTAGCCAAAAGGAAAAAGATAAGGGAAATGAGGATGATATGGACTAGACTAAGGGTAAATGTAAATATTTTAAAGAACATAGTAAACTTGGGAGCAACTTGGGATGAATAAATAAATTGCAATAATGGATCACAGGGACTTCACAAAATCTCCAAAATAATCTTTTGTTGAAAAAATACCTTAAAGGTAAACTATGAGGACTATAGAAGTCTTTCAAAAATCATCCATAGAGAGGACCTTTAGTAGACCAGAAGGTATTATAACTGGTTCAAATTTTAGAATAAGTTTAGATTTGTTCGAATTGGTCACCTTTGGCACAAATTATGGCCTTCAAACGGTCAATGAAAACGTCACATGCTGCCCGAATGTTGCTCTGCGGTATTTTGACCCATTTCCGCCAAACGTCATAATTTTTACATTTTTTTTTCTATATTTTTTGAATGAAAGATCAAAATGTCGGAAATAGGATCAATTTTTCTCTAAATTTTATTGAATGAAAGCTCAAAATTTCGAAAATTGCATCAAATTTTAGGTCACCTTTGCAACGAATTATGGCCCTGAAACGGCCAATGAAACCGTCACACGCTGCCCGAATGTTGCTCTGTGGTATTTTGGCCCATTCCCGGCGAAGCGCTTGCTTGAGCTGATCGACACTTTGGTATTTTTTAGTGCCAACCTTGCTTTCCAAAATACTCCAGGGACAATAGTCCAACGGATTGGTATCCGGTGATTTTGGTGGCCATTGTGCGCTGAAAATGAAGCGAGGAACCTCATTTTGTAACCATTCTTGAGTGGCGCGTGCTGAGTCCTGTTGGAATGTCCAAGGTCTGCGGCCAAAATGTTTGCGTGCCCAAGGCTTTAATACACCCGAAGAGCCCTCAAAAATTATATAAAAACCCTTACACCTTTTCCTTAGAAAAGAGGCATCTAAAATTCGTAAAAAAAATCCCTGGAAAACAAATCTCAAAAATTCATTAAAAAATCATTTGAAAACAGGCCTCAAAAATTCTTTAAAAAATCTTTGGAAAACAGATCTCAAAAATTCATTAAAAAATTCTTGGAAAACAGGCCTCAAAAATTCTATAGAAAAATCTTCGGAAAACAGATCTCAAAATTCTTCAAAAAATCCACGTCCTATCCTTAGAAAGGAGGCTTCAACAATTTTTTAAAAAATCCACGTCTTATCCTTAGAAAGGAGGCTTCAACAATTCTTTGAAAAATCCACGTCTTATCCTTAGAAAGGAGGCTTCAACATTCTTTGAAAAATCCACGTCTTATCCTTAGAAAGGAGGCTTCAACATTCTTTGAAAAATCCACGTCTTATCCTTAGAAAGGAGGCTTCAACAATTCTTTGAAAAATCCACGTCTTATCCTTAGAAAGGAGGCTTCAACAATTCTTTGAAAAATCCACGTCTTATCCTTAGAAAGGAGGCTTCAACAATTCTTTAAAAAATCCACGTCTTATCCTTAGAAAGGAGGCTTCAACAATTCTTTAAAAAATCCACGTCTTATCCTTAGAAAGGAGGCTTCTTTAAAAAATCCACGCCTTATCCAGGGACACCAGGCCTCAAAAAATCTTTGAAAATTCCACGTCTTATCCTTAGAAAGGAGGCTTCAAAAATTCTTTAAAAAATTCACACCTTATCCAGGGAAACCAGGCCTCAAAAATTCTTTAAAAAATGCACGACTTATCCTTGGAAAGCAAGCCTCAAAAATTCCTCAAAAAAAAAATCCACGCATTATCCTTGGAAAGCAAGCCTCAAAAATTCCTCAAAAAAAAAATCCACGCATTATCCTTGGAAAGCAAGCCTCAAAAATTCTTTAAAAAATCCACGCCTTATCCTTGGACAGCAACCCTCAAAAATTCTTTAAAAATCCACGTTTTATCCTTGGAAAGCAAGCCTCAAAAATTCCTCAAAAAATCCACGTCTTATCCTTGGAAAGCAAGCCTCAAAAATTCCACAAAAAATCCACGTCTTATCCTTGGAAAGCAAGGCTTTAATATACCCTCCAAAATATTTTCGCAATAATATTCGGCATTTATTCTGATGCCACGGTCGATTCATACGAGCGGAAAGCGACCAGTGGTTGTTATGGCGGCCCACACCATCACCATGGCCGACACTTGAGTTCTGGTGGCCAATCGAAGGCGCACATTTTAGCTGACCACCACTTTCGGCCAATCGAAGCAACTCTTTAGCTCTTTTGAGTCTATTTTCTTTCCGTTGCGGTGTAAGTTCTTGCACTTTTTGGAATATCAATGGCTTTACCCCGATCTTATTCTTCAATATTTGCCAAATGGAATATTGCAATATGTTCAGCTCACGAGCCATTTTTCAGCCACTACGACGTGGGTTTCGATGGAGTCGCTTCTTCACTTTTCGAACCATTTCTGCTGATGTTGCTGTTTTCTACCGTCCACTTCCTTGACGTCGGGCTACGCTACCAGTATCACGGTAACGAGCGATAGTACGAGACACACAAAAGATTTATTCACATTTAAATGCTGGAGAGCTCTAACGAGAGCTGCTTGTGGTTTTCCAGCCATATATAAGGAAATCACCCTATCACGTTTGAATTCCGAATCAAGAATAACTTTATTCTGGAAAATTCTCAGCAAAGTGCTTTTGTACTCTTGTAAACAATATAATGAGCTGTCACTGGAATAATTTTAACAGCTGTCGAACGAGTGGCTTAAAAATGACAGCAGTCTGAATTTGGTTGCAATTTTTTCATCTCATCCTGTATGTCACTAATATTGACTTACTTTGCTCCCCTCTGCGTATACATAACGACGTTAATTATACGTAAATTTTATTATCTGATGATAATACCCCCAACTAATTTCACAACTTTCCAGCCAATCACTTCCCACGAAGGTAGCTATTTTTAATCTCTCCTTAATTTAACTTAAATATTTTTCTTTGTCTTTATGCATTGTTTTTCTTTTCGCTCATCCCTACCATAATTATTTAATATTATTTGGCTATTGACCTTTTATTGTTTTGCTGGCAAGGGTTCAACGAATCATGCCTTGCATACATGTGTGCGATTGTTTTTGCTCGTGACCCCAATAAACTCTGATCACTCTTTAACCGCAATTTGTGTAAATTTTTAAATTAATTAAATATTTTAACAGAAGTATAAACCAAAACAACCAAGCTACCGACCATCAAACCCACCGTCCAACCGACCACTCAACCGTCAAACCATCCAACCCCAACAAACAAGCAAGCAACTTGGACAGAAAACAACATTTCGCTATAGCGGACCGGTTGTCATGTTTGTGGTATTTTGGGTATTTTTCTACTTAAATGTGGCCATCATTATTTTGAGATGTGGAATTTTTGTTGTTGTTGCTGCTGTTATTCTTCTTCTTGAAAAATAATTGAAGTTGAAAAGTGAAGCCAATTAAATTGGAAAGTAATTTAGTTATTAATATGAATTTATCGAAATGGAAAAATAATGGCAATGGAAAAAGTGCAATGATATTTTTAAGGAAGAAAAGAATAAGTAAAAAATAAATAAATTAATAAAAAAAAGTATAAACTTCTCGAAATGGCTTTTCAAAACATGCCAGAAAATTAAAAAAAAAAATATACGCTCAAGTGGCTTGGAAGATGTTAAAAAAGTCCCACCTTTGTAGGCTTGGAACAGACTTCAAAAATCCACGACATATAGGCTTGGAAGAAGTTTAAAAATTCTACCATTTCTAGGCTTTTAAAGAGGTTTAACAGAACCTCGGCTCAGAAGATACTTGAAGAATCCTTAGAAGAATCTTGCCTTTTAGCTTTGAAAGAGGTTTAAAAAATCCATGACATGTAGGCTTGAACGCGGACTTACAAATTCTCTATATATCCCAAAGGGAGGGCTTAAAAATCATTGAAAAATCCATGACTAGAATATATAGAGGACGCCGCAAAATTCAGACTCTGTTCCTTTAACAAATACTCGTCTTAGATGCCTAGACGAGGCCTGAAAATTCTTTAAAATTCCACGGTTTGGTTACCTTGAGAAATCCTAATTAAAAGTCCTCCTGAAAAGACCCCCAAAAATGCTTACCATAGTAAAAAAAAAGTCCTTCACAGACCTTTCACTATACATGCTTTGATTTCGCAAAAAATACTCAGAAATCCTTAAAAAAGTTCTCAAGAGATCCGTAACATCTTCAAGCCATGACTTTGTTAAAAAATCGTAAAAAGCCTCTAAAAAGTCATAAAAGCATCCCCAAAACATCCTCACTGTGTCTTTGTAAAAAAGTCCTCGAAATTCCTTTAAGAATCTGTTTCGTTTCTTCGTAGAAAAGACGTCAAAAGTCCTCAAAAAATATTACTTGGCTTTGGATAAAAAGAGAATATGCTTTAAAAATCCCCTTCTTTAGTTTTTTAGAAACATCCTTAAAAGATCCTGGAAGATACACATCCTGCCTTCAAAGAGGAAGCCTGTAAAATACTTTAAAAATGCACAAAATCAACGCAAGGAACCCTCAAAATTAAAAAAAAATCCACGTCTTATCCTTAGAAAGGAGACTTCAAGAATTCTTTCAAAAATCCACGTCTTATCCTTAGAAAGAAGGCTTCAAAAATTCTTTGAAAAATCCACGTCTTAGAAAGGAGGCGTCAAAAATTCTTTCAAAAATCCACGTCTTATCCTTAGAAAGGAGGCTTTAAAAATTCTTTCAAAAATCCACGTCTTATCCTTAGAAAGGAGGCTTTAAATATTCTTTCAAAAATCCACGTCTTATCCTTAGAAAGGAGGCTTTAAAAATTCTTTCAAAAATCCACGTCTTATCCTTAGAAAGGAGGCTTTAAATATTCTTTCAAAAATCCACGTCTTATCCTTAGAAAGGAGGCTTTAAAAATTCATTAAAAAATCCACGTCTCAACCTTCGAAAGGAGGCTTCAAAAATTCTTTAAGAAATCCACGTCTTATCCTTCGAAAGGAGGCTTCAAAAATTCTTTAAAAAATCCACGCCTTAACCTTCGAAAGGAGGCTTCAAAAAATCTTTAAGAAATCCACGTCTTATCCTTCGAAAGGAGGCTTCAAAAATTCTTTAAAAAATCCCCGCCTAAACCTTCGAAAGGAGGCTTCAAAAAATCTTTAAGAAATCCACGTCTTATCCTTAGAAAGGAGGCTTCAAAAATTCTTTAAGAAATCCACGTCTTATCCTTCGAAAGGAGGCTTCAAAAATTCTTTAAAAAATCCACGCCTTAACCTTCGAAAGGAGTCTTCAAAAAATCTTTAAGAAATCCACGTCTTATCCTTCGAAAGTAGGCTTCAAAAATTCTTTAAAAAATCCACGCCTTAACCTTTGAAAGGAGTCTTCAAAAAATCTTTAATCCACGTCTTATCCCTCGAAAGGAGGCTTCAAAAATTCTTTAAAAAATCCACGCCTTAACCTTCGAAAGGAGTCTTCAAAAAATCTTTAAGAAATCCACGTCTTATTCTTCGAAAGGAGGCTTCAAAAATTCTTAAAAAAATCCACGCCTTAACCTTCGAAAGGAGTCTTCAAAAAATCTTTAAGAAATCCACGTCTTATCCTTCGAAAACAGGGTTCAAAAATTCTTTAAAAAATCCACGGATTATCCTTCAAAGGAGTCTTCAAAAAATCTTTAAAAAATCCACGGATTATCCTTCAAAGGAGTCTTCAAAAAATCTTTAAAAAATCCACGGATTATCCTTCAAAGGAGTCTTCAAAAAATCTTTAAGAAATCCACGTCTTATCCTTCGAAAAGAAGCATCAAAAATTCTTTAAAAAATCCACGCCTTAACCTTCGAAAGGAGTCTTCAAAAAATCTTTAAGAAATCCACGTCTTATCCTTCGAAAAGAGGGTTCAAAAATTCTTTAAAAAATCCACGTCTTATCCTTCGAAAGGAGGCTTCAAATATTCTTTAAAAAACCCACGTCTTCTCCTTCGAAAGGAGGCTTCAAAAATTCCACGCCATATCCTTGGAAAACAGACCTCAAAAATTCTTTAAAAAATCCACACTTTATCCTAGGAAAACAGGCCTCAAAAATTTTTTAAAAAATCCACGCCTTATCTTTGAAAAACAGGCCTTTTTTAAAAAAATCTACGCCTTATCCTTGGAAGGGAGGCCTCAAAAATTCTTTAAAAAATCCACGCCTTATCCTTGAAAGGAGGCCTCAAAAAATCCTATAAAAATCCACGTCTTCTTCTTGGAAATTAGGCCTACAAAATTCAAGCCTTGATTTATACCATTAACACCTGGTTCCTTTGTTCACATTTACCTTTATTTTTCTCTGAGAAAAAATGCCCTTTTTATGAATTACAAGGACAACGTCCCTTTAATGACAATTACTAAATATTTTTTTCTTATTTTTTATTTGAACTTTCACCCTTCATAATACCAAAAATCCCCCAAGATTTTGAAATTATTTTCTCTGCCTTTGCTTCCCCTCAGAAAAGCCACACAACTCATAATTCTAGTTTTCTCATTTCGCTTTCAGTTACACCCTTTAATTTGCAATATCCTTTTTGGTTTCATTTGTATCTTTGGGATTTTTTGTTTTGGATTTTAAGTTTCCTTGCCCTCGAAACAAATTCTTTTGTTGACCACAAATTCTTATGTCGCCCGTTTCACCCCTTCAAAAAAAAGTGTGTACGGTTGGGTTTCAAAGGGTAACTTGCACAAAGACCTTGGTTGATGTCTCTGTCTCTTTCGCTCTCTCCCTCTGTGGTGTTGCAGTAATGTAATATGCCATGATTAAGGATATTTTGCAACAAGAATCTTCTGTTCGCAGAAATGCAATTAAAAATAAGTTTTACTTTTACTTCTGTTCTCGTTCTGTTCTGTTTCTGCGTCGGTCTGTCTGTGTGTATGTGCGGCAGATGAACAAATAAATCTTGGTAATTTTAAACATTTACCATAAATTTACTTGGGTTGGCAAAATGAATGGATGGATAAGCGTTACTCCCCTCCGTGTTGCTTTCAAACTCATGCAATTGCAGCAGCAAATTAAGTTCAAGTTTGAGTTTGTGATGCAACATTCCGTAATTAGGGGAGGTCTCTAGTGCGTATAATTGATGTCACTATGTATACGCCATACTTTTCATGGGGAAAATTGCGATAATTAAGGGATGTACTCTAAAAACGAGAATTAGTTTAAAAATCCACTACTGGACTTATGCAGGATGTCTCAAAAATTCTTTAAAAAATCCACGATTTATCCTTCGAAAGGAGGCTTCAAAAATTCTTTAAAAAATCCACGTCTTATCCTTAGAAAGGAGACTTCAAAAATTCTTTAAAAAATCCACGTCTTATCCTTAGAAAGGAGACTTCAAAAATTCTTTAAAAAATCCACGTCTTATCCTTAGAAAGGAGACTTCAAAAATTCTTTAAAAAATCCACGTCTTAATCTTAGAATGGAGGCTTCAAAAATTCTTAAAAAAATCCATGTCTTATCCTTAGAAAGGAGACTTCAAAAATTCTTTAAAAAATCCATGTCTTATCCTTAGAAAGGAGACTTCAAAAATTCTTTAAAAAAATCCATGTTTTATCCTTAGAAAGGAGACTTCAAAAATTCTTTAAAAAATCCACGTCTTATCCTTAGGAAGGAGACTTCAAAAATTCTTTAAAAAATCCACGTCTTATCCTTAGAAAGGAGACTTCAAAAATTCTTTAAAAAATCCACGTCTTATCCTTAGAAAGGAGACTTCAAAAATTCTTTAAAAAATCCACGTCTTATCCTTAGGAAGGAGACTTCAAAAATTCTTTAAAAAATCTACGCCTTATCCTTAGAAGGAAGATCCCGAAAATTCTTTAAAAAATCCACGCCTTATCCTTAAAAAAAGGTCACAAATATCATTTAAAAAATCCACGTCTTATCCTCAGAAAGGAGACTTCAAATATTCTTTAAAACATCCACGTCTTATCCTTAAAAAGTCAGCCTCAAAAATTTTTTATCTAATCCACGCCTTATCCTTTAAAAGGAGGCTTCAAAAATTCTTTAACTAATCCACGCCTTATCCTTAAAAATGAGGATTAAAAAATTCTTTAAATAATCCACCCCTCATCCTTAGAAAATATGCCCCAAAACTCTTTAAATAATCCACGCCTTCTCTTTTGAAAGGAGGTCTCAAAAATTCTTTAAAAAATCCGCCCATTTTCTTTAGAGAAAAGGACTCAAAAATCTTAAAAAACATACACGCCTGGGTTCTACAAAGTTGACTTACGAGGTACCAATTATAGCCCAATTATCCTCTTTTGTTTTCATGCCAGGTTGCGTATTATTGCTGTCACAAAGTATACGCTCCATGTCCAAGAAAAATACCCCGCATTTGACTCAATTTCATCCAACATTTCTTCATCTTAATTTTCACATTCCTTCGAATTTCCTTTTTGCAAATTATTCTCTTATTTATGTGCTTTATTACATAAATTCCAGTTTTCCTATTTTCCATATATTTTTTTGTCTTCTCTCACAGTTTCGAGAAGAACAGATATAATTTTCTCTTAATTTGCCTTCCCACCAATTTCGTTGCCTTGACGGTTAGTTGCCATAGTTTGCCGACATTTTGTTGTACTTTAATTTCTTGATGACATTTGGAGTTGCTCCTCCTTCCTCTTCTTCTTCTTGCAATGAATTCCATTCACCATAAAGATTTGTAACTAATTTACCTTGAGTTTCAAGTGTCTCAGCGAGAGAGAGTGAAAGTGAAGTAGGCGACAATAAGAGTGTCTAATTTGAATGTCATTCTTGGGAGGAGGGGTTGAGAGTGGGGGAGAAAGTGTTGAAGTGCTGTAGAAATCTAAATGACAAGCGAATGATTTAATAAAGTTTTATCGTGTTCACCAAGGGGAAGAAGGTGCTAAGGGGGAAATGCAAGAGGTCATGGAACACAAATGACTTTCAATTATTGAGAGGGTCCAGTTTCATTTGTTTTTTTGATCCTTGAAAAATACTCTTTAAAAAATCTACATTTTTTGTCCTTGAAAAAATATTCTTTAAAGAATATACGTTTTAAAGTCCTTTAACAAATATTCTTTAAAAAATCCACGTTTTTAGGTCCTTGATATTCCTTAAAAAATCCACGTTTTTGGTCATTGAAAAAATATTCTTTAAAAAATTTATGTCTTTTGGACCTTGAAAAAATATTCTTTAAAAATTTATGTCTTTTGGTCCTTGAAAAAAATATTCTTTAAAAAATCAACGTTTCTGTTGGTCCTTGAAAAAATAGTCCTTAAAAAATCCACGTTCTTGTTGGTCCTTGAAAAAATATTCTTTAAAAAATCGACGTTTCTGCTGGTCCTTGAAAAAATTGTCTTTAAAAAATACACGTTCCTGTTGGTCCTTGAAAAAATATTCTTTAAAAAATCCACGATTCTGTTGGTCCTTGAAAAATATTAAAATCCACGTTTCTGTTGGTGGTTGAAAAATATTAAAATCCACGTTTCTGTTGGTGGTTGAAAAAATATTCTTTAAAAAATCCACGTTTCTGTTGGTGGTTGAAAAAATATTCTTTAAAAAATCCACGTTTCTGTTGGTGGTTGAAAAAATATTCTTTAAAAAATCCACGTTTCTGTTGGTGGTTGAAAAAATATTCTTTAAAAAATCCACGTTTCTGTTGGTGGTTGAAAAAATATTCTTTAAAAAATCCACGTTTCTGTTGGTGGTTGAAAAAATATTATTTAAAAAATCTACGCTTATTGGTCTAGTGATCCTTGAAAATGTATTCTTTAAAAAATCCACGTTTATTGGTCATTTGATCCTTGAAAAAACATTCTTTAAGAAATTTGCGTCTATTGGTCCTTTTGTCCTTGAAAAAATAATCTTTAAAAATCCACGTTTACTGGTCCTTAGGTCCTTGAAAAAATATTCTTTAAAAAATTTGCGTCTATTGGTCCTTTTGTCCTTGAAAAAATATTCTTTAAAAAATTTGCGTCTATTAGTCCTTTTGTCCTTGAAAAAATATTCTTTAAAAATCCACGTTTACTGGTCCTTAGGTCCTTGAAAAAATATTCTTTAAAAAATTTGCGTCTATTGGTCCTTTTGTCCTTGAAAAAATATTCTTTAAAAAATTTGCGTCTATTAGTCCTTTTGTCCTTGAAAAAATATTCTTTAAAAATCCACGTTTACTGGTCCTTAGGTCCTTAAAAAAATATTCTTTAAAAAATTTGCGTCTATTGGTCCTTTTGTCCTTGAAAAAATATTCTTTAAAAAATTTGCGTCTATTAGTCCTTTTGTCCTTGAAAAAATATTCTTTAAAAATCCACGTTTACTGGTCCTTAGGTCCTTGAAAAAATATTCTTTAAAAAATTTGCGTCTATTGGTCCTTTTGTCCTTGAAAAAATATTCTTTAAAAAATTTGCGTCTATTAGTCCTTTTGTCCTTGAAAAAATATTCTTTAAAAATCCACGTTTACTGGTCCTTAGGTCCTTGAAAAAATATTCTTTAAAAAATCCACGCTTATTGGACATTTGGTCCTTGAAAAAATATTCTTTAAAAAATTTACGTCTATTGGTCTTTTGATCCTTGAAAAAATATTCTTTAAAAAATCCACGTTTATGTTGTTCCTTGAAAAAATATTCTTTAAAAAATCCACGTTTATGTTGGTCCTTGAAAAAATATTCTTTAAAAAATCCACGTTTATGTTGGTCCTTGAAAAAATATTCTTTAAAAAATCCACGTTTCTGTTGGTCCTTGGAAAAATATTCTTTAAAAAATCCACGTTTCTGTTGGTCCTTGAAAAAATATTTTTTTTTAAAATCCACGTTGCTGTTGGTCCTTGAAAAAATATTTTTTTTAAAAATCCACGTTGCTGTTGGTCCTTGAAAAAAATATTCTTTAAAAAATCCTCGTTTCTGTTGATCCCTGAAAAAATATTCTTTAAAGAATCCACGTTTTTTGGTCTTTGAAAAAATATATATTTAAAAAAATATATATATTCCTGTTGGTATTTGAAAAAATATTCTTAAAAAAAAATCCACGTTTCTGTTGGTCCTTGAAAAAATATTCTTTGAAAAATCCACGTTCCTGTTGGTCCTTGAAAAAATATTCTGTTCTAAAAATTCACGTTTCTGTTGGTCCTTGAAAAAATATTCTTTAAAAAATCCGCGTTTCTGTTGTTCCTTGAAAAAATATTCTTTGAAAAATCTACGTTCCTGTTGGTCCTTGAAAAAATATTCTTTGAAAAATCTGCGTTCCTGTTGGTCCTTGTAAAAATATTTTTTAAAAAATCCACATTTCTGTTGGTCTTTTGAAAAAATAATCTTTAAAAATTCCAAGTTTCTGTTGGTCCTTGAAAAAATATTTCTTAAAAATCCCCCGTTTTTTTAAGAATATTGACCCCACCTATTGTCCTCGAATCCTTTTCCCCCATTGTGTCCTTATAATGATGAGCGTAGTTTCGTTTTTCACAATTTCATCTTAATTAAACGTACATTAAGGGATTGTTGTTTAAGCTCCGTTGAACTTTTGTTGGTGGGGTTTTTCTTAATGTTGTTGCCCTTATTCGTCTTCTTCTTCTTTCACCACCACTACTTTGCATATCCTTATTTTCCCTTGGCAACATCTCACAAACTATGGAAATTTGATACATCTCAAATATGTATGTGTGTGTAGGTATTTGTGAGAGTGAGAGAACGTTTTTCTGCTGTGTCACAAATTATTTGTTTATGTTGCATTTGTCGTCTCCGATTTGGTTTTTTTTGCTGGTGTTCCATTTCGTTGTGTAGCGTGTCCTTGAGTTGTATATTTTAATTTCGTAAACATAGAGCGGAGCATAAACAAAATATCCCCCTTCGGAATCTTATTCAGCCAACCAAGCAACCAACCAAACAATGTGACATTTTCTTGTTATTGGCCTGGGTTTGTGTCCCTATTCGAATGGGTTTAAGATGACGGTGACGGCAATGGCGATGAAGATGACTGTGACTTTTAATGATCCTCCTGCCGCTTTGGCTGATGTCTGTATTTCCAACTGTTCTTTTTTGTTGTTGTTGTTGTTTTTTGCTGGTTGTTGACATTCCACTTGGGGAGTGTGGCAAATGCAATGAAACGACACTGACACTATTCTGAAGAACTGTTCAAACCGGCAGAGAGACAGACAAACAAACAAATAAATACGATTTTGAATGAAGGCTTTCTGCTTTCTGGGCTAAAAGGTTTCTTGTGTCTCATTCGATTTTGTGCTATTATTATTGTGTGTCCGTTTTTTTTTATTTCCTTCTCACTGAATTAATTTTAACATTAAATGTGTATAATACATTGTGACAGCAGGACAGGCGTACGTTAGGGTGGGGTGCAATACTTTTGGAAATTTTTGAAATTAAGATTCTTCGGAATCCATGCATTTTAGGTATATAACACCTTTTGGCAATGTTGCAGATACCAATACAAAGGTTATACAGGGTGAGATGAAAAAAACTACAACCAACTTCAGACTCCTGTCATTGCTAAGCCACTCGTTCGACATCTGTTAAAATTATTCCAGTGACAGCTCATTATATTGTCCACAAGCGAGCAAAATCATTTTGCTGAGAATTTTCCAGAAAGAAAGTTATTCGTGATGGAATTCAATCCTGATAGTGTGATTTCTTCTTATTTGGCTGGAAAACCACAAGTGGCTATCGCTAGAGGATTCCAGTATTTAAATGTCGATAAATCTTTTGTGTCTCGTACAATTGCTCGTTATCGTGATACTGGTAGCGTAGCCCGACGTCAAGGAAGTAAACGGAAGAAAACAGCAACATCAGCAGAAATGGTTCGAAAAATAAAGAAGTAACTTGAACGAAACCCGCGTCGCAGTGGCCGAAAAATGGCTTGTGAGCTGAACATATCGCAATATTCCATTCGGTAAATATTGAAGAATGAGCTCGGGGTAAAGCCATTGAAATTCCAAGAAGTGCAAGAACTTACACCGCAACAGAAAGAAAATAGACTAAAAAGTTGGTTCGCTTGGCCGAAAGTGGTGAACTGCCGAATTTAGTTTTCTCCTATGAGAAAACATTCGTTGTCCGGCAGAAATGATGAAAAAAAAAATGATCGTGTTTACTTGCCAGAGAGGTCAGCTGAAAATGTACTACTTCGGTTGGCCACCAGAACTTAAGCGCCGGCCATGATGATGGTGTGGGCCGCCATAACAGCCGATGGTCGTTCTCCGCTCTTATTAATCGACCGTGGCATCACAATAAATGCCACATATTGTCGCGAAAATATTCTGGAGGGTGTATTAAAGCCACGGGCACGTAAACATTAGATAATTTTCGAAGCTTGCTTTCCAAGGATAAGTCGTGGATTTTTTTGAGGAATTTTGGAGATCTATTTTCCAAGAATAAGGCGTGGATTTTGTAAAGAATTTTTGAGGATAAGGCGTGGTTTTTAAAGAATTTTTGAGGATAAGGCGTGGTTTTTGTAAAGAATTTTTGAGGATTAGGCGTGGTTTTTTAAAGAATTTTTGAGGATAAGGCGATTTTTTTTTAAAGAATTGTTGAGGCCTCCTTTCTAAGGATAAGACATGGATTTTTCAAAGAATTTTGAGATCTGTTTTCCGAAGATTTTTTATAGAATTTTTGAGGCCTGTTTTCCAAGGATTTTTTAATGAATTTTTGAGATCTGTTTTCCGAAGATTTTTTTATAGAATTTTTGAGGCCTGTTTTCCAAGGATTTTTAATGAGTTTTTGAGATCTGCCTTCCAAAGATTTTTTAAAGAATTTTTGAGGCCTGTTTTCAAAGGATTTTTTAATGAATTTTTGAGATTTGATTTTCAGGGATTTTTTTACGAATTTTAGATGCCTCTTTTCTAAGGAAAAGGTGTAAGGGTTTTTATATAATTTTTGGGGGCTCTTCGGGTATTAAAGCCTTGGGCACGCAAACATTTTGGCCGCAGACCTTGGACATTCCAACAGGACTCAGCACGCGTCACCCAAGAATGGTTACAAAATAAGGTGCCTCGCTTCATTTCCAGCGCCATTCCGGCCACCAAAATCTCCGGATACCAATCCGTTGGGTTATTGTGTCTGGAGTATTTTGGTTTGTCGATCAACTCAAGCAAGCGCTTCGCTAGGAATGGGCCAAAATAACGCAGAACAACATTCGGGCATCGTGTGACGGTTTCATTAGCCGTTTGAAGGCCATAATTCGTGCTAAAGGTGACCAACTCGAACAAATCTAAACTTGTTCTAAAATTTGATGCTATTTCCGACATTTTCTGCTTTCATTCAATAAAATTTAAAAGAAAAAATGTAAAAATTATGGTAGTTTTTTATCTCACCCTATTATAGGGGTCTATAGCTATATGAACCGATTTTCACCAAATTATAAGCGCTTGTTTCTAGAATGAATTCAATCGGAATTGCCAAAATTCAGTGCATTTGGTCTGATATTAGCCATTTTATGCACAAAAAATCTGAAATCGGATAAAGATATATATGGGAGCTATAGCAAAATCTGATCTGATCTTGACAAAAGCACTTATTTCTGAACTGCGTGTGATATCTGGTACCAAATTTAATGTACTTGCTTCTACATCGAATTCCGTCGGATATGCCTAAATTCAGGTCATTTGGATTGATATTGGTCATTTGGTTCATAATTAACCCAAAATCTGTTGAAGATATATATGGGAGCTATATCAAAATCTGAACCGATCTTGAAAAACATTTGAGGATCTTCATAAAATCACTTTCTGAGTTGATTTATGCATGTCAGTCCGTCTGTCCGTCCGTCCGTCTGTCCATGTATTCTTGTGAACAAAATACAGCTCGCATTTATTATCCGATTGAGATGAAATTTTCCAAAAAACATTTGTTTGGCCCAAAGACGAACCCTATTGAAATTGGAGATAATCGGCAAAAATTTAGATATAGCTCCCTTATATATATCTTCGTCCGATTTGCCTTTTATTGTGCACCAAACGTGTAATATCAGCCCGAATAGTATGGAATTTTGCACATACAACCAAATTAGGCCGGAAAAGAAGTATGCCAAATTTTATCGAAATCGGTTCAGATATAGCTATAGCTCCCATATATATATAGTTCATCCGATTTGTTATTTTTGTCCTCCGCAGCCGTAATATACACTCTGTAACAACAATATTTGGGGAAATATATCAAAGGCAGCTCAGAAATGCCTTTGCTAAATGTTATCGAGATCCGTTCAGATTTGGATATAGATCCCATATATAACTTCGTCCGATTTACCTTTTATTGTGCACCAAATGTCTAATATTTGCCCAAATAGGAATAGAATTTAGCACATACCAGCAAATTGAGTCTAGAAGTTAGTATGCCAAATTTGGTGAAGATCGGTTTAGATATAGCTATAGCTCCCATATTGTTCATCGGATTTGTTATATTTGTTACCCACAGCCGTAATATGCACTCCGTAACAACGATACTCAGGGAAATATATCAAATACAGCTCAGAAATACCTTTGCTAAATTTTATCGAGATCGGTTCCGATTTGGATATAGCTCCCATATATATCTTTATATGATTTCAAATTAATTTTGCACCAAATGGGCAATACAAGTCCGAATTTAAAAGATGCAAATACTTCGGCACATTTAGTCCTTTGAACTTTAAATTATAATTAATTATAATTATAATAATAATTATAATTATAATAATAATTATAATTATATTATAATAATTATAATTTTAATTATAATTATATTATTATAATTATAATTACATTATAATTAATTATAATTTTAATTATAATTAATTATAATTATAATTATATTATTATTTTATAATTATTATAATTATAATTATAATCATAGCATGTATAATTAATAATAATAATAATAATAATAATAATAATAATAATAATAATAATAATAATAATAATAATAATATAATTATAATTAATTAATTATAATTATAATAATAATAATAATATAATTATAATTATATATAATTATAATTATATAATTATAATTATTATTAACTATAATCATAGCGTGTATGATTGAATTCTCCCATAAAAACTTTTAATTGTTATGCGGAGCTCTACTAAATTAGCAAAGTGGTGTAGGGTATCATAAAGTCGGCCCCGTCCGACTTTAGGACTTTCTTTACTGGTTTTACGTTGTGGCCATGTTTTTCCATTTAACAATAAAATATTATCGAAAAAGTCCACGACCAACCCCAATGTACGTCCGCATATGCAACCATACCAACCGTCATACAACCTTTTCCCTTCGACACACACACACAGCGCAATGTTTGTTTCAACTCATTGACCATGTCAGTTACTGCTGATATAATTAAAAATTTAAAGTGTCAACGAATTGTTGAAAGCTGTTCAGGAATTAAAGTAAATCAACCTCGACCGCATTGTAATGCCAATCCTTTGCTCACAGAGACACACACACATGTGTTAATGCACATGAATATATTGCAACTACATGTGTGTGGTACAACCATTGAGTGCGTGGACACAGGCTGTTTATGGTTATTGATAAAAAATAGTCGAGTGCGAGAGAGAGAGAGGGATGAGAGAGCGACAACTGCACAGAAGGATACCACCGGAAAAACACAATTCGTGAAAATTGTTAAAATTAAATTTGCATATCATTCCGGCAATACAATACAACAGCAACAACTACAACAACGGCTACAACAATCATCCGGTCTACGTCTGGTGCTGCTGCCGATGATGATGATGCAATAAATTTTTCAATAATTGCGTGAGGAAATACGAATAAACAGTAGAGGGAGGAAAAACGAAAATGAATATGAGAATTATTAAATTTAATGTTTTGATCTTGGGAATTTAAGTTAAAAAAAATGTAAGAAAAAGAAACAAAAAACAGGTGTGGGTCTGAAGGCTTAATGAATCCTTGGTTCAAATACCAAAAATAATCTTAACAAGTTAAAAAGTAGTAAGTTCGGCCGGGCCAAACATTGAATACCCTCCATTATTTGGTACGAATTTGAAAATTATTAAAAAAAATAAAATCCGTTAAAAATTCTGTTAAAATCTTAAAAATACCGAATATAGCCGTTAAATTGGAGTCTATACGACGTGGACCTACATAGGTTGTAAGCCATTACCATATTCAAATTCGAAATTTGAAATAAACGGTGAATAATGTAGCTAAAATCATCAAACTACCGTATATAGGGAGATACCGTTATATCGGAACTATACGAAGACCTGGACCTTCACAGACAATTTTCTGTCAACGGCTGTAGTTTCCATTACGAACTCTAAAAACATAATTTGAAACAATTCCGTTAAATAATGACGCTAAAATCATCAAAATACCGAATATCGGGAGGTACCGATATATGGGGCCTATACGAAGACGTGGATCTGCACAAACAATTTTCTGTCATAAGCTGTAGTTCCTATTACGAACTCTAAATATGTAATTTGAAACAATTTTGATGAATAATGACGCAAAAATCATCAACATACCGAATATCGGAAGGTACCGTTATATGGGGGCTGTATTAAGGCGTAGACCTGTACAGTTAATTTTCTGTCATATACTGTAGTATCCATTTCGAACTTCAAATACCAAAGTTGAAACAATTCCGGTTAATAATGACGCAAAAATCATCAAAATACCAAATATTGGGAGGTACCGTTTTATGGGGCCTATACGAAGACGTGGACCTGCACAGATAATTTTCTGTCATAGGCTGTAGTATCCATTACGACCTCCAAATACTAAATTTGAAACAAATCCGGTTAACAATGTCGCTAAAATCATCAAAATACCGAATTTCAAGAGGTACCGTTATATGAGGGCTATACCAAAACGTGGACCTATACAAGCAAAGTTTCGCCACCGGATCTAGAACCCATTATGACCAACAAATGCAAATTTTTAGACAAATCCATGGAATAATGTGGCAAAAATCATCAAAATACCGAATATCGGGAGGCACCGTTATATGGGGGCTATACCAAAGCGTGGACTTTTGGCACGAATTATGGCCTTCAAACGGGCAATGAAACCATCGCACGCTGCCCGGATGCTGCTCTGCGGTATTTTGGCCCATTCCCGGCAAAGCGCTTGCTTGAGGTGTTCGACACTTTGGTATTCTTTAGTGCCAACCTTGCCTTTCAAAATACTCCAGACACAATAGTCCAACGGATTGGTCTCCGGCGGTTTTTGGTGGCCATTGTGCGCAGGAAATGAAGCGGGGAACCTCATTTTGTAACCATTCTTGGGTGGCGCATGCTGACTGCGATGGTGCTGAATCCTGCTGGAATGTCCAAGGTCTGCGGCCAAAATGTTTGCGCGACCAAGGCTTTAATAACCCTCCAGAATATTTATGCAATAATATTCGGCATTTATTCTGATGCCACGGTCGATTATTACGAGCGGAGAGCGCATATCGGCTGTTATTTTGTAATCATTCCTGGATGGCGCGTGCTGACTGCGGTGGTGCTGAATCCTGTTGGAATGTTCAAGGTCTGCGGTCAAAATGTTTGTGTGGCCAAGGCTTTAATAACCTTCCAGAATATTTTCGCGATAAAATTCGGTACTTGTTCTGATGCCACGGTCGATTAATACGAGCGGAGAGCGACCAGCGGCTATTATGGCGGCCCACACCATCACCATGGCCGGCGCTTGAGTTCTGGCGGCCAACCGAAGGTGCACATTTTCAGCTAACCTCTTTTTGCAAGTAAACACGATCATTTAGTTTGTTTACAAACTGCTGGACAACGAATGCTTTCTCATCAAAACCAAGTTCGGCAGTTCACCACTTTCGGCCAAGCGAAGCAACTCTTTAGGTTCTTTGAGTCTATTTTCTTTCTGTTGCGGTGTAAGTTCTTGCACTTTTTGGAATTTCAATGGCTTTACCCCGAGCTCATTTTTCAATATTTGCCGAATGAAATTTGGCGATATGTTCAGCTCACGAGCCATTTTTCGGCCACTGCGACGCGGATTTCGATGAAGTCTCTTCTTTACTTTTCGAACCATTTCTGCTGATGTTGCTGTTTTCTTCCGTCCACTTCCTTGACGTCGGGCTACGCTACCAGTATCAAGGTAACAAGCGATGGTACAAGACACAAAAGATTTATTCCCATTTAAATGCTGGAGAGCTCTAACGATAGCCCCTTGTGGTTTTCCAGCCAAATATAAAGAAATCACACTATCACGATTGAACGCCATCACGAATAACATTCATTCTGGAAAATTCTCGCCAAAAAGCTTTTGTACGCTTGTAAACAATATAATGAGCTGTCACTGAAATAACTTTAACAGCTGTCGGACGAGTGGCTTAGAAATGACAGCAGTCTGAAGTTGGCTGCAATTTTTTCATCAGACGCTTCATATTTTCGCTTCTAGGACTCAATTCTGAAATATATTCATTTCACATCCTTAACTCTGTCAACTTTACGAACAAAATCCTACAACCACATCCTCACTCCTTCAAAACCAAAACAAACTACTTCATTTACCCAAAAAAAAAAAACTCTACTCTTCCACAACATCCCACTCCTTTAAAACTCCACAACTCACTTCAAATGGCTCTAACAACGAAACCATCAAACATCCTTTAAACAACAAACCTGCAAACCATTTCAAATAAAAATAGTCTCAAAACAATAGCTTTTAGCCTATTTTCTAAAGTCTCCAGAAAACTACAACGCCACCAACATCCCGCAACATTAAAGTTACGGATGCCAGACATCAAAAAATGACCAGACGCCGCCGTCTAAAACTGGTCACCCATTTGGATGAATGGTTGACAATGCAAGGTGCAACAAACGAAACGAGAGGAAGGGAAACTTTGTAGACATTTTCAAGTGTTCCCACTTCACAAAGTCTAAACAAAAAGCGAACAACAACAAAAACACATTTGCTGTAAAAATATTTCCGCGACATTAACGTTTTGCTGGCAAATGCTGTCAACAGCCAAGAGGATATTTTTAGAAACAATATTGTGATGCAAATATGTGTCATGGACGTCAGCAGTGTTCAGAAATGAATAATTTAAATAAGGAATAGATTTTCAAATTAAAAACCGGTAAAAAAGGACCAGAAAGACTTCTAAGAGAAGAGCTGAAGATCTGCTCATAGAAGACCAGAAGGTCTTCTCACAGAAGAGCTGAGGGTCTCTTCTCACAGAAGGGCTGGAGGTCTCTTCTCACAGAAGAGATGAATCTCTTCTCATAGAAGAGCTGAATCACTTCTTATAGGAGAGCTGAATCTCTTCTCATATAAGAGCTGAATCTCTTCTCATAGAAGAGCTGAATCTCCTCTCATAGAAGAGCTGAATCACTTCTCATAGAAGAGCTGAATCTCTTCCCATAGAAGAGCTGAATCTCTTCTCATAGAAGAGCTGGAGGTCTTCCCATAGAAGAGCTGGAGGTCTTCTCATAGAAGACCTGAAAGTCTTCTCATAAAAGACCAGAAGGTCTTCTCAAAGAAGACCAGAAAGTCTTCTCATAGAAGACCTGGAGGTCTTCTCATAGAAGACCTGTAGGTCTTCTCATAGAAGACCTGGACCTCCAGGTCTTCTATGATAAGAGCTCCAGGTCTTCTCATAGAAGAACTAAAGAAGATCTTCTCATAGAAGAGCTGAAGAAGGTCTTCTCATAGAAGAGCTGCAGAAGGTCTTCTCATAGAAGAGCTGCAGAAGGTCTTCTCATAGAAGAGCTGCAGAAGGACTTCTCGTAGAAGAGCTGCAGAAGGTCTTCTCATAGAAGAGCTGCAGAAGGTCTTTTCATAGAAGAGCTGCAGAAGGTCTTCTCATAGAAGAGCTGAAGAAGGTCTTCTCATAGAAGAGCTGAAGAAGGTCTTCTCATAGAAGAGCTGAAGAAGGTCTTCTCATAGAAGAGCTGAAGAAGGTCTTCTCATAGAATAGCTGAAGAAGATCTTCTCATAGAAGAACTGAAAAAGGTCTTCTCATAGAAGAGCTGCAGAAGGTCTCTTCTCATAGAAGAGCTGCAGAAGGTCTCTTCTCATAGAAGAGCTGCAGAAGGTCTCTTCTCATAGAAGAGCTGCAGAAGGTCTCTTCTCATAGAAGAGCTGCAGAAGGTCTCTTCTCATAGAAGAGCTGCAGAAGGTCTTCTCATAGAAGAGCTGCAGAAGGCCTTCTCATAGAAGAGCTGCAGAAGGTCTTCTCATAGAAGAGCTGCAGAAGGCCTTCTCATAGAAGAGCTGCAGAAGGTCTTCTCATAGAAGAGCTGCAGAAGGCCTTCTCATAGAAGAGCTGCAGAAGGTCTTCTCATAGAAGAGCTGCAGAAGGCCTTCTCATAGAAGAGCTGCAGAAGGTCTTCTCATAGAAGAGCTGCAGAAGGCCTTCTCATAGAAGAGCTGCAGAAGGTCTTCTCATAGAAGAGCTGCAGAAGGTCTTCTCATAGAAGAGCTGCAGAAGGTCTTCTCATAGAAGAGCTGCAGAAGGTCTTCTCATAGAAGAGCTGCAGAAGGTCTTCTCATAGAAGAGCTGCAGAAGGTCTTCTCATAGAAGAGCTGCAGAAGGTCTTCTCATAGAAGAGCTGCAGAAGGTCTTCTCATAGAAGAGCTGCAGAAGGTCTTCTCATAGAAGAGCTGCAGAAGGTCTTCTCATAGAAGAGCTGCAGAAGGTCTTCTCATAGAAGAGCTGCAGAAGGTCTTCTCATAGAAGAGCTGCAGAAGGTCTTCTCATAGAAGAGCTGCAGAAGGTCTTCTCATAGAAGAGCTGCAGAAGGTCTTCTCATAGAAGAGCTGCAGAAGGTCTTCTCATAGAAGAGCTGCAGAAGGTCTTCTCATAGAAGAGCTGCAGAAGGTCTTCTCATAGAAGAGCTGCAGAAGGTCTTCTCATAGAAGAGCTGCAGAAGGTCTTCTCATAGAAGAGCTGCAGAAGGTCTTTTCATAGAAGAGCTGCAGAAGGTCTTTTCATAGAAGAGCTGCAGTAGGCCTTCTCATAGAAGAGCTGAAGAAGGTCTTCTCATAGAAGAGCTGAAGAAGGTCTTCTCATAGAAGAGCTGAAGAAGGTCTTCTCATAGAAGAGCTGAAGAAGGTCTTCTCATAGAAGAGCTGAAGAAGGTCTTCTCATAGATGAGCTGAAGAAGGTCTTCTCATAGAAGAGCTGAAGAAGGTCTTCTCATAGAAGAGCTGAAGAAGGTCTTCTCATAGAAGAGCTGAAGAAGGTCTTCTCATAGAAGAGCTGAAGAAGGTCTTCTCATAGAAGAGCTGAAGAAGGTCTTCTCATAGAAGAGCTGAAGAAGGTCTTCTCATAGAAGAGCTGAAGAAGGTCTTCTCATAGAAGAGCTGAAGAAGGTCATCTCATAGAAGAGCTGAAGAAGGTCATCTCATAGAAGAGCTGAAGAAGGTCATCTCATAGAAGAGCTGAAGAAGGTCATCTCATAGAAGAGGTGAAGAAGGTCATCTCATAGAAGAGCTGAAGAAGGTCTTCTCATAGAAGAGGTGAAGAAGGTCATCTCATAGAAGAGCTGAAGAAGGTCTTCTCATAGAAGAGCTGAAGAAGGTCATCTCATAGAAGACCAGGAAAAGGTCTTCTCAAAAAAGACCAAAAGAAGGTCTTCTCGTAGAATACCAGAAGAAGGTCTTCATAGAAGACCAGAATAAGGTCTTCTCACAGTAGACGTAAAGGTTTTCTTGCAGAAGACCTGATGGTCGTCTGATAGAAGACGTGATGTTCTCACAGAAAACCTGATGATCTTCTCCTCTGATATAAGTCCTTATGGACTTCGTATTGGGACAGTTTAACAAATACCATTTGTGACGACATTAAAAAAGACAACTTGTTTAAATCCCATGCTCTCAGCTCTCAGACGCTCTCTCATCCGCCTCCTCTCACAAAAAATAACACTAGATTTTTTTCCATAATGAAATAAGCACACTGCCACTTCTACTACTCCAACTACTTCCACTGAAATGCGAGGTACTCAACATTTCCGTCAAAGAGTATTAATGAATATTCATGCAATTTTTTCACCTTTGTGTTTCTTGTTTTCTCAATTTCTTCCCCCCTTCTTCTTTGCAGTGACCACCGTTGAGCCGAATATGTACACAACTTGTATCCCGGTGGGTGGTGGCAACTACACTGCCGGCGGCGTCTACGCACCCACAACTATGGCCAATGCCACCACAGATACGCTGGCCTCTGGCTTCGAATCGGCGGGCTATGCTGCCTACTCCACAGCTTTGAGTGTCACCATAGCGATTGGCTGTAGTTTGCTCATCTTGAACGTTTTAATATTTGCCGGAGTTTATTATCAGCGCGACAAGACGCGCCTGGAAGTGAAGACCCTGCAAAAACAATATCAGCAACGCAGTATGCATCAACAAGTGCCCTCGTATCCACCGGATCCCATAAAGCATGCCCACTACCACATGGGACACTCGCAGAGTGCCAATGTTATTGTGGATGTGGAGAATCATGGAGATCAGGGTACCATTCTATTGACAGCCAGCGATGTTAAGCCACCGCCGCCACACATGTGCTCGAATACGGCCATGCAATTATCCCAGCAACAACAACAGCAGCAACAACAACAACAGCAGCAGCAGCAGCAACAAATGTCCAGCGGGCCGATGGGCATGAACACTGGCAGTGTGGGTGGAGGCATCAATTCCAATTTATGCAGTGCCAAACAAGCAATGGACATTAACTCTGCTGGTGGCCTAATGGGATCGGGAATTATTAATAATGTTACCTACAGCACAACAACCAAACAGCAACAGCAACAACAACAACAGCAGCAGCAACAACAACAGCAATTACATGCCCAACAACAACAGCAGCAGCAGTTGGCTGCCCAGCGCGAACATTTACAAATCAAAGGCATGAACTCCGGCCCAGTTAATGTTGGGAGTGGTGGTAATCCTGCCGGGGCCATGACCCTCCAGTCCGGCTCCACTCAGACCTTTGGTCGCCAACCAACCAACACCGTCTCCGTAGCCAGTAATAACGGCAACAGCATGAATACCGCCTCAAATATTTCATACAATCCCGGCATGATGACACTGCCAAAAGCTGGCACTTTGCATCATGCTAGCTCCATAAATTATGGACGCAACCCTGGTGGAGGTGGCGGAGGTGGGGGTGGTGGTAATGGCACCATGACACTGGCCAGCAGTAGTATTAGTAATGCCTTGCTGGATGGCCGTAGCAATATGTTGATGACCAGTGCGGGCAGTGGCTCGGGAGGTGATTGCATGACATTGCCAAGAAATTTGTCCATGTCATCACGTCACAATCCATCTTCAGGTGAGTAAAAGTTTTGTTGTTATTGTTGTTTTTCATTTTTTGCTATTCCATGCATGAATTATTCTTGAGAATTTTCCAATATAACGGGATTTTTTTTCGAAAAAAAGAAAAATAATTATGGAGATGAAATTCAAAGTTTGAGGAGAAAACAGTGGAAAAATAAGGAAAATGTATGAAAATCTGGATCGATAACAAAAAAATCGATAACAAAATTTTGTACAGAAAAGATGTCTGACAACCATGTCCTTTACGAAACAACAGTTTTTCGATCGAAATATTCGAAATACTTGAGAGTTCGATAACAACTTTTCTATTCAAACCCGTTAACAACAAGTTTCCCTATAGAAAACCTGTTCGATAACAAGAAAACATATTCGATAACAAGTTTTCCTATAGAAAACTTGTTCGATAACCAGTTTTCCTATAGAAAACTTGTTCGATAACAAGTTTTCCTACAGAAATCTTGTTCGATAACAAGTTTTCCTATAGAAAACTTGTTCGATAACAAGTTTTCCTATAGAAATCTTGTTCGATAACAAGTTTTCCTATAGAAAACTTGTTCGATAACAAGTTTACCTATAGAAAAGTTGTTCGATAACAAGTTTTCCTATAGAAAAGTTGTTCGATAACAAGTTTTCCTATAGAAAAGTTGTTCGATAACAAGTTTTCCTATAGAAAAGTTGTTCGATAACAAATTTTCCTATAGAAAAGTTGTTCGATAACAAGTTTTCCTATAGAAAAGTTGTTCGATAACAAGTTTTCCTATAGAAAAGTTGTTCGATAACAAGTTTTCCTATAGAAAAGTTGTTCGATAACAAGTTTTCCTATAGAAAAGTTGTTCGATAACAAGTTTTCCTATAGAAAAGTTGTTCGATAACAAGTTTTCCTATAGAAAAGTTGTTCGATAACAAGTTTTCCTATAGGAAAGTTGTTCGATAACAAGTTTTTCTATAGAAAACTTATTCGATAACAGGTTTTTCTATAGAAAACTTGTTCGATAACAGTTTTTTCTATAGAAAAATTGATCGATAACAAGTTTTTCTATAGAAAACTTGTTTTTCTATAGAAAACTATAGAAAAGTTGTTCGATAACAAGTTTTCCTATAGAAAAGTTGTTCGATAACAAGTTTTCCTATAGAAAAGTTGTTCGATAACAAGTTTTCCTATAGAAAAGTTGTTCGATAACAAGTTTTCCTATAGAAAACTTATTCAATGACAAGGTTTTCAATAGAAAACTTATTCGAAAACTTATTTTTCTACAGGAAGCTTTTCCGATAACAAGTTTTTCTATACAAAACTTGTTCGATAACAGGTTTTTCTGTTAAAACCTTGTTCGATAACAAGTTTTTCTATTGAAAACTTGTTCGATAACAATCGATTTTAGAAAAACTTCCTCGATAACAAGTTTATCTGTCTAAAACAGGTTCGATAACAAACACTTGACTAGAAAATATATTTGATATCAAGGTTTCCTATACGAAACTCTTTCGATTATTAAAATTCGTTCGATAACATGATTTTCTATAAAAAAAAATCCCAATAGCTGGATTTCTCCCCGAGTAAACCTTCACCAACCAAAAACCACCAACGGAAGTAGTTGATGGGAGAAAACTGAATGACTTCAGCCTGGTTTGATATGGGTGTACATTACACGTCAAACATGTTGCCATTCAGGAAATCCATTGTATCTCACATTGAGCTACACAAGAAGCGAGAAAGGAAGAAGATAGGAAGAAGATAGGAAGAAGATAGGTAACAATATTTTAATAGTCAAAAGTTAATAACTCAAGGATGGAGAGACGGAATGATCGAGAATGAATGGCGCATTTTTGGGATATACCCACAATTGCGGATTTTTTTACAAAATATTTTTGAGGTCTATCAATAAACGTGAAATGTGTAACAATAGAGTGTGGGTATGTGAAGAAGAAAGTAGCTGATATAAATGAAGAGAGAGAGAGAGAGAGAGAGAGAGAGAGAGCGAGGGAGAGGCAATGCTTGTTTAATGTTAAAAAATAGAAAGGGTTTTGATTTCACTTCCTTTCATACCAACAAACTATGCGTCGTAGAGTTCAAACAAGAAACTTAAATGGCATTTTAATGTTAGTAAAATTAAAAGTTTTTATTTAGACATACACACGCACTCAGGAAACACTACATGGACTACATGAATAAATGACGAAAAAAAAACAGCAAAAATAATTAATTAAAAACTTTCAGCAATAACATTAGCATTGTGTGTGTTCGCACACATGCTACCCATGTTTTAGATGGATTTGCTGTAAACAACAGCAAAAGCAACTCCAACCAAAGTTCTAGTGCTTAATGCGTACGTCCTTTGGAGGGATTTGAAGGAAAGGAATATTCTAAGGGGGTTTGCAGGTGGTTTTAAAATTAGTCCTAATTCTAAGGAGTAATTCCGGTATTAAAAGGTTTCGAAAACTATGAAAATGGCGCATTTTTGGGACATATCCACAATTGTGGCTTTTTTTTAAATATTTTTGAGGTCTATCAATTAACGTGGATTTTTTTTTTAAATAATTTTGAGGTCTCTCATTAAACGTGGATTTTTAAAAAAATATTTTTGAGGTCTATCAATAAAAGTGGATTTTTAAAAAAATATTTTTGGGGTCTATCAATAAACGTGGGCTTTTAAAAATATTTTTGAGGTCTATTAACAAACGTGGATTTTTTAAAAAAATATTTTTGAGGTCTATCAATAAACGTGGATTTTTTAAAAAAATATTTTTGAGGTCTATCAATAAACGTGGATTTTTTAAAAAAATATTTTTGAGGTCTATCAATAAACCTGGATTTTAAAAAAAGGTTTTTGACGTCTATTAACAAATGTGGATTTTAAAA
This sequence comes from Musca domestica, assembly GCF_030504385.1. NCBI lineage: Eukaryota > Metazoa > Arthropoda > Insecta > Diptera > Muscidae > Musca > Musca domestica. The sequence goes on from NW_026712155.1 coordinate 16,608,890, forward strand.
AAAGGTTTTTGACGTCTATTAACAAATGTGGATTTTAAAAAAAAAATATTTTTGAGGTCTATCAATAAACGTGGATTTTTAAAAAAATATTTTAAGGTCTATCAATAAACGCGAATTTTTTAAAAAAATTTTTTGAGGTCTATCAATAAACGCGGATTTTTTACAAATTATTTTTGAGGTCTACCAATAAACGAAAAAAAATAAAAATATATTTTTTTAAAAATATCCACGTTTATTGAAGGACCTCAAAAATATTTTTTAAAAATATCCACGTTTATTGAAGGACCTCAAAAATATTTTTTTAAAAATTCCACGTTTATTGAAGGACCTCAAAAATATTTTTAAAAATTCCACGTTTATTGAAGGACCTCAAAAATATTTTTAATAAATTCCACGTTTATTGAAGGACCTCAAAAATATTTTTTTAAAAATTCCACGTAATGGAGTGTTGTAACGGTAGCCGATTGTGGTTTTCCAGCCAAATGTAAAAACTTAACTAACATTTTTTCAGGAAAATTCTCACCTTAATTCTTTTGCAAGCTTGTGAACAATATAATGAGCTGTCACTGGAGTAATTTTAACAGCTGTCTGTCGAGTGGCTTAGAAATGACAGCAGTCTGAAGTTGGTCGCAGTTTTTTCATCTCAACTTGTATAAATGTGAATTTTTTATAAAATATTTTTGAGTCCTATTAATAAATGTGGATTTTTTAAAAAAAAATATTTTTGAGGTCTATCGATAAATGTCGATTAAAAAAAAACATTTTTTTGGGTTTATCCCTAATTGTGGATTTTTAAAAAAATATGGATTTTTTAAAAATATTTTTAAAATCCTTCATTTAACGCGGATTTAAAAAAAATATTTTTTAGGTCTATTAATATACGTGATTTTTTTTAAAAAATATTTTTGAAATCCATCACTTAACGGGGATTTACAAAAAATATTTTTGAGTTCTCTCTATAAACAAGAGGTTTTAAAAATATATATTTTTGAGGTCAATCAATAAAAGTGGATTTAAAAAAAATATGTTTGTGGCCATTGCCTTAGTTATTCCACTAACTATTTACTAGCTATGACGTTACGACTTTATTCAAATGCAATTTTCTAAATTAAGCACAATATTGATGATTTTTTTTCTGTTTAAATAATCGCATTATTCCACATCCGCAACATCTACATATGTATCTATAATAATAATATTAATCCCACCACTTTGAATGTTATACTATTTTGGTTTTCAATACGAAACCAAAATCGAAAAAAAATCTCAAAAAAAATCCAATACTCTAATGTGGCGTAAAATGCAAATTTTATTGTGTCCGGCAGCAATGGTGTATACTTTGTGCGGAATATTAGAATAGCATTACAAATATTACCAAAAAAAAATAAATAAATAAAATATAAACAAAGTACACACACTCAGAGATTGCGATATAAACACACGCATACACTCACACTCACTCCCAAAATAGATCCAATAACATTAGCTTGAAATGATTAAGGAACAACCAAAAGAAAGAATGAAAAGAAAAATGAAAACGGATGTAAAGTAAATGGTTCTTTCATGTTTTTAAAATAGCCTTCCCCTCCTGCCCCTGACATCCTCCGCACTTTCAAAAAACGACCCAACGAATGAAAAAAAACTGGAAATCGCCTTTTCTTTGTGTAAACGCCTTCTCTTTACAAAAGAAAAGCGATTTGGCTTTTCTTTTGCCCCTGCCAGCAAAGTAACCAAAACGAAAAGAAGAAAAAACCATGGAACTTCATAGATCGAGAGAGAACAGAAAATAGAAGGACGATACAACAGGAAGTCGTTCCTTTTTCTTGCTATTAAAGGCCAGATATACCACTCTCCACAAAGCAAAAGCCAATCTTCGCTTCAGAATAAAATCAAAAGAAGTCTAGGCAAAAAACTTGTTTGTAAAATGGCTGAAAATAATGAAAATGAAAAATCAACTCGTTTTTCGCCGGATATGATGAAATTGTATGGAAAAAAACACTGATTGTCCTGATGATGGAGGATAATATTACAAAGGATTGACCAGATAATGGTACGATAATTTGATATGAATGGAGGGGAAGAAGATAGGTAACAATATTTTAATAGTCAAAAGTTAATAACTCAAGGATGGAGAGACGGAATGATCGAGAATGAATGGCGCATTTTTGGGATATACCCACAATTGCGGATTTTTTTACAAAATATTTTTGAGGTCTATCAATAAACGTGGAATTTTTAAAATATATTTTTGGGTTCTCAAAAAATGTGGATTTTTAAAAAACGTTTTTGAGATCTCAATAAATGTGGATTTTTTAAAAAAAATATTTTTTTGGGTCTATCAATAAACGTGGATCTTTAAAAAAATATTTTTGAGGTTTATCAGTAAACGTGTATTTTAGGGTCTATCGATAAATGTGGATTTAAAAAAAATATTTTTGAGGTATATCAGTAATTGTGGAGTTCTTAAAAAATATTTTTGAGGTCTATCAATAAACATGGATTTTTTAAAAAATGTTTTTAAAGTCTTTCAGTAATCGTGGATTTTTTAAAAAATATTTTTAAGGCCTATCAATAAACGCGGATTGCTTTTCAAATATTTTTGAGGTCCATTAACAAACGTCTGATCGAGAATGAACGTCCAGACGAAACGGCAGTAGCTAAAAACTTGAAATTTTGCATGTGGCTGCGTAGACGTGTGATGGGTCTGGGTTTTTCGGAAATTCGTACTGAAATGGTGCAAAAAGTACTAAAATGTACAAAAATTTAATACTTTGTATTGGACAAACGGAGCTAGAATTCTAAAATTTGAAATGAAAGTCACCGATGGAGTGCAGGTTAGATTTACAAAGGGGTTGTTGGAAATTCGAACGTTAAAGTAACGAAAAGTTCTAAAATGGTACTACACTTGTAATATTGTACGATTCGATATTTTGTGCGCTAAAAGCTTGAACTTCGATATAAAATTCAAAGTTGAGTGGTTTTTGAAAATGCGTACGAAGAGTGCTAGGTGTACTAAATGGTACTAAATTTGGAAGAGTTCGGTTAAGGGATAACAGATAAAACTGGAATTTAGCAATTTTGTATTGAAGTCTCTGCTGATGATAGTTTTTTGATAAAGAGGGTGTTTTGGAAATGTGCATTACAACTGCCCGAAAAGTACTAAATTGTACTATAATTGGCACATTTTGGTATTGCGTGAACATATAGTGCTGGAAATCTTAAATTAGGTATTAGTGTCGTCGTTTATTTGTAGCCTGGGCATATGGAGGTGGTTTCGGAAATCTATACTATAATTTGTACGAAAAGTACTGAATGGTACCAAATTTGGTATTGGCTGGTGGGATGGGTTTGGAATTCTCAAATTGGATATTGAGGTCTTAGTTGCTATCTGAAATTGAGGTATGGAGGTGGTTTTGGAAAAGTTAACTGCGAATGCACGAAAAGTACAAAACAGTACTATATTTTGTACAATTTGGTATTGAGTAAACAGATAGTACTTGAAATTTGAAATTTGGTATTAGAGTCGTTGCTCATGTGTAGCCAGGAAATCCTGTCGGGGTTCCACAAAAGGGGACTAAAGTTTGTACGAAAAGTAACAAATTGTGCTATAGATGATATTGGGTGAAGGAATAGAGCTGAAATCCTGAAATTTGATATGGTATGGTATCTGTGTTTGACACTTGGCAGTGGTTCGGAAATGCATCCTATAATAGTGCAAAGTGTACTAAATGGTACTAAATTTAGTATTGGGTGGAGGGGTAGGACTGGAATTCTTAAATTTCATTCTTAGGTCCCAGTTGGGTTGTGGAATTGAGATATGGAGGCGATTTTGGGAATGTGTACTATAAGTGTACGAAAAATACTAAATAGTACTAAATCTGGTATTGGGTGGAGGGATCGAGATTAAATTCGGAAATTAGATATTGATATCACTGTTGGCATCTGTGGTTGAGAGAAGGGGCTGGTTTTAGATATGCCTAATATAATTGTACTAAATGGTACAATGGCATTGGGGGAAATTAAGGCGATGAAATCCTGAATTTTGATATTTAGATAATTGTTGGTATTTACGATTGAGATGTGGGGGTGGGTTAGGAAAACCCTAATATAGTTGTTCAAAAAGTACTAAATCGTACTGAATTTTGTATTGGGTGAGGGGATATGGCAGGAATCCTCAATTTTGATATTGAGGTCTCTGTTGGTATCTGGAATTGAAATATGGACGTGATTTCGGAAATTGGTACTATAATTGTACGAATAGTGCCAAAAAGTATTAAATTTGGTATTGGTTGAAGGGAAAGAGCTGAAGCTGTGTAATTTTATATTGCGATAACTCTTGGTTTGTAGGATTGAGATATGGAACTGTTCAGCAAATGAGTGCTAAAATTAGACGAAAAGTAAGAATGTAAATTTGATATTGAATTCTCTGTTGGTATCTGGTGTTGAAATCTAGTGGTAGTACGCAAATACGTTCGACAAGTACTAAATGATACTAATTTTGGATCACTCTTGGTATCTAGGATGGAGAAATGTATTTTTTTTTTTTTTTTTTTTTTTTTTTTTTTTGATATAAGTACTAAATGTTACTAAATTTGGTATTGACGGATTGGGCAGGGGGATGCCCCTTTGAAATTTGAAATTCTTACATTTGATAGTGAGGTCGGTGTTGGCTGGGATTTACACGTGGAGACGTTAAAATAATAAAATAAAATTAATAACTGGCACTTGCTAGGATATTACAGTGTTGTAGGGTATCACATGGTCGGCCTCGCATGGCGATAGCCTTTGTTTACTTGTTTCTTTTTATAAGTCTATCATTAGTTGTGGGTTTCTTTAAAAAATATCTTTCATCAGGTCTTGTCTTCAATTCTATTTAACACTTAACGGTAGGGAAGAGTAATGTTTAACACCTACTCACAAAAAAATGCCCGCCTACCAAGCCAACGTTAATTGCTTTGTTGTCCCTAGGCCAAAAAGTAAACGAACACCAGCGTACCTCCTCATCAAGTACATTGAACCTAAGGAAAGGCGGTAGAATTGTACGCTTCTTTTCTTCGTCAAAATCAACATCATCAACAGCAAGGCAGGCAGGCAGGCTTTCATCAACAACATTTACATATTTCCAATACCCAACATCCTCAGTCCTTTTCACCATCGTCCGCGCCATATTCCACAGTCACAGTTTTCTTTAATATTCGGGTTTCCGTTCCTCTTCTCCCATCCTTGGGCACATTTCTCCCCTGCATTCATTTTTCTCAGATTTTTTTTATCTTTCCGTCTTTATCAATAACATTTTATATAATGAAAAAATACATCACATTCTCTCTCTTTTTCCGGATTTCTTGGATGTGCGCTGCAAAGTCCTTATAAGTTAAATTCGGCTTCCCTGCGAAATGATAGGCAGGAAGGCGGTGTATTTTCCAGATATACCTAGACAAACGACATTCTCGACTATTCCGTAATCCTCACAATATTAGTTCAATTTCAATTTTCTCATGTTTTTACTTGAGGGATTTTTAAAGCAGCCAGCTGTGTGGGATATGAGACATTAGGGGCTCTGTAGGACAGAATTGAAATATATTTTTGAGTTGTCAAAAAATATTTCTGAAATATTTTGAATGGACTTTCAGACGTGAACATTTTAAAGAATATTTTTCAAGGACCTTCAGAACGTTAGGCGTGGGCTTTTTAAAGAATATTTTTCAAAGACCTTCAAAACATTCATTGTGGATTTTTAAAGAATATTTTTTAAGGACCTTCAGAACATTAAGCGTGGATTTTTTAAAGAATAATCTTCAAGGACCTTCAGAATATTAGGCGAGGATTTTTTAAAGACCTCTAGAACATTAGGCGTGAATTTTTTAAAGAATAGTCTTCAAGGACCTTTAGAACATTAGGCGTGGATTTTTTAAAAAATATTTCTCACGGACCTTCACAAAATTAGGCGTGGATTTTTTAAAAAAATATTTCTCACGGACCTTCAGAAAATTAGGCGTGGATTTTTTAAAAAATATTTCTCACGGACCTTCAGAAAATTAGGCGTGGATTTTTTAAAAAATTTTTCTCACGGACTTTCAGAAAATTAGGCGTGGATTTTTTAAAAAATTTTTCTCACGGACTTTCAGAAAGTTAGGCGTGGATTTTTTAAAAAATATTTCTCACGGACTTTCAGAAAATTAGGCGTGGATTTTTTAAAAAATTTTTCTCACGGACTTTCAGAAAGTTAGGCGTGGATTTTTTAAAAAATATTTCTCACGGACTTTCAGAAAATTAGGCGTGGATTTTTTAAAGAATATTTTTCAAGGACCTTCAGAGTATTAGGCGTGGATTTTTTAAAAAATATTTTTCAAGGACCTTCAGAGTATTAGGCGTGGATTTTTTAAAGAATATTTTTCAAGGACATTCAGAATATTTGGCGTGGATTTTTTAAAAAATATTTTTCAAGGACCTTCAGAGTATTAGGCGTGGATTTTTTAAAGAATATTTTTCAAGGACCTTCAGAATATTTGGCGTGGATTTTTTAAAGAATATTTTTCAAGGACCTTCAGAATATTTGGCGTGGATTTTTTAAAAAATATTTCTCACGGACTTTCAGAAAATTAGGCGTGGATTTTTTAAAAAATATTTCTCACGGACTTTCAGAAAATTAGGCGTGGATTTTTTAAAAAATATTTCTCACGGACCTTCAGAAAATTAGGCGTGGATTTTTTAAAAAATATTTCTCACGGACTTTCAGAAAATTAGGCGTGGATTTTTTAAAAAATATTTTTCAAGGACCTTCAGAGTATTAGGCGTGGATTTTTTAAAAAATATTTTTCAAGGACCTTCAGAGTATTAGGCGTGGATTTTTTAAAGAATATTTTTCAAGGACATTCAGAATATTTGGCGTGGATTTTTTAAAAAATATTTTTCAAGGACCTTCAGAGTATTAGGCGTGGATTTTTTAAAGAATATTTTTCAAGGACCTTCAGAATATTTGGCGTGGATTTTTTAAAAAATATTTTTCAAGGACTTTCAGAAAATTAGGCGTGGATTTTTTAAAAAATATTTCTCACGGACTTTCAGAAAATTAGGCGTGGATTTTTTAAAGAATATTTTTCAAGGACCTTCAGAATATTTGGCGTGGATTTTTTAAAGAATATTTTTCAAGGACCTTCAGAATATTTGGCGTGGATTTTTTAAAGAATATTTTTCAAGGACCTTCAGAATATTTGGCGTGGATTTTTTAAAGAATATTTTTCAAGGACCTTCAGAATATTTGGCGTGGATTTTTTAAAGAATATTTTTCAAGGACCTTCAGAATATTTGGCGTGGATTTTTTAAAGAATATTTTTCAAGGACCTTCAGAATATTTGGCGTGGATTTTTTAAAGAATATTTTTCAAGGACCTTCAGAATATTTGGCGTGGATTTTTTAAAGAATATTTTTCAAGGACCTTCAGAATATTTGGCGTGGATTTTTTAAAGAATATTTTTCAAGGACCTTCAGAATATTTGGCGTGGATTTTTTAAAGAATATTTTTCAGGGACCTTCAGAGCATTAGGCGTAGATTGTTTAAAGAATATTTTTTCAAGGACCTTCAGAATATTAGGCGTAGATTGTTTAAAGAATATTTTTTCAAGGACCTTCAGAATATTAGGCGAGGATTTTTTAAAGAATATTTTTCAAGGACCTACACACCATTAAGTGTGGATTTTTTAAAAAATATTATCCAAGGCCAAATAATATTTTGATGTATTTTCTCATATGTCTCAACCAAATACCCTTACTATTCTCGATTTTACAGCTCATTGCAAAAATGTCTTAGCCTGTGAACACCCTCATACTATCACAAACACACATTTTGGCATATTCCTACTTTTAAAATAGAGGCTAAACTTGTTTTTTGTCCTCTTACATTTCATTTAGTTTGAATTGGAATATTTTACCGGAAGACAGGATTTATGCATAACCTTACCCCCCTTTTGCTAAATAGCGGTATAGACATTTCTGCAGGATTGAACGGAAATTTGTTTATTTAATAGAAATATAAGAAGCGAAAGAGAAGGGAAAACGGACAAAAATCAACGAAGAAAATCGCAAATTTATGAATTCTTCTTGTCGATGACGAGGACGATGAGGATGAAGATGGGAAGACCAACAATGTCGATATTGAAGTTCCTGTCTGCTGCTTATGCTAATGCCTCTTGCCTCTATTTCAACACTATCTACGATAGTGATGCAGTAGAAAAAGAGAAATACACACTCTCGCACACAAAAAGCCTTGAGGCTGCTGGTGCCTTCGCATCAAAAGAAACAAATCTTGGGCAAAAGGAAATTTCCAATCGCATCCACATTGTAAGTAACCATAAAAGTGGAAACTAGTTTTTGCTGGGGTTTCTTCCTATTTTTACTTTTTTTTCGCCTATCTCTCTCACTCTTCCCCCTTTCCACAGCTACATCCTTACATCATCATCACCTTCACCACCACTATCGGAACCGGAAAAAAATGTTTATCAGATTTTTTCCCACACACATATTTCTTTGGAAGATTTTCTCATGTCCGGAGTTTATCCATGGCAGCAACAGCAGCTTACATTCAAATTTCCAGTTTTCTTTGTGTCTATCCAAAGGTCTTCTATTTTCCTACGATAGAATTTGTTGTTGGATTTCGCAAAAATATCCCAACATTTGATTATATGGTTTTGATGTTTTGCAAATTTCACGAGAATTTTAATTTTTTGAAGTAAAATTTTGTTGAAAAGCCTTTCCACCTAGTTTGAGTTGAGGTCATGTAATTAAATTAACAGGATATTGTATAGAAATATTGAAACAGGTTTGATTTCCAGGAAATAATGCGCAACGAAAAAAGCAGAGGGTGGTTTGTTAAGGTTCACATGATTCGAAGGAGAAATTATAACATGAAAACAGTGCAACCTTAATGGTATGAAGGTGCTTGAAAAAATATTCTTTAAAAAATCAACGCTTTTAGAATCTTGGCCATTCTTTAAACAATTCACGTGTATTAGACTCTTTGTCCTTAGGAACTAATCTTTAATAAATTCAGCCGGTCCTTGAAAAAACTTCTTAAAAAATGTATGTTTCAGCTGGTTCTTAAAAAAATATTCTATAAAAAATGCATGTTTCAGCTGGTCCTTGAAAAAATATTCTTTAAAAAATTCACGTTGACGTCCTTGAAAAAATTCTTTAAAAATCCATGCTGAATAACCTGCGTGGTCCTTGAAAAAATATTCTTTAAAAAATTCACGTTGACGTCCTTGAAAAAATTCTTTAAAAATTCATGCTGAATAACCTGCGTGGTCCTTGAAAAAATATTCTTAAAAAATCCTCGCTGAATAGACTGGAGCTCCTTAAAAAAATATTATTTAAAAATCCATGCTGAAGAGACTGGAGGTCCTTGAAAAAAATTTCTTTAAAAATCCACGCTTAATGGTCTGTTGATCCTTGAAACAATTTTCTTTAAAATCCACGCTTAAAGGTCTGTTGATTCTTGAAAAAATATTCTTTAAAAATCCACGCTGAAGAGACTGGAGGACCTTGAAAAATATTCTTTAAAAATCCACGCTGAATAGACTGGAGGACCTTGAAAAAATATTCTTTAAAAATCCACGCAGAATGGACTGGAGGTCCTTGAAAAATATTTTTTTCAAAAAATTTTCACTTAATTGTGTGGAAGATTTTAATTGTGTGGAATAAATATTATTTATTGTTTACAAAATTCACGCTAATAGAAAAATATTCTTTAAAAAATCTACACTTAATGATGTGGAGGTCCTTGAAAAACAACCTTTAAAAAATCTAGGCTTATTGTCTGGAGGTCCTTGAAAAATAACTTCTAAAAATCTAGGCTTATTGTCTGGAGGTTCTTAAAAAATATTCTTTAAAAAATCCAGGCTTATTGTCTGGAGGTCCTTGAAAAATAACTTCTAAAAATCTAGGCTTATTGTCTGGAGGTCCTTAAAAAATATTCTTTAAAAAATCCACACTTAATGATGTGAAGGTCCTTAAAACATATTATTTAAAAAATCCACACTTAATTATGTGAAGGTCCTTGTAAAATATTATTTAAAAAATCCACTGTTAATGCTGTGAAGGTCCTTCTAAAATATTATTTAAAAAATCCACACTTAATAATGTGAAGGACTTAGAAAATATTCTTTAAAAAATCCACGTTTATTGAATTTTGGTCTTTGAAAAATATTCTTTAGAAAATCCACGTTTATTGGTCTTTTGGCCCTTGAAAAATATTCTTTAGAAAATCCACGTTTATTGGTCTTTTGGCCCTTGAAAAATATTCTTTAGAAAATCCACGTTTATTGGTCTTTAGGCCCTTGAAAAATATTCTTTAGAAAATATGGAGGTCCTTGAAAAATAATTTTTAAAAAGTCCACGCTGAGTTCTCTATTGATCCTTGAAAATGGTCTTCAAAAAATCCACGTTTATTGATACGTTGATCCTTGAAAAATATTCCTTTAAAAAATCTACGCTTAATGGTCTGGAAGTTCTTAAAAAATATTCTTTAAAAATCCACTTTTATAGGACTGGTCCTTGAAAAATATTCTTTTGAAAATCCACGTTTATAAGTTTGTCGGTCCTTGACTTTTTTTTAAATCCGTGTCTTTCCACATTCCATTTCTTGCATGAACTCCATTTAGTCAGAGCTCTTTTCAGATTTTCTCTTGATTAATCAATCCTTATCTCCTTGATTTTTATTAATTAACACCGTTATTAACACCATCCTACTTTACATCCGCCCCACAACAATGTTGTTTTTTTTTCTGATTTTCATCAACAATACTTGATTTTCTTTAATCATCTTAATTAGATAGGCCTAGTTAATTAAGATCAACGAAATTCATTATTCCTTTACTATGCTTCGGAGAAATGTTCTTTAATTTATCTCACACCCCTCCTTTGGTACTCCAACGCAGCGAAGCAAACATACAAACAAACACACCCACGAAAAGCCAACACATGGCGATTAATTTAACAAAAAAATTAACTTATTTTCTCTCGCTCTCAAGATTAACAACGACAACAGCAACAAACAACCAATAAAGGCTTTTTACCCGGCCTTAACGGTCATCATTGTTGTCGATGATGTTTGCCTTGTTGGACATCGATATAATGGCAAATGCTTGAAACGACCGTTCAACCAATCTTGTCCTCATAATGAGGAATAAGCAGGCCAAAAGCGGAAAGAACACCAACAACAACAGCGAAAAAATATGAACGACAAGTTTCTTAAATTAAGCACTGATTCCACCCGTTCAAGTACCAATGCGAATGATTCCACGAAAACACTTTTGTGTTTCCCAACTTAATTTGCCATGATTTTCCTTTTTATATCTTTTGTACGGAACTGAGGTCCTCCACATCCCTTCCATTCACTCTGCGAGTTTTCTCATTTTCGTTGCTTTTTCTCTCTCTCCCTCTCTCTCTTTTTTCGTCTTTATCAAGTGCAAAATTAAGCATATTACATGACCTTGGAAATGTTGTCTTTCCTCTTTGTTCGCTGTCGGATTTCTTTCAATGGATATCATCAGCACTCCGGCACTGTTTTGCGTTGGGAAATTTTTGAAGAGACTTCAAGAGTCTTCTGAATAGCACCGAAATATACTGATTATCTTCAGTTTTTTCGTTTTATTTGAAAAATATTTCTTTTCTGTTCGAAGCATTTCCCTTTCGGAGAATAGCTCTTCAGTTTCATGGTATATCAATTAATTTTTGAGAGGAAATGTTCTCGTAATTGATGCCAATTGTTTTGTTGACTTGTTGTGAAAAACAATGGAAGAGGAACGGAATAAATATCGAATAATATGAAAATAAAATATACAAAAAAAAATTAAAAAAAAAAAAATCTCAAAAAAATTTTTTTTGGTTTCAAAAGAGATTTTAAAAAAAGATTTTGAAAATCTAGATTGACTCAAATACTCTAATACGGATTTGGGCCAAAGGGCTAAAAAAATCGTTATATCGATGAGGCACGCTTTGGCCGTATCAAATGATATATTTCCCCTGTAGCCATATTTCTGTGGTATAACCAGTAAGGAAAGCTCAAAAGTCGGGCGGGGCCGACTATATGATACCCTACACCACTATGCATATTTAAAATTGGTGTACTTGCTTCTAAGCTGGTTTCGGTCGGATTTGCCAAAATTGATGCTATTACGGCCATTTGGTGGTCAATCACCCGAAATCGGATGAAGATATATATGGGAGCTATATCCAAATCTGAACCGATTTCGATAAAATTACAAACAGCTATTTCTGGGCTGTATCTTTTATCTGGTACCAAATATCATTCTTGTGGAGTGCATATTACGAATGTGAGAGGCTTAAACACCAAATCGGATAAAACATATATATGGGAGCTATAGCTGTTTCTGAACCGATTTTCTCCAAATTTGTTGTATTTGCTTTAAGGCTAATATCGGTCACATGTGCCAAAATTCGGGCCATTTGGGCTGATATTGGCCATTTGGTGGGCAATTAACCCGAAATCGGATGAAGATATATATGGAAGCTATATCCAAATCTGAACCGATTTCGATAAAATTTAAAACAGCTATTTCTGTGCTCCATCTAATACCTGGTACCAAATATCACGGTTGTGGAGTGCATAGTAGGAATGTGAGGGACTTAAAGATCAAATCGGATGAAAGATATATATGGGAGCTATAGCTATATCTGAACCGATTTTCTCCAAATTTGATATACTTGCTTCTAGGCCGAACTCGGTTGGGTGTGCCAAAATTCAGGTAATTTGGACTGATAGTGGACATTTGGTGCACATTTAACCCGAAATCGGATGAAGATATATATGGGAGCTATATCTAAATTTGATCCGATTATCTCCAATTTCAATAGGGTTCGTCCTTGGGCCAAACAAATGTTGGTTGCAAAATTTCATCTTGATCGGATAATAAATGCGACCTGCATTTTGTTCACAAGAATACATGGACAGACGGACGGACGGACGGACGGACGGACAGACGGACTGACATGCATAAATCGACTCAAAAAGTGATTCTATGAAGGTTCTCAAAAGTAACTATGTGTCTATCTCGTTTCCTTCTCCATGTTACGAACAAATGCACAAAGACATAATACCCTTACCACTATGTGGTGTAGGGTATAAAAAGCATCCAATTGTTGTAGCCCAAAATACTATTTCGTTTACAACCAAGTCACTACCAATAAAAAGACATTACAAAATTTCATCCCATGTAGCCAACTGCCTGCCCGCTCGTTGGCGATTAAATGAAATAAATTTCTCAAGTTCCTCCAATCCCATTTTATGAGCTTACGATGACAAGAAATTACAATTTACTTGGAATTTGCCAATTTAATAGAGAAAATACTGTTGAGTGCTTAAGCGGAGGTAGTTTGGTGTTTTTTTAGCGTGGCCAACCACCAACCAATGCAGTTAATTTTCTAATGCCTTGATTGTTTCACCTTTCCCCCATTTCTTCCTGTCGCTGCAATTATCCTTTAAATTGGATAACCTGCTTAATGAAGATAAGAAGCAAATACTAATGATGATGAAATGCTAGAGAGATAGAGAAACGTACAGAGAAATCCACTTGGTATTGTAATGAAGGTGTGTGCGTGCCATGCCGTAGATAGAGATGAAGACGATGTACTTACTGATTAAAGATTTTTTTACTTTCCTTTTCCCTCTCTCTCTCACTCTCTCTCTATCTCTATCTCTTTAGAACTTTTCATAAATTTATGAAAACTGATTTTTCTTTATGGTGGCTGATTTGTTCCTCTAGTTTGTGTGTGTTCGCACACATTTCTACACAAACAACCAGCTCTTTATTCAGTTAACAACGAACACTCTCACTACATTTCGTTTCATCTTGGAGAGTGTGAAAGTGTATGTGTGTGTATATTTCTCATATACATCATTATTATTAAGTTAGGAATTTTGTTGTTGTTGTTGTTGATGTGGCTGTCGGTGTAAGTGCATAAAATTGTGAATCATCAGAAGCAACAACAAAATCCACGAATAATGGCGAAATGCCGTTAAGTGCTTGCTCTTGTACAACATCGTTATTTCTCAACAAGCTTCTTTTCGTTAATTTTTTTTCTCTTGCTCTCTCTCTCTCTCTCTCCATTCTAAAGAACTACTGCTATCCATCTTATCAAAATCCATCACTAACAATATAATCAAGTAAAAATATGTTGTTGTAGTTGTTCGTTGTTGTTTTCGTTGCTATTTTTGGTTAAGCTGACGCTGCCGTTGCTAGTCCTGTTGCCTGTCAAACTGACGATGAAGATAATGAGATTACTTGATTTTAAAACTTCAACGAACGTTTGTTTACCCTTTGGATGAATATGTTAAGGTTCGGGTTGTTGTTGGGTTCCTTCGAGGGATACAACTACATTTACATAGATTTACGAAATACATGTACGTATACCTATGTACATTTTCCGGTTTAAATTGCACGACTTTAAAAAGTATCCTAGATTTTTATACCCTACACCACATAGTGGTAAGGAGTAAAATTTTACGGTTATTGTCCACCATACAGGGTGATATATATAACCTGCTACAAAGTCAAACGTCATAATTTTAAATTTTTTTTAATTTTCTTGAATGAAAGCAAAAAATGTCGGAAATAGCATCAAATTTTAGAATAAGTTTAGATTTCTTCGAATTGGTCACCTTTGCCACGAATTATGGCCTTCAAACGGCCAATGAAACCGTCATACGCTGCCCGAATGTTGCTCTGCGGTATTTTGGCCCATTCCCGTCGAATCACTTGCTTGAGGTGATAGACACTTTCGTTTTTTTTTTACCGCCAACCTTGCTTTCCAAAATACTCCAGACACAATAGTCCTACGAATTGGTATCAGGAGATTTTGGATTGGTATCCGGAGAATGAAGCGAAGAACCTCATTTTGTAACCATTCTTGGATGGCGCGTGCTGATTGCGATGGTGCTGAGTTCTGTTGAAATGTCCAAGGTCTGCGGCCAAAATGTTTGCGTGCCCAAGACTTTAATACACCCTTCAGAATATTTTCGAGATAATATTCGGCATTTATTCCGATACGAGCGGAGACCATCGGCTGTTATGGCGGCCCACACCATCACCATGGCCGGTGCTTGAGTTCTGGTGGCCAACCGAAGGTAGACACTTTCAGCTAACCTCTTTGGCAAGTAAATATCAATCATAATCAATATTAAGAAAAAAATTATAATACGTAGAATAACTGTTATAATTCTGCTTCTAAAAAAATTTTTTTTGATGGAGACCTGTCAAAATCTTCTTGTAAAGAAAAGTTTTAAAGAGTTTCTATCCATATAAGACCTGTTAGCGGGCTCTTAAGGTAACACTAAAGGGATTTTCCTGCAACACACCCCAAATTACAACCAATTGTTAATTTTCTTCATAGCCATCCAAAGGGAATAATGTTTGTTTTATCCTCTTTGGCACACGTTTTTTCCGCTTTTTAGTTCGCCAAACATAAAATCACAAAATTATTACGCTGCTTCATAATTCGATGATTGTGCCCATGATCAAATATTTGACTTAATTACAATTGTTAAATTTCATTGAACTCATGTGCTGTTGGAATCGCTTTTTTATTCGGTTTGGCATATTCAAACAAAATCATAAAACTATGGGCTGTGTGGATTTTTTTTTTTTTTGGGCCAGACCATAACATTATTTTGCCAGGCTTGTCATCCGGTTTTTTTTCTTGATTTTCAAAATCCATTTTTCCACCATTATTAACAGAAAAGAAAGAAAGTAGACAACGAATTGGAGCAATGGGAAAATGGTCAAGCCAACCCATTTGATAACCGGTCCTTGTGGCAAGCTGTCTGCCAGCCAACAAGCATTCCTGCCTGCCTGGCTGACTGGTTGTCCTTGTGAACAACCGTCATCAGCATCATCACCACCAACACCACCACCATCTACCCATTCGTTTGTCCCCTTGATCGATTGTATTCAATTGAATTGTAAGCATTTTTTTCGTCGTCTCCTTGTTCCACTCGTTCTTGGCAGCAGCAGCAATAACAACAACAAAAAACTTATGCCAGAATAAATATTTACTTTAATTTACGTTTCAGATGACGATGCTGATGCTGCTGCTGTTGATGATGAGAACGGTTGTTGAAGGCTGGCTGCCTTTGCTCTCTCTACGGGGAATTGAATTGCGTTTTTATTTCATTGACATTAATAAAATCTGACATAATTTTATGGATTTTTTTTCTCTCTCAATCGGTCGGTCGTTCGTCCATTCGTTCGTTGGTTTATTTGTTTTTGTATTTACTTTATCAAATGCCATAATAAAATAATGGCAGACAATCAGGGCCAGCAAATGAAATGTAGGCAGGACCATCATCCAATAGAGTTGAGGAACATGACAGCCACAACATTAGCAAGGGGTGAAGGACACACGCAGCAAGGAAAAAGAAATTGTCGCCTTAATCAGCAAACCACTAAGATGTCTTCTAAATCTACAAACCAAAATGGGATAATGACGAAGATTGATGTAGAAAATCGTAGCGGCAATAAATGGAAAATATGGTGGAGAAAGGTGGCGTATGAATAACGACATAAATCATACGCTAACTTTTAAAGGGAATTTATGAATGAGGCTTATGCAGAGAATAAGAGTTTTAAAAGGTCATCTATAAAATTTAAATCTAATTCAATGATCTCAAGCTTTTCGTTTTTTTACCAAACAATTCAATTACAAAATAGAAGAACCCCATTGTCAAAAATTTGAAATTGAAAATTTCTATGAAAATAGCAAATTTTTAAAGAAATCCACATTTTTTGGTTTTTTATCCTTAAAAATATTTATTAAAATATCCACGTTTATTGGACCGTTGGTCCTTGAAAAATATTATTTAAATAGTCCACCCCTATTGGTCTGTTGATGCTTGAAAAATCCACGCTTATTGGTCTGTTGATCCTTGAAAAATCCACGCTTGATGGTCTGCTGATCCTTGAAAAATCCACGTTTGATGGTATGTTGCTCCTGGAAACATCCACGCTTGATGGTCTGCTGATCCTTGAAAAATCCACGGTATGTTGCTCCTGGAAACATCCACGCTTTTTGGTCTGCTGATCCTTGGAAAATCCACGTTTGATGGTATGTTGCTCCTGGAAACATCCACTCTTATTGGTTTGCTGATCCTTGAAAAATCCACGTTTGATGGTCTGCTAATTCTTGAAAAATCCACGTTTGATGGTATGTTGCTCCTTGAAAAACTCACGTTTAATGGTCTGCCGATCCTTGAAAATTCCACGTTTGATGGCCTGCTGATTCTTGAAAAATTCTCGTTTGATGGTCTGCCGATCCTTGAAAATTCCACGTTTGATGGTCTGCTGATTCTTGAAAAATCCACGTTTAATGGTCTATTGGTCCTTAAAACATATTCTTTAAAAAATCCACGTTTAATGGTCTATTGGTCCTCAAAAATATTCTTTAAAAAATCCACGTTTAATGGTCCATTGGTCCTTAAAACATATTCTTTAAAAAATCCACGTTTAATGGTCTATTGGTCCTTAAAACATATTCTTTAAAAAATCCACGTTTAATGGTCTATTGGTCCTCAAAAATATTCTTTAAAAAATCCACGTTTAATGGTCCATTGGTCCTTAAAACATATTCTTTAAAAAATCCACGTTTAATGGTCTATTGGTCCTTAAAAATATTCTTTAAAAAATCCACGTTTAATGGTCTATTGGTCCTTAAAAAATATTCTTTGAAAAATCGACGTTTAATGGTCTATTGGTCCTTGAAAAAATATTCTTTAAAAAAATCCACGTTTAATTGTCTATTGGTCCTTGAAAAATATTTCTTAAAAAATCCACGCCTATTGCTCTAATGATCCATGAAAAATATTCTTTAAAAAATCCACGTTTAATGGTCTATTGATCCTTGAAAATTATTCTTTAAAAAATCCACGTTTCTGTTGGTCCTTAAAAAATATTCTTTAAAAAATTCACATTTCTGTTGATCATTGAAAAAAATATTCTTAAAAAAATCAACGTTTCAGTTGATCATTGAAAAAATATTCTTTAAAAAATCCAAGTCTTTGTTGGTCCTTGAAAAAATATTCTTTAAGAAATCCACGTTTCTGCTGATCCTTAAAACATATTCTTTAAAAAATCCAAGTCTTTGTTGGTCCTTGAAAAAATATTCTTTAAAAAATCAACGTTTCCGTTGGTCCTTGAAAAAATATTCTTTAAAAAAACACGTATCTGTTGATCCTTGAAGAAATATTCTTTAAAAAATCCACGTTTCTGTTGATCTTTGAAAAAATATTCTTTAAAAAATCCACGTTTCTGTTGATCCTTGAAAAAATATTCTTTAAAAAATCCACGTTTCTGTTGATCCTTGAAAAAATATTCTTTAAAAAATCCACGTTTCTGTTGATCTTTGAAAAAATATTCTTCAAAAAATCCACGTTTCGGTTGACTCGTGAAAAAATATTCTTTAAAAATCCTCTTTTCTGTTGGTCCTTGAAAAATATTCTTTAAAAAATCCACGTTTCTGTTGGTCTTTGAAAAAATATTCTTTAAAAAATCCACGTTTCTGTTGGTCCTTGAAAAAATATCTTTTAACAAATCCACGTTTCTCTTTGTCCTTAAAATAATCCTTTAAAAAATCCACGTTTCTGTTGGTCCTTGGAAAATTATTGTTTAAAAAGTCAATGGTCGCCCTTATTCTTATCAACATACACACTCGCACAACGAAGATGACAACCACCGGACAAGGTGATAATACCACAGCAAGGATAATAAAGATGACTTGGAAAGTGGAGAAGGGGTCACCCTATAAGATTTCAGTTTCCCTCAAAATATTGTGACCATTAAATTCCGTAGTCTTGTGAATTTGATTCAATTTCCGCTTTCTCAAAGTCATCGAAGCAAAGAATGTGGTCTGCCCTCTCTCCTAGCCTCATAAACAGTGACAGGAAACCCAATCATTTTTTTTTCAAAGAAAATATTGGAAAATTTACAAAAAGTCATGAAATTTTACACACAAAAAAATTCGCATGTCCTGCAAGTAATGTCCTTCGGCACACACAGAGTAAGTGGCCCACGAAGGGTTAATAGGGCGCAAATGTTCCCCTAAATAAATTGTTAAACAACTTTTTGTTATGATTTCATTTTTCTGTGGAAAATCAATAAATTTTCATCATAGCATAACATTGCTGAGGTAGTTTCGCACATTTCCACCATATGGGTCAATGGAATGGTGGGGAGGTGGGTCATGCCATGGGTACTCCTGGTCTGTAACATAATTTTGATAAAATCATTTATTTTTTCTGTTCCACAGTCGGCGACAATCATTGATTGAATTGTAGGGCAAAAAAATATGCGATTTGATTAGTTTACTTTGTAAGTGTATGTCCTGCCAATGAAAAAGAGAGGGAGAGAGGCAATGAAAAAGAGCCACTGAAAGCAGGATTAGGTTATAAACTTTGCTTGAATGATTTTTGTGTGGAATTTTGTTTTACTATTTCATTGATTGAAGTTGTTATTGAACAAATACCACTAATATTCGCATCAACACTACAAACACACACACATAGCTACAAGCACACTTACATCGATGGCTCATAAACATCCCAGCATGAATCTCTAAAAAAATGCCTTTGTAAAAATAAGTGGTGTGGTTGTTCGTTCGCTGGCTGACTTGCTGGATGGTTGATTGTTTTATGGCAAAACTAAAAATTCAGCAGAAAAATTTTTCGCTGACATTTTGCTTTTGACACAAAAATTTTTGATTGGAAAAATATTCTATTATATGGCGGATTTTTAGAATTAATAACTTTGGCAGGGGGAAAAAATATAAAACAAAAGAGAATTTTCTAAATAACAAGCTTATGGAAAATGTCAATTTTGAATAGCTAAATAGGGGGAGAGAGGCGGAAGAAGAGTGCAGAGGTTTTGAATTTTTATTGGGGCCTTAAATTATAAATTGAAATTTAGGGAAATTTTTCACCAAAAAAAAATCTTCAGTTGGGAAATTTGGAAAAAAGTCTCAAAATATGCCTTGGATTGGGGGTTTCTACCTCCAAAAATCCAGGATTAAAAATTGGAACGAAATAAATTAAAACATTTTTGATTACAGCCGCCAATGAATATTTTAATCCTGGCGAAAGAACACATTCTCCATCATTAAATTCTGGCTGCCACTACGCCATAACGTAGCATTAACAAAAATTCCAATATCTCCTACTTGACTGAACATTTAACAACCTATCAGAGATCCTGCAACCCTTTCGAGCAATTGATTCCAAAAAAACTGAAAGTATTTTTAGTGCATGTTACTAATAGCAACCTTCAAAATTTAATAGCTTTCAAATGCATTCCAGTATTTTAAATCTAAAATTACTTTCTTTGATGAACATTTCAGCTTCGGATGTTTCCCTTTGCCACATTAGTCTGGAGGTCCTTGGAAAATAGTCCTTAAAAATCCACGTTTCTTGGTTAGGAGGTCCTTGGAAAATATTCCATAAAAAGTCCATGTATCTTCATCTGGAGGTCCTTGGATAATATTCTTTAAACAATCCACGTTTCTTACTCTGGAGGTCCTTGGAAAATATTCTTTAAAAAATCCACGTTTCTTACTCTGGAGGTCCTTGGAAAATATTCTTTAAAAAATCAATGTTCCTTACTCTGGATGTCCTTGGAAAATAGTCCTTAAAAATCCACGTTTATTGGTCTGGAGGTCCTTGGAAAATAGTCCTTAAAAATCCACGTTTCTTACTCTGGAGGTCCTTGAAAAATAGCCCTTAAAAATCCACGTTTGTTGGTCTGGAGGTTCTTGGAAAGTATTCTTTAAGAAATCCACGTTTCTTGGTCTGGAGGTTCTTGGGAAATAGTCCTTAAAAATCCACGTTTCTTGGTCTGGAGGTCCTTGAAAAATATTCTTTAAAATATCAACGTTTCTTGGCCTGGAGGTTCTTGAAAAATATTCTTTAAAACGTCCACGCCTCTGGAATTCCTTGAAAAATATTCTTTAATAAATTCACGCTTCCGGAGGTCCTTGAAAAATATTCTTTAATAAATCCACGCTCGTGGAGGTCCTTGAAAAATATTATTTAAGAAATCCACGCTCGTGGAGGTCCTTGAAAAATATTATTTAAGAAATCCACGCTCGTGGAGGTCCTTGAAAAATATTATTTAAGAAATCCACGCTCGTGGAGGTCCTTGAAAAATATTATTTAAGAAATCTACGCTTAATAGCATGGAGGTCCATGAAAAATATTCTTTTAAAAAATCCACTCTTCTGGAGGTCCTTGAAAAATGTTCTTTAAAAAATCCACGCTTCTGGAGATCCTTGAAAAATGTTCTTTAAAAAACACGATTATGACATTGAGGTCCTTGAAAAATATTGTCCGAAAAATCCACGCTTCTTTTGGTCCTTGAAGAAGGTTGTCCAAAAATTCCACGCTTCTGGAGGTCCTTGAAAAATATTCTTTTAAAAACTCCACTCTTCTGGAGGTCCTTGAAAAATGTTCTTTAAAAAATCCACGCTTCTGGAGATCCTTGAAAAATGTTCTTTAAAAAACACGATTATGACATTGAGGTCCTTGAAAAATATTGTCCGAAAAATCCACGCTTCTTTTGGTCCTTGAAGAAGGTTGTCCAAAAATTCCACGCTTCTGGAGGTCCTTGAAAAATATTCTTTTAAAAACTCCACTCTTCTGGAGGTCCTTGAAAAATGTTCGTTAAAAAATCCACTCCTCTGGAGATCTTTGAAAAATGTTCTTTAAAAAAACACGAGTATGACATTGAGGTCCTTGAAAAATATTGTCCGAAAAATCCACGCTTCTGGTGGACCTTGAAAAAGGTTGTCCGAAAAATCCACTCTTCTGAAGGCCCTTGAAAAATATTGTTCGAAAAATCCACTCTTCTGAAGGCCCTTGAAAAATATTGTTCGAAAAATCCACGCTTCTGGAGGTTCTTGAAAAATATTCTTTAAAAATCCACGCTTCTTGAGGTTCTTGAAAAATATTCTTTAAAAAATCTTGGATTTGGATTTATTAAAAAATATTTTTCAAGGACAAATTGTCCACTAAACATGGGTTTTTTAAAAAATATTTTTCAAGGACCAAATGACCCTCAAACGTGGATTTTTTTAAAAATATTTTTCAAGGACCATTTGACCATTAAACGAGGGTTTTTTAAAAAAATATTTTTCAAGGACCAAATGACCCTTAAACGTGGATTTTTTTTTAAATATTCAGGCCGTTAAGCGTGGATTTTTAAAAACTATTTTCCAAAGGACTAACAGCCCATCAAACGTAGATTTTTTAAAGAATGTTTTTCAAAGGACCAACAGTTCATCAAGTGTGGATTTTTTTAGCAATATTTTTTGTACTACTTTTCCCACCACAAATGCTCTCTTTTTCTCTCAAAACTACCACTATATAAGTTAACGGCTCACCCTAATAAACATCAAACTAAATATGCAAACCAACTAGTAAACATTCCCATCATTATGCTGCGCAAGCAGTCCGACAAATCAACAGGAATATGACACCAGGGCAGTCATCCGCCACAAACACGCGCACTAATACCAGCGCACCGCAAGTGATGACTCAGCGTAATAACGAGCACGACCAGGCTGCAGTATAATATTAGTTTTAAGTTGAAGGAATTCATAATTGTAAATCCAACAAGAGAGGTGCATAGCACCGCAACATAAATGTTAGTAACAAAATAAAGAAACACCATAGCAGTGTGAAATAAACTTTAACTTCTAACATTAACTGGCGCCCAACAACTACAAGGATCAACACATCCTAGAACCCAACAACCACAAGGATTAAAACATCCCAACAGCCGGTACGAGAACCGTTCCTGAGTAGGAGTACGAAAAGGATGTTACGTAAGAACTAGCGGACTACCGGGATATAAGGAAAATGATCAAATTATTATTAGTAAGTTATTATAAATTTAAAAAAAGTAAAAAAGAAGAAATGTTAAAATAAAATTAAACAAAATAAGGAATAACACAGAAAGTGAAAGTGTGAAATCTAATTTACAAAAAATCATATTTGTGCTAGAATACGTTTAACAAAAATAACAAAGTAAGAAGAAAGAAATGTTAGAGTAAGGTAAAACAAAAAATAAAGTGTGACATCTAAATTTACAAAAAAAATCATATTTGTGCGAAATTAACAAATGTAAGAAATATGAAATGTTAGATTAAGTTAAACAAAAAAATAGAGTGTGGCATCCAAATTTAAAGAGTCATATCCGTGCTGAAATAAGTTTAAAGAAATTTTGATAATAGATTTGTGACGAGAACTAGGATTTGGTGTTTCTTTTTCTCCTTTTTTTCGAGCGGCCAATGCCGGAAGATTTAAACAACTTAATAACAAGGGTCGAAGCTATGAGTGTTTCAGGACAGACATCTTCGCCTTCTGGGGCAGCTCCCGTAAGGTTTAATCCCTTTACGGAAAGTCAGACTAATGAGGTGAAACGAATAATAAGTGAGACGGTGGCAAACCTTCTCAAACAGGGGGAGGATGTTACCGCCACTAAAGATGTCGACATAGAAGGATCTGGGGATATCTCAGAAGGAGAGAGAATACCAGACATAGTGAAGACGTTAAGGGAATTCTCGGGCAAGCCAGGAGAATTTAGTTCGTGGAGGAAAGCTGTTGATAGGATCATGAACATTTATGAGTCACAAAGGGGAACAACCAAATACTTCACAATTCTACACACTGTTAGGCATAAAATTGTTGGTGAGGCCGACACGGCTTTGGAGTCTTATCGGACCCCATTAAATTGGAAAGCGATAAGAAAGTGTTTAGTGCTTCATTTTTCAGATAAGAGAGATATTTCGACCTTAGAGTATCAAATGACCGTCCTATCTCAGGGTGGGCAAACCATAACAGATTTTTACCAGAAGGTTTACCACCATTTGTCTTTGATTCTGGACAAGATTGATTGTCTGGATATAGGGAACGAGGCTTTGGATGTATTGACCCAAACATATAGGGACAAGGCTTTGGACACCTTTATTCGAGGACTTAATGGTAATCTTCCAAGCTTAATGAGTGTTACAAACCCGACAAGTTTGCCTCAGGCTCTAAATGCCTGTTTAAAATTAGGTAATCTAGGTGTGCGTATTCAACACGCTACCGAGAAAGGATCTAGACCAAACAGGATCCCCCAAACTAACCCTCCTAGACATTTTTACCCACAGCTGACGATTGGTGATAGGAATTTTCAAGGTGACCAAAGGTACAGAGGCCCTACTCAATATCGTTATCGGAATTTCCGAAGTGGAGAACAACAATACGGAGGGCCGGCGAACTTTTCGAATCGACCTCCAGTAGTGAATAATTTTGGACACCCCCAATACGGAGGATACAGACCCCCACTTCCTCCTAAACCTGCTGTACCAATGGACGTGGATCAATCAATACAGACTAGGCAGGTAAACTATCAGAATAGGCCACAGTTGAGTAATGCTTTTAACAATGTTCAGCCTAACTTTAAGAGAAATAATTCAGGAAATATTCATCAGCCGCAAAAGCAGCAGAGAATGTTTAATGTTGAGGCCCAAATACGTGAGGATGCAGAGCCGGATGAAATGAATGGTTCTGATGAACAGGAATATGAGGTTTCCTATGACGAAGCGTACGAGGAGGATCTAGACGATCAGTTGGCAATTGTAGATGACGTTAATTTTTTAGACTAGCTTCAACGTTGCCATACCTCCCTTTCAGAATGAAAAATGGCAACGAACTTAAATTTCTTATAGACACCGGTTCGAACAAAAATTATATTAATGGCAAATTTATTAGAAACCCTCTAAAGAACCAGAAACCTTTTCATGTTAAGTCCGTAGGCGGCATAGTTAGTATAGAGACCCATAGTTTTATTGACATTTTTAATTGCGGGATCGGAAAGTTAGAATTTTACATCCTTCCTGGTCTAGAGACCTTTGATGGGATAATAGGGAATGATACCCTGAAATCTTTGAATGCAGTGATTTACACTTGGAGATCCTATCTCACAATTCTGGATGGAAAGAAATTTCCTTTGAAAGAGCTGCAAATTGATGAGATTAATAACATGAATCTACGTTTAAATCATCTAAATCCCGAAGATGAAAAAGAAGTCAGGAATATTTTGGATGACCATCCAAACCTTTTTGCAGATCCCAATAAAAAACTCACTTATTCAACAATCGTACAAGCTGAAATTAATACGAGTAGTGATAGTCCAGTTTATTCAAAATCCTATCCGTATCCAATGGCACTGAAATCCGAAATTGACAAACAGATAGAAGAACTATTAAGGGACGGGATAATTCGCCCTTCCAGGTCCGCATATAATGCTCCAGTTTGGATAGTACCAAAAAAACCAGATGCTTCAGGTGTGAAAAAATACCGCATGGTTATTGACTATAGGAAACTTAATGAGATAACTAGACCTGACAGATACCCCATACCTGAAATTACAGAAATCTTGGCTAACTTAGGCGAACAGAAATACTTTTCCACCATAGATTTAAAGAGCGGATTCCATCAGATTCCACTTAGGGAATCCGATATAGAGAAAACAGCTTTTTCCGTCAAGAATGGAAAGTTCGAGTTCACAAGACTACCATTTGGACTACGTAACGCGTCTGCAATATTCCAAAGAGCTCTAGATGATATTCTTAGAGAGCATATAGGGAAACGGTGCTACGTCTACATTGATGACATTTTGATATTTGGTAGGACTAAAAAGGAACACATTGAAAATTTGAGGATAATATTCCGCACTTTGGAAGACTCTAATCTGAAAGTTCATTTGGACAAGAGTGAATTCTTAAAGGAAGAAATTGACTTCTTAGGGTTCAATGTAAAGGAAGGAGGTTTTTCTGCAAACCCAGACAGACTTAAGGCCATAGTTAATTTCCCTCAACCTAGAACAGTTCATGACTTGCGATCGTTCCTGGGTTTGACCGGACATTATCGGAGATTCATAAGGGGCTATGCTCAAATAGCCAAACCATTAACTTCCATGATGAGAGGCGATATAGGGAAAACCCCGAGAAACCAGTCAAAAAAAATCAGTGTCAATTTGAATTCCGAACAGATTGAAAGTTTCAAACAGCTCAAGAACTGTTTGGTATCGGAGGAAGTCGTTTTGAACTATCCCGACTTTGATAAGCCCTTTGAACTCACTACTGACGCCTCGAAATACGCTTTAGGAGCAGTTTTATCTCAAGGCAATAGACCTATCACATACCTTTCTAGAACTCTCAGTAGGGCAGAAGAGGAATATGCGACAAATGAGAAAGAAATGCTGGCGATAATTTGGGCTTTAAAGGAATTGAATTGTTACTTGTATGGAGCAAGAAGCATAAAGATATTTACCGACCATCAACCTTTGACATTTGCGCTAAGCAACAAGAACACAAATGTGAAGATGAAGAAGTGGAAGGCACAGTTAGAAGAATATAATTACGAGTTAATTTATAAACCAGGTAGCACGAATGTAGTCGCGGACACGCTATCGAGACCACCGGTGACAGATGTTAACTCCCTAACGCCCACGGTTCACAGTGCCGAGGACTCATCGGAAGACCTAATTCCTTCCGCTGAGGTGCCAATAAATACCTTCAAAAATCAGATCATTATTGAGGAATCATCAGCTTCCTCATATGAATTTAACATTGTATTTCCCTCCTACCATAGACATATCATTAAAGAAACCAGTCTAGCGGAATCAGATCTGAAAGTCATATTAAAGAGATACTTAAATCCTACAGTAGTCAACGGCATCAAGACCTCAGAGCCAGTTATGCTTATGATTCAAGCACTGTACCCTCATCACTTCAGAAACATTAAAGTACGATTCGCTCGAACAATGGTTGAAGATGTTACTGATGAGGAGAGACAAAAACAAATCATTATTGAGACTCACAACAGAGCACATAGGAATAATGCCGAGAATAGGAGACAAATTTTAGAGAGCTATTACTTCCCTTCCATGACTAGGAAAATAAAGAATGTGATCAATATCTGTAAAGTATGTAAAGAAAATAAGTATGAGCGACATCCGAACGCTCCCAAACTTAATAAGACACCTATGCCAACTTATCCTGGGCATACAATCCACATAGATATCTTCTCTACAGACAAGTTTCGAGTTTTAACCGCAATAGACAAATTTACAAAATTCGCAGTAACCAGAATGATAAATGGCAAAGGCATTGAAGACATTAGGAAACCATTGAGAGAAATAATTTTCTACTTTGGGGTCCCGAAGTCAATTGTATTTGATAACGAGCGATCTTTCAATTCTCAGACCATTCGGTTTATGTTGGAAGACGAACTTGGCATGGAAATTTTTACGGCACCGCCTTATAAGAGCGAGGTTAATGGGCAAATAGAGAGATTCCATTCGACCTTATCGGAAATTATGCGTTGCAGTAAGTGTGAGCGACCCGATTACTCTTTTGAGGAGCTATTGCAAGATAGCGTTAACAAGTACAATCACACAATACATTCGTCAATTGGAAAGAAACCCGTAGATCTATTTTTTGGACGACCGACGACCTTTGGACCAGAGGACTACGAAAGGACTCGCCTTAACAACTACGAAAGACTCTTGAGGAAACAGGAAAATGATTTGGCAAATCATAATCGTGTTAGGGAAGAACCAAAAGAATATCAAGAAGGTCAGAAAATATTTGTCAAACAGAACAAGAGATTAGGAACCAAATTATCTAAACGTTTCAAAGAAGAAGTTGTAAAGGAGAATAGGCACTCAACTGTCCTGACTCAATCAGGGAGAATAGTCCATAAGAGTCATATCAGAAACTGACTTACTTATTTACCGGGTTTCCAGTTCTTAATTACAGGTTGCCTAGGGGTCACAGAAATATTGGACTACTCTCAATCAGAAGTGGTTCTTATAGAGAGTGGAATAGGAAAAATACAAACAGGGACATTCAAAATTTTGCATGTTATTAACATCAAGGAATATCATGACACTCTAGAGAGGATCAAGGACGACTTGGCCAAAGGAATTCCAGACAACCACCCACTACTCCCCTTCCTACATAATGACATCACTACCCTATCTCACCTTATAAATCGGCTAATGCCTGAAGAGAGATCTAAAAGATCTCTTGATGAGATTGGAACGGCGTGGAAATGGCTGGCAGGTAGTCCAGACCATGATGACCTTATGCTTTTGAAAAACAAAATCAATGAGTTAACAGACAACAGCAATAACCAGTTAATAATCAACAGAGATCTAATAGAAAGAATGCAGGAGATAACGAATGCGACAAATAGTATTTCAAAAATTTTAAAGACTAGTGAGGACTTCCGTAAAACCCTCATATTGCAGGCAAAGTACAAAGTTGAAATTTTAAAGGAGGAAATAACGAATATTAATTCGGCCATTCATTTAACAAAATCCAACATTGTAAACACATTTATTTTATCGGAAATAGAAATTAGAAAAATAGAAGAAATATTTAATCAAGATGAAATCCCGTTTCAAAACATTGAACAAGCTTTAAATTTCGCACGAATAAAAATTGTAAACAATAGTACTAATATAATTTACATTATAAGCATTCCCAAAACTGTAAAAGAAATTTGTAATGTCATAACCATAAGACCTGTAAAAAATCAAAATACTGTTTTAAATCTTGATTATAAGAAAATTGTAAAATGTGAAAGAGCAACATTTGGAATTAAAAGTCCTTGTCAAAAAATAAATGGTATTGAATTATGTCTAGAATCTAATGTAGCCAATATAACAAACAATACATGTATTCCTAAATTAATAACTAATAGCCCACATAATTGTTCAATAGTAAATGCAGATCACATTAATAATTTAGAGGAAATAGAACCTGGATTAATTTTGATAAATAACATAAAAGAAAATATTGTCATAAATGGAAACGAAAAAAATGTAACAGGAACTTATTTAATAAGATTTAGTAATTCTACAATTAGGATAGGCAACAAAAATTTCACCGTCGAAGAAGCTGCTTACTCCAAACCGTTGCCTGCGCTACTAAAACACTCAGCTAGAAACAACTACACCGAAGAAATACTATCTCTACAACTACTAAAAACGTTGCACGTGAAAAGTAATAAAAGAATCGAGCGTCTAAATACTGAATTCAAGACCAGTTTATGTTTTAACATCAGTCTCATATTAGCATTGGTCATCCTCCTGATGGCAGTAAAAATGAGGCAAAGGCGCAAAACTAGTATGAAAATTATAAAAATGACCCCACATGAAGGAATGTCTAGACCTCAAATAGAAATGACTGTGTCAGAAAGCCAATTGGCAGCCGGCACAACAGAATCTGTTATCAGAACAAAACAACTAGCAAACCACAATATTAACTTGAATCAACGCGGCAGTCTTTATAATCTGCCATATTTCTAAACACATCAATCGAGACGCTTGATAATTCGAGAGGGAGGAGTTAACGGCTCACCCTAATAAACATCAAACTAAATATGCAAACCAACTAGTAAACATTCCCATCATTATGCTGCGCAAGCAGTCCGACAAATCAACAGGAATATGACACCAGGGCAGTCATCCGCCACAAACACGCGCACTAATACCAGCGCACCGCAAGTGATGACTCAGCGTAATAACGAGCACGACCAGGCTGCAGTATAATATTAGTTTTAAGTTGAAGGAATTCATAATTGTAAATCCAACAAGAGAGGTGCATAGCACCGCAACATAAATGTTAGTAACAAAATAAAGAAACACCATAGCAGTGTGAAATAAACTTTAACTTCTAACATTAACTTATATTCGCGTGTGTGTATGTGTTGTTTACAAATGGTTGTATGTATTTGTGTTTTGTATATGCAAACATTACTTTGCCAACAGTCATGTTCGGAGCAAAATGTATTACATATTCGATATTTATGATAGTGAAGTTTTTGATATTTTGTTGATGTTATTTCGTATTTTTCCTCCATTTTCGAAAAAACATTTTATTTTGTTGACATATAGTCAGGAGCACACACGTGTGCGTACATACGGATCCACATATTCAAATTATATATACATATATATATATACATATGTATTCTAGCCACCGTCTGTAGTATACGTAGTTTTCATATTTCCAGTTACAATACGGAATTCTTCAAGGGGCATGTTGTAAATATGGCGTTTTTCGATTGAAATTTGGGTAAATTTGAGGTTTCAAGAGCAGGTTTCAAAATTATGGGGGCGTATGATAAATGTCATATCTTATACATCGATATTCCCTTTAAAATTTGAATGAATGAATTAAATAATTCACTTTTAATTTTCCTCCTCCAAGATTGTTGTGTAAAAATAAAGACCTCTTGGCGTGTTGTTCCTTGAAAATTTATTTCTTATTTATTGGTCTGGATGACCATCATAAATATTCTTTCGAAATAATTTGACAAAAAAAAAACCATCTTTAAAAATCCGCCATTATGGTCTGAAAGTCCTTCAAATATAAACTTAAAAAATACCCGATTGCTCCATCATTGGAAAATATTATTTAAAATCCATGTTAAATGGTCTTATGTAAATTAAAATTCCTTTAAATATTAATAATCCTTGAAAACTATTATTTTACAAATCCATGTTTAATTGCATGGAGGTCCTTGAAAATTTTTCATTAAAAACTGCCCATCAAACTTGGATTTTTTAAAGAATATTTTTCGAGGACATCTAGAAGCGTGGATTTTTTAAAGAATAGTTTTCAAGGACCTCCCGAAGCGTTTTAAATGGTCTTAGGTAAATTAAAATTCCTTAAAATAATTAAAATCCATTAAGAAAATTTAATATTTAATTGAAAATATCTAAAGTGTCAAAATGCCATTTGGGGCGTATGATGAATGCCAGCACTGATACGTTGCTGTTTCCAATAAAAAATGCTATTTAGCTAATCTTCCCTCACCCCCACATTAAATTCAAAAATCAAACATTACTTAAACTCATTTTTATGGCTGCTCATGCTTTCCCTGATCATCCCCCCAAAGGCCATGACCTTTAACCCCATCCAATGGCATTTAAACGAATTTAATTTCCTGTCAGTAAAGATTTTTTCCCAAAGCCATAACACAAATATATTGGGAAATATTTTCCCATTACTCCTAACCAATAACCTTGAACCGAACGAACGTTCTAACCTTCGTAGATGCTTCCACCAGCCAACGTTGTGATTTATTACAAAATATTCAAATTTAAAAGACTGTTAATGTGTTGTACAATTTTATGGTGGATTATCTTAATGGCAGAAAGGTGTCAATCTTATTGTTCGAGGCTGAAGGTGTTACTGGAAATTCACGATGCCATAGAAAATCTCATCTATTCAATTGTGGCAGTTAAAATTAATTTTCTTCAATTCCATGAATAATGGCGAGCAGTAAAGCAGCAAATGTAGCGTAGGGCTATTCCAGGGCGATTTATTTATTTATTTTTATTTTTGTTTTTGGAAAATACCAGATATGGGTTGGTAGGTCAGAGAGATGTAAAGGATGTCTTTTGGGAAAGTAGGTAATATTGATGAGTTGAATAATGACTCCTACAAAAATTTACAAGCATATCACTCTGTCTCATAAGAGCAAGCATGGAACGTATACGTAATGTTATGAATCATACGCAACCTGAGACCAATGGAATTGTGGAATTTTTGCAGCTAAGTTAAATTTTCAAAAGAAGAAAATTTCCTTGTGAAGGATATTGAATATTTGTTCAATATTTATACAAAAATTCCTTGAAGAAATTTGTTCCAGATATAAGAAGAGAGAAGGTTGCGTATACGTTACGACATAAATCATACGCAACCCTATACCACTTGAATGTGGGATATGTCTTGTTGATTTTTTGCAGATTAAGTAAAGTTTCCAATTTCCCATTCCTATTTCAGTTATGAACCCTTATAACACAGTCAGGACACTTTGGGGGCCTTTTATGTTTAAATGAGGATCTTTATCTAAAGGGAAACATTTCTTCCAAAGAAGGGTAAATATACGACCACCTTTGGTCGAGTAGTGGTTCAATATATATTGAAAAATTCCTTGAAGAAGTTTATTCCAGATTTAAAAAGATTGCAGGTTGCGTATACTTTACGACATGAATCATACGCAACCCTAAACCACTTGAATGTGGAATATGTCTCGCTGATTTTTTTCAGATTAGGTAAAGTTCCCAATTTCCCATCATAATTTCATTTTCTGAACCCTCATAACACAGTCAGGACACTTTGGGGAGGGCCTTTTATATTCAAATTAAGATCTTGATCTAAAGGGAAAAATATACATCCAAGGAAGAGTAAATATACGACTACCTTTGGTAGAGTTGTGAAAAAAACCGACTGATTGGGAATCAACATCCAGACGAAACGGCTGGAGTCTTGAAATTTTTCACGAGGGTCAGTCTTGGAGTGTAGGCGTGTGATAAGGCTGGGTTTTTGGAAATACGTACTAAAAGGCTACGAAAAGTACTAAAATATACTCAAAATGTAACATATCGTATTGGACAAATGGAATGAACTGGAATTCTAGAATTTGCAATGATGCAATGTAGGATAGATGTACCAAAGGGTTTTTGGAAAAGTTCTGAAATGGTACGAAACTTATAAAATGGAACCACTTGGTATTTTTTGAACGGATAGAGCTAAAGACTTGAAAATTGGTATGAGAATCAAGGTTGGAAGTAAGTTTGATATGTGAAGGTGGTTTTTGGAAACGTGTACTACAAGTGCTAAAGTACTAAATAGTACTATATTTGGTACAATTTCGTGCTTGAGCTAGAAATCCGAAATTTGGTATTAGATTCGCTTTCCATGTGTAGCCTGGATATATGGAGGTGATTTCAGAAAGGTGTAATATACAGGGTGAGATGAAAAAAACAGTAACCAACTGCAGACTACTGTCATTTCTAAGCCTCTCGTTCGACAGTTGTTAAAATAATTCCGGTGACAGCTCCGCACATTGTTTACAAGTGTACAAAAGCATTTTGGTGAGAAGTTTCCAGAAAAAAAGTTATTCGTGATGGAATTCAAGCGAGATAGTGTGGTATCTTTATATTTGGCTGGAAAGCCGCAAGTGACTATCGTTAGAGTACACCAGCATTTAAATGTGAATAAATCTCTTGTGCCTCGTACCATCGCTCGTTACCGTGATACTGGTAGCGCAGCCCGACGTCAAGGAAGTGGACAGAAGAAAACAGCAACATCAGCAGAAATGGTTCGAAAAGTAAAGAAGCGACTTGATCGAAACCCGCGTCGCTGTGGCCGAAAAATGGGTCGTCAGCTGGACATATCGCAATATTCCATTTGGCAAATATTAAAAAATGAACTCAGGGTAAAGCCATTGAAATACCAAAAAGTGCAAAAACTTACACCGCAACAGAAAGAAAATAGATTTAAAAGGGCTAAAGAGTTGCTCCGCTTAGCTGAAAGTGGTGAACTGCCGAATTTCGTTATCTCCGTTGAGAAAACATTCGTTGTCCAGCAGTTTGTAAACAAACAAAATGACCGTGTTTACTTGCTAAAGAGGTCAGCCGAACCTTCGGTTGGCCACCAGAGCTCAAGCGCCGGCCATGATGATGGTATGGACCGCCATAATAGCCGATGGTCGCTCTCCGCTCGTATTAAGCGACCGTGGCATCAGAATAATAGCCGAATATTATCGCGAAAATAGGGTGTATTAAAGCCTTGGGCACGCAAATATTTTGGCCGCAGACCTTGGACATTCCAACAGGACTCAAAGAGCAAAAACTTACACCCCAGCAGAAAAAAAGTAGACTCAAAAGTGCTAAATAGTTGCTCCGCTTGACCGAATGTGGTGAACCACGAATTTAGGTTTCTCCGATAAGAAAACATTGGTTGTCCAGCAGTTTGTAAATAAACAAAATGATCGTGTTTACTTGCCAAAGAGGTCAGCTGAAAATGTGAAACTTCGGTTGGGCAACAGAACTCAATCGCCGGCCATGGTGATGGTGTGGGCAGCCATAACAGACGTATTCGCTCTCCGCTCATATAAATCGACCGTGACATCAGAATAAATGCCGAATGTTATCGCGAAAATATTCTGGAGGGTGTATTAAAGCCTTGGGCACGCAAAAATTTTGATCGCAGACCTTGGACATTCCAACAGGACTCAGCACCATTGCACTCAGCACGCGCCACCAAGGAATGGTTACAAAATAACAGCCGAATGTCGCTCTCCGCTCATATTAATCGACCGTGACATCAGAATAAATGCCGAATGTTATCGCGAAAATATTCTGGAGGATGTATTAAAGCCTTGGGCACGCAAAAATTTTGATCGCAGACCTTGGACATTCCAACAGGACTCAGCACCATTGCACTCAGCACGCGCCACCAAAGAATGGTTACAAAATGAGGTTCCTCGCTTCGTTTCCTGCGCACAATGGCCACCAAAATCTCCGGATAAAAATCCGTTAGACTATTGTGTCTGGATTATTTTGGAAAGCAAGGTTGGCACTAAAAAATACCTCAAGCAAGCGTTTCACCGGAAATGGGCCAAAATACCGTAGAGCAACATTCGGGCAGCGTGTGATGGTTTCATTGGCCGTTTGAAGGTCATAATTCGTGCCAAAGCTGACCAATTCAAACAAATCTAAACTTATTCTAAAATTTGATGCTATTTCCGACATTTGTTGCTTTCATTCAATTAAATTAAAAAAAAAATTTAAAAATATGGCGTTCGACTTTGTTGCAGTTTTTTTTGACTCACCCTGTAATTCCTCGTTGAAAATTTCCAATATTTTTATAAATAGCATAAAGAGTTTCGCCTATAAAGCTGAAGAATGGTTGCGTATAAGTGACGACATGACTCATACGCACCCTGAGACCAATTTAATGGAGGATAACTAACATTTGTTTAAATGAATGTTTACAGAATAGGGATCAAGAATTGTAAGGAGAAATGGTCGTTGCAAGGACCTTGATATATCTCTGAAATAACCTGAAGAGGTTTATCCTTTAAGCTTAAGGTTATGTATGCATAGCGACATCAATCATACCACTTCGAACACTTATAACAAGCAGGATACTCTGGTGATTTTTTTGGGCCAAATTAAGATCTTAGCCTAAAGGACAAAATACCTCCAGGAATGCTAAATCCAGAACCAACTGTTATTGCAAATATTTAATATTTTTAAATCCCTAGAAACGTTTATAAGACCATGTGGAACCACGTATGTGTTACATTCCGAATCATATTCACCCTGATTCCAATAAATGGATATTAAAGAATAATTATTTAACTTTTATTTTGCAGATTATTCATATTTCCAATTTTCTTAATTTAAAAGAGAAAATGTCCTTGTAAAGAATCTCGATTTTGGCCACAATTTTTCAATAGCCCCTCCTTGGAAATACAGCAAATTTTTCTAATACCTTGAAGTGTTTTTGATCTAAACTTTTATCCAGCCAATCTTAAATGAGACAACTTTTATTTTCGGGCTCCGCCTGCAAGTCACTGCGCCATTAACATTTAAACCTTGAAAGGCTTTTCACATTTACAATGTATCCCATCACAGATCATCACTCATTTATCATGTGATATTTTTTTGCTTTCTTTTAACTTTTTTTTCACTGGCATTGTTGCTATTGTTAATGGAGAATATATAAAAGTGAAAAAAAAACGAAAAAAAAAACACAAAAGAACAACAAAAAAGTGACATCTACAGCACAAAAAATTCCACTGAAAAGCAAAGCGACAACAAAATCCGAAAAACACAGCACAACATCAGCATCGATGAAACGAAGCGTTAACGAATTTTGCTGACAAATATCAATAATAAATAACGGGACACAAAACGTACGCACACACACACACGCACATGCAGCATAAAAAGGCTATCAGACAAAAGGATCTGTGTGACACACTAGGGAACACCCATGCTATTGTAGGCAAAGAGCGGCACACACACACACCGTCACACTCATACACAATCAAATATATAATGGAGATACATACATTAACATGTATTGAGCTTGTAAATGTCCTTTTGGAACAAGCATGTTTGTTTATTGCGAAGGCGAAGAGTATAAAAAACAAAAAAACAATCGTAAATACAAAATCCAGGAAATTAAAAAGGAATTTAATTTTTGCGGGGATTAAAGGCTACTTAAAGGATATTCGGTATTGCAATAACTAGATTTTCATAGAAAATTTAATTAAAATTTCAAAACATATTTTTTTTTAAAAAATACATTATTATGGATTATTGTCCATCTATTCTTTCTATAAATTTTAGAAAATTATTCCTTACAAATGGTCCAGAGATCCTCAGAAGATGTACTTAAAAAAATGTTCCTGTTGGTCCTTGAAAAATATATTTAAAAAAATGTCCCGTTAGTCCTTGAAAAATATTCTTAAAAAACCGCGCTGAATATATACTTAAAAAATATACTTAAAAAATTCCTGTTAATACTTGAAATATATATATTTAAAAAAAAATGTCCTATTGGTCCTTGACAAATATTCTTTATAAATTTCAAGGTTCTTGGTCTGTTGGCCCTTGAAAAATACACTTTCGAATAATGTTTTAATGGTCCTTGAAAACTATACTTTAAAAATGTTCTGTCAGTTCTTGAAAATATTCTTTTAAAAATCCTTATTAGTCTGTTGGTCCTGAAAAAATATAGCTTCAAAATATATCCTGTGGTGCACAAAAAATGTACTTTAAAAAAATATGCTGTTGGTTCTAGAAAAATATCGTTTAAAAAATCCACGCTTCTTATTCTGTTGCTCCTCGAAAAAATATACTTTAAAAATATTATTTAGAACACAAAGCATCCATTAAAAGGTATTCGCAAAGTGTCTTCTTAGAAAGTATGGTCGTATTCGCAAAGTGTCTTCTTAGAAAGTATGGTCGTATTCGCAAAGAGTTTTATTAGAAAGTATGGTCGTATACGCAAAGTGTCTTGTTAGAAAGTATGGTTGTAAACGCAAAGTGTCTTTTTGGGAAATATGGTCGTATATGCAAAGTGTCTTTTTGAGAAATATGGTCGTATATGCAAAGTGTCTATTTAGAAAATATAGTCGTATTCGCAAAGTGTCTTGTTAAAAAGTATGGTCGTATCTACAAAGTGTCTTTTTAGAAAGTATGGTCGTATCCACAAAGTGTCTATTTAGAAAGTATGGTCGTATCCACAAAGTGTCTTTTTAGAAAGTATGGTCGTATCCACAAAGTGTCTTGTTAGAAAGTATGGTCGTATTCGCAAAGTGTCTTGCTTGGTCGTATTAGAAAGTACGGTACTATCAAAAAATACAATCTGACATTAACCCAAACGCCAAGGACCTGAAAAGCTGAAAAAGTAATAAATAACATATCCTAAATCTCTGGAGGTCCTTGAAAAATTATCTCTAAACATTTACATTTCTTAGGTCCTTGAAAATATATTCCTTAAAAACCTACGATTATCTTTTTAGAAAATATGGTCGTATCCACAAAGTGTCTTTTTAGAAAGTATGGTCGTATTCGCAAAGTGTCTTGACAGAAAGTATGGTCGTATTCGCAAAGTGTTTTATTAAAAAGTATGGTCGTATTCACAAAGTGTCTTGTTAGAAAGTATTGTCGTATACGCAAAGTGTCTTGTTAGAAAGTATGGTCGTATTCGCAAAGTGTCTTGCTTGGTCGTATTAGAAAGTACGGTACTATCAAAAAATACAATCTGACATTAACCCAAACGCCAAGGACCTGAGGAACTGAAAAAGTGATAAATAACATATCCTAAATCTCTGGAGGTCCTTGAAAAATTATCTCTAAACATTTACATATCTTAGGTCCTTGAAAATATATTCCTTAAAAACCTACGATTATTTGTAGAAAGTATGGTCGTATTCGCAAAGTGTCTTGTTAGAAAGCATGGTCGTATACGCAAAGTGTCTTGTAAGAAAGTATGGTCGTATCCACAAAGTGTCTTGTTAGAAAGTATGGTCGTATTCGCAAAGTGTCTTGACAGAAAGCATGGTCGTATCCACAAAGTGTCTTTTTAGAAAGTATGGTCGTATCCACAAAGTGTCTTTTTAGAAAGTATGGTCGTATACGCAAAGTGTTTTATTAAAAAGAATGGTCGTATCCACAAAGTGTCTTGTTAGAAAGTATGGTCGTATACGCAAAGTGTCTTGTTAGAAAGTATGGTCGTATTCGCAAAGTGTCTTGCTTGGTCGTATTAGAAAGTACGGTACTATCAAAAAATACAATCTGACATTAACCCAAACGCCAAGGACCTGAGGAACTGAAAAAGTGATAAATAACATATCCTAAATCTCTGGAGGTCCTTGAAAAATTATCTCTAAACATTTACATTTCTTAGGTCCTTGAAGATATATTCCTTAAAAACCTACGATTATTTGTAGAAAGTATGGTCGTATTCGCAAAGTGTGTTGTTAGAAAGCATGGTCGTATACGCAAAGTGTCTTTTTAGAAAGTATGGTCGTATTCGCAAAGTGTCTTGCTTGGTCGTATTAGAAAGTAGTACAAAATACAATCTGACATTAACCCAAACGCCAATGCGAAATTGAAAAACTAATAAAAACATATCCTAAATTATTGCCAGCGATAATATTATCTCTGGAGGTCCTTGAAAAATTATCTCTAAACATTCACGTTTCTTAGGTCCTTGAAAAAATATTCCTTAAAAATCTACGATTATTTATGTATTCTCCATAACTCCATTTTGTTCCTCATCAGCTCCACATAACCCTGAAACCGTTCATGATGATTCAAAGGTGTATGATAGATGTTAGCACTTATGCGCCACTTTGCCCCTCCCCGTTCTGTTACCAAACCGGTATAGCTCCAATAAAACATCTCTCTTTCTCTCCGTTTAATTTTAGAATAATTCTCCTGACCTTCTTATAATTACCACCAAACGATACACCAGCTGCCTTCATTTGCAGTAATTCATGATTATACCACTAAATACCATGATAAATGACTTGGAAGCAACAGAAGAACGAATCGAGTGTGTATGGGTGTGTTCCGGCCTACTACAACATTCCTTTTTTCCAGTTGTTTCGAATATTTCGAATTGTTGTTGTTAAGTGTGTTTATTTTTTTTTTTTTTTTCTTGTCGAATTTTCGAGTTTATGGTCAGATGGAATAACAAATTGCTTGCATTAAGGTGTTCGACCTACAAATGCTTTTGCTAATCGAAATGAAAACAAAAATGGGTTGGGCGTTGTGACAACTTGTGTAAGTAGGTGTGTATGTGTCTGTGTATATACGCCGTAGTTGCTAATGATAGCTGTTTTTTGTCCATTTGTCGTCCAAAGAAGATTTAGGTCTCCCAAATACACACATAGACCCACATACACTCTCTCTCTCCTCCCATGTATCCTAATATAAAATTTATGAGATTTGGACCTTAAGGTATGGCCATCAAACCAAGTCTACAACAGATTGGGTTAGTTGTCTGTTAGGTTTTGAAATGAAATTGGACAAGGAATGAAAAATCGAGCACATTTTGTAAATTTTTAATAAAAAAGCATGTCATAGGACATTGCCTGAATTTCTAACAGGCTATTTGATTGGGTAATTGGTCCGTTTAAAAAAGAAAACAGAACCTCCCATTGTTGGTCCCAAAATTTTTGTTTCAACTTTAATTTTTTTCTTTTGTTTCATAAAATATTCTTTTGATTTATGTGATTTATTTTTCTGTTCTCTTCTACTTTTTGTTTTTGATTAAGGCTAAACAAACGGACTCCAGGATTCACCATTCGCTCCTCTATTATGTATTAGCCAGGCATTTTCATTTCCACTTCGCCAAGTCATACAAATTAAATTAGATTTATGGCTGGCGACGATGATGAGGATGTAGGTCTCCCAAGGATGATGGTGGTGGTGGTGGCATGGAATTGCAATGCATCAAATTTTCTCTGTCACACTGCCTCTCTTCTCTCGGCAACTGCTTTAGAAAACTTGAAAAATTCATAGCCTGCACTCAGTGAACGACGTGGAAGAAATGTCAGGAAATTTATGGAATTTAAATGAAAAGTGTGTTTTGAGGAAATTTCAATAAATCATTTGGTTTTTGTTTTCATTGTTTTTGGACAACAGCTGATAGTGAAGGCCTCTATCATAGAATTGTGATTTAAATTAAATTTGGATTTAATTATATGATATGAAAACATGGTATTTAACTGATATTTTGAAGAATTTGTTCAAGGACTTCCATGCGAGGATTTTTTAAAGAATATTTTTCAAGGACCAAATGTTCCCCAAACGTGGATTTTTTAAAGAATATTTTTCAAGGACCAAATGTTCCCCAAACGTGGATTTTTTAAAAAATATTTTTCAAGGACCAAATGTTCCCCAAACGTGGATTTTTTAAAAAATATTTTTCAAGGACCAAAATGAAACGTGGATTTTTTAAAAGAATATTTTTCAAGGACCAAATATTCCCCAAACGTGGATTTTTAAAGAATATTTTTCAAGGACCAAATGTCCCCCAAACGTGGATTTTTTTAGGAATATTTTTCAAGGACCAAATATCCCCCAAACGTGGATTTTTGAAAGAATATTTTTCAAGGACCAAATATTCCCCAAACGTGGATTTTTAAAGAATATGTTTCAAGGACCAACGGTTGGTCAAACGTGAATTTTTTAAAGAATATTTTTCAAGGACCAAATGTTCCCCGAACGTGGATTTTTTAAAGAATATTTTTCAAGGACCAAATGTTCCCCAAACGTGGATTTTTTAAAGAATATTTTTCAAGGACCAAATGTTCCCCCAAAGTGGATTTTTTAAAGAATATTTTTCAAGGACCAAATGTTCCCCAAACGTGGATTTTTTAAAGAATATTTTTCAAGGACCAAATGTTCCCCAAACGTGGATTTTTTAAAGAATATTTTTCAAGGACCAAATGTTCCCCCAACGTGGATTTTTTAAAGAATATTTTTCAAGGACCAAATGTCCCACAAACGTGGATTTTTTAAAGAATATTTTTCAAGGACCAAATGTTCCCCCAAAGTGGATTTTTTAAAGAATATTTTTCAAGGACCAAATGTTCCCCAAACGTGGATTTTTTTAAAGAATATTTTTCAAGGACCAAATGTTCCCCCAACGTGGATTTTTTAAAGAATATTTTTCAAGGACCAAATGTTCCCCAAACGTGGAATTTTTAAAGAATATTTTTCAAGGACCAAATGTTCCCCCAAAGTGGATTTTTTAAAGAATATTTTTCAAGGACCAAATGTTCCCCCAACGTGGATTTTTTAAAGAATATTTTTAAGGACCAAATGTTCCCCCAACGTGGATTTTTTAAAGAATATTTTTCAAGGACCAACAGTCGGTCAAACGTGGATTTTTTAAAGAATATTTTTCAAGGACCAACAGTCGGTCAAACGTGGATTTTTTAAAGAATATTTTTCAAGGACCAACAGTCGGTCAAACGTGGATTTTTTAAAGAATATTTTTCAAGGACCAACAGTCGGTCAAACGTGGATTTTTTAAAGAATATTTTTCAAGGACCAACAGTCGGTCAAACGTGGATTTTTTAAAGAATTTTTTTCAAGGACCAACAGTCGGTCAAACGTGGATTTTTGAAAGAATATTTTTCAAGGACCAACAGACCATCAAACGTGGATTTTTTAAAGAATATTTTTCAAGGACCAACAGTCGGTCAAACGTGGATTTTTTAAAGAATTTTTTTCAAGGACCAACAGTCGGTCAAACGTGGATTTTTGAAAGAATATTTTTCAAGGACCAACAGACCATCAAACGTGGATTTTTTAAAGAATATTTTTCAAGGACCAACAGTCGGTCAAACGTGGATTTTTTAAAGAATATTTTTCAAGGACCAAATGTCCCACAAACGTGGATTTTTTAAAGAATATTTTTCAAGGACCAACAGTCGGTCAAACGTGGATTTTTTAAAGAATATTTTTCAAGGACCAACAGTCGGTCAAACGTGGATTTTTTAAAGAATATTTTTCAAGGACCAACAGTCGGTCAAACGTGGATTTTTTAAAGAATATTTTTCCAAGGACCAACAGTTGGTGAAACGTGGAGTTTTTAAAGAATATTTTTTCAAGGACCAACAGAAACGTGGATTTTTTAAAGAATATTTTTTCAAGGACCAACAGAAACGTGGATTTTTTAAAGAATATTTTTTCAAGGACCAACAGAAACGTGGATTTTTTAAAGAATATTTTTTCAAGGACCAACAGAAACGTGGATTTTTTAAAGAATATTTTTTCAAGGACCAACAGAAACGTGAATTTTTTAAAGAATATTTTTTCAAGGACCAACAGAAACGTGGATTTTTTAAAGAATATTTTTTCAAGGACCAACAGAAACGTGGATTTTTTAAAGAATATTTTTTCAAGGACCAAATGTTCCCCAAACGTGGATTTTTTAAAGAATGTTTTTCCAAGGACCAACAGAAACGTGGATTTTTTAAAGAATGTTTTTCCAAGGACCAACAGAAACGTGGATTTTTTAAAGAATGTTTTTCCAAGGACCAACAGACCATCAGTTGTGGATTTTTTAAATAATATTTTTTCAAGGACCAACAGACCATCAAACGTGAATTTTTTAAAGAATATTTTTTCAAGGACCAACAGACCATCAAACGTGAATTTTTTAAAGAATTTTTTTTCAAGGACCAACAGAAACGTGGATTTTTTAAAGAATGTTTTTCCAAGGACCAACAGACCAT
The DNA here is from genome assembly GCF_030504385.1 of Musca domestica. Taxonomy (NCBI): domain Eukaryota; kingdom Metazoa; phylum Arthropoda; class Insecta; order Diptera; family Muscidae; genus Musca; species Musca domestica. The sequence continues at coordinate 16,651,569 of NW_026712155.1, forward strand.
CAGTTGTGGATTTTTTAAAGAATATTTTTTCAAGGACCAACAGACCATCAAACGTGGATTTTTTAAAGAATATTTTTTGAAGGACAAACTATCGGTCAAACGTGAACTTTTCAATGAATATTTTTCAAAGACCAACAGACCATCAGTTGTGGATTTTTTAAAGATTTTTTTTGAAGGACAAACTATCGGTCAAACTTGAACTTTTCAATGAATATTTTTCAAAGACCATCAATTGTGGATTTTTTAAAGATTTTTTTTTCAAGGAGCAATAGACCATCAATTGTGGATTTCTTGAAGAATTTTTTCAATGGCCAAGAGACCAAACGTGGATTTTTTTAAGAATTTTTTTCAAAGGCCAACAGACCATCAAACATTGATTTTTTAAATAATATTTTTCCATGGACCTTAAAGACCTTATCAACAAACGTGGATTTTTTAAAGAATATTTTTCCAAGGACCTTCGAGGACCTTATCAACAAACGTGGATTTTTGAAAAAATATTTTTCCAAGGACCAACAAAAACTCGGATTTTTTAAAGAATTTTTTTTTTAAGGACCAACTGAAACGTGGATTTTTTAAAGAATATTTTTTCAAGGACCAGCAGAAACGTGGATTTTTTAAAGAATATTTTTGCGAGGACCTTATCAAAAAATCGTGGATTTTTTAAAGAATATTTTTCCATGGACCTTATCAAAAAATCGTGGATTTTTTAAAGAATATTTTTCCAAGGACCTTATCAAAAAATCGTGGATTTTGTAAAGAATATTTTTCCAAGGACCTTATCAAAAAATCGTGGCTTTTTAAAGAATATTTTTCCAAGGACCCTTCAAGGACCCTATCAACAAACGTGGATTTTCTAATGAATATTTTTCCAAGGACCTTATCAAAAAATCGTGGATTTTGTAAAGAATATTTTTCCAAGGACCTTATCAAAAAATCGTGGCTTTTTAAAGAATATTTTTCCAAGGACCCTTCAAGGACCCTATCAACAAACGTGGATATTCTAATGAATATTTTTCCAAGGACCTTATCAAAAAATCGTGGATATTTAAATAATATTATTGCAAGGACCTTATCAAAAAATCGGGGATTTTATCGGTAAAATTTCCCTTTTTATCTACAAAACTGCCCTCTTCCCCATTTAAAAAAAAATAGAAACAGATAATTAAGCCCAAAAAATTAAAATTAAAATTTCCACCATCATCACTTTGCTACAAATCTCGTTGTTGACAGTCGAATGGCAAGCATCCTTTCGCTGTAAATTATAACATAATTTCCTGTTTGTTCGTTATGCATTCTAATCAACTTCCGCCAATATTGTCACGACCGAGCTCATGTACATGCTCGCTAATATGGTTCAACGAAAAACAAAATCAATTTCGGAATTTGTACCAAATAATTGCTGATGGTGAACGAGGGGCGCGGGTATGTATTCGCAAGGTGTTTGAGTATCCCCACCAAAATCTCTTTTCAATTTCAATTTCTCTATTTTGGAATGTGAAACCCCAAATGAGTTTATTATTATGTTGTCTAACCAAAAACACCAAAATCCGCACAAATTTCAAACAAACAACAGATGCCGCACCAAATTTTAGTCAATTCACACGAGCGCACACACACACACAGAAATCCCTATTGCAGCAAAAATAAAAAGAGTTATTGTATACTCATTTGCCATTTGGGTTTTGTCATCGAGGGGGTGATAAGAATATGATCGCTTTTATCAGCTTGAGTGACACGAAACTCACTAGAGAGAGAGAGAGAGAGCTCTAAACACGCATTTCAACGTAATTTTCAATTATAGGGCAAATAGCCCCGTTCGACTGCATGTGACATGTGTCTAATTTGTAATTTTATCAACTTCGGGCGGGATAATGATTAGTTGCTGTTGTTTTGTTGCTGGTGTTGTTTTTGTTTTAAATATCTGTTTAAAATTTGGAGCCATCCCACTATCCACAACAATTTGAATTTCATTATTATTAATACGATGGAAATGAGCTACAAATTACGTATTATACATATTATTTCCGGTATAAAGACTGAAGGGAATTTGCAAAATAAAATAAATTTAATTTAAAAACTAAAATTTTTAGCAGATTTAAAGGGAAAATTACTTGATTATGCCATTAGAGTTTCTATTGGCGTATGAGTGATGACAACACTCATACGCTATGAGAAATACATGAATGGGAAATGTGGCGTATGAGTAACAAATTTAGCACTCGCCACTCGGGCCATTAAGAACTTAAATAGAATTTTGTTGTTGTTGTTGTATATTGTTGACCTGTTATATTTATTTTACTTATTTGGTTAATTCTTGGCTTAAGGTCATTAAAAAACTATGTTTTTATTTTTGAAATTTTTCCTTTTTTATTCATCCAATATATTTCGATTTCCTCCGGAAATCATCTTCAGGGATATTTTTAAAGTAAAAAGCTCGTCTATTGAGTTTAAATGTCACTACATAGAATTTTGTATTTTTATTGGATTTCTAAATATCTTTCAGGGCTACTTACAATTTTGATCCTTTGTAGGGAAGGTACCACAAAGAGTGGGTCGATATATACCATCTTCACACCAGACCTTGGGTTAGCAGAAATAATGGGATTTGAGAATTTTGAAGAGAGCCGAATGCTTATTGCGGATTTTATAATCGTTTAGTTTATTCAAAATGTTGACTCTTTGTGGGGAAGGTACCAGAAGGAATTGTCCGATCTCCATCACCTTTATGACAGATATTGTGTTGATGGAAATATTCAGATGTGCGAAGTCTGAATGGAATCGGATGTTTACTTTGTGTTTTATGAGCATCATGAATATTTAAAATTTTGACCCTTTGTGGGGAAGGTACCAGAAGGAGTGGACCGATATATTCCATCTTCGCACCAGAACTTGGGTTAATAAAAATATTGGGATGTCTGAAATTTGAAGACAATTGGACTTTTACATCATATTTTATAAGAGTCGCAATTATTCAAAATTTTGACCTTTTGTGGGGAAGGTACTTGATAGACTAGACCTATTATGTCCATCTTCGGACCTGACCTAGCACTGACGCAAATATTAGGATTAGCAAAGTTGAAGAAAAATCGGATTATCCTTTCTCAATTTTCGACCTTTCGTGGGGGAGTACCAAAAGGAGTGGACCAATTTATTCCATCTTAACACCAGACCTTGGGCTAATAAAATTATTGGGATGTGTAAAATTTGAAGAAAATCGGGCTTTTATTATGGATTTTTTAAAGAATATTTTTCCAACAATTTGAATTTCATTATTATTAATACGATGGAAATGAGCTACAAATTACGTATTATACATATTATTTCCGGTATAAAGACTGAAGGGAATTTGCAAAATAAAATAAATTTAATTTAAAAACTAAAATTTTTAGCAGATTTAAAGGAAAAATTACTTGATTATGCCATTAGAGTTTATATTGGCGTATGAGTGTTGACACCACTCATACGCTATGAGAAATACATGAATGGGAAATGTGGCGTATGAGTAACAAATTTATCATACGCCACTCGGACCATTAAGAACTTAAATAGAATTTTGTTGTTGTTGTTGTATATTGTTGACCTGTTATATTTATTTTACTTATTTGGTTAATTCTTGGCTTAAAGTCATTAAAAAACTATGTTTTTATTTTTGAAATTTTTCCTTTTTTATTCATCCAATATATTTCGATTTCCTCCGGAAATCATCTTCAGGGATATTTTTAAAGTAAAAAGCTCGTCTATTGAGTTTAAATGTCACTACATAGAATTTTGTATTTTTATTGGATTTCTAAATATCTTTCAGGGCTACTTACAATTTTGATCCTTTGTAGGGAAGGTACCACAAAGAGTGGGTCGATATATACCATCTTCACACCAGACCTTGGGTTAGTAGAAATAATGGGATTTGAGAATTTTGAAGAGAGCCGAATGCTTATTGCGGATTTTATAATCGTTTAGGTTATTCAAAATGTTGACTCTTTGTGGGGAAGGTACCAGAAGGAATTGTCCGATCTCCATCATCTTTATGACAGATATTGTGTTGATGGAAATATTGAGGTGTGCCAGGTCTGAATGGAAACGGATGTTTACTTTGTGTTTTATAAGCTTCATATATATTCAAAATTTTGACAATTTGTGGGGGAGGTACCATTTTCACACCAGATCTAGGGTTAATAAAAATATTGTGATGTGTAATTTGAAGACAATCTGACTTTTACATCACATTTTATAATTTTGAGCTTTTGTGGGGAAGGTACTTGATAGAGTGGACCGATACTGTCCATCTTCGGACCCGACATAGCACTGACGCAAATATTAGGATTTGCAAAATTGGGGCAAAATCGAATTATCCTTTCTCTTTCTGCGCAGAAAATATATTTTTGAAAAAATAGACCTTTCGTGGGAGAGGTACCAGAAGGAGTGGACCGATGTATTCCATCTTAATATCAGACCTTGGGCTAATCAAATTATTGGGATGTGTGAAATTTGAAGACAATCGGGCTTTCATTATGGATTTTTTAAAGAATATTTTTTCAAGGACCAACAGAAATGTTGATTTTTTAAAGAATATTTTTTCAAGGATCAACAGAAACGCGAATTTTTTAAAGAATATTTTTTGCAGGGACCGACAGAAACGTGGATTTTTTAAAGAACACTTTTTAAGGACCAACAGAAACGTGGATTTTTTGAAGAATATTTTTTTAAGGACCAACAGAAACGTGGATTTTTTTACAGAATTTTTTTTCAAGGACCAACAGAAATGTTGATTTTTTAAAGAATTTTTTTTCAAGGATCAACAGAAACGCGAATTTTTTAAAGAATATTTTTTGCAGGGACCTACAGAAACGCGGATTTTTTAAAGAATATTTTTTCAAGTACCAACAGAAACGTGGATTTTTTAAAGAATATTTTTTCATGGACCAACAGAAACGTGGATTTTTTAAAGAATATTTTTTCAAGGACCAACAGAAACGTGGAACTAAACCGTTATTTCGATGAGACACGTTTTCGCCGTATCAAATGACCATGCTTCTACAGGGTGACATACAAAAACTGAAAAAAAAATCAAACGCCATAACTTTTACATTTTTTTCAAAAAATTTTGAATGAAAGCAGCAAATGTCGGAAATAGCATCAAATTTTAGAATAAGTTAAGGTTTGTTCGAATTGGTCTCCTTTGGTACGAATTATGGCCTTTAAACGGCCAATGAAATCTTCACACGCTGCCCGAATGTTGCTCTGCGGTATTTTGGCCCATTTCCGGCGAAGCGCTTGCTTGAGGTGATCGACACTCGGGTATTTTTTAGTGCCAACCTTGCTTTCCAGACACAATCCACAGTCCAACGGATTGGAATCCGGAGATTTTGGTGGCCATTGTGCGCTGGAAATGAAGCGAGGAACCTCATTTTGTAATCATTCTTGGGTGGCGCATGCTGAGTGCGATGGTGATGAGTCCTGATGGAATGTCCAAGATCTGCAGCCAAAATGTTTTCGTGCCCAAGTCTTTAATACACCCTCCACAATATTTTCGCGTTTATTCTGATGCCATCGCCTGTTATGGCGGCCCACACCATCACCATGGCCGGCGCTTGAGTTATGGTGGCCAACCGAAGGTGCACATTTTCAGCTGACCTTTTTGACAAGTAAACACCATCACTTTGTTTACAAACTGCTGGACAACGAATGTTTTCTCATCGGAGAAAACCAAATTCGGCAGTTCACGACCTTCGACCAAGCGAAGCAAATCTTTAGCTCTTTTGAGTCTATTTTCTTTCTGTTGCGGTGTAAGTTCTTGGACTTTTTGGAATTTCAATGGCTTTACCCCGAGCTAATTTTTCAATATTTGCCACATGGAATATTGGGATATGTTCAGCTCACGGGCCATTTTTCGCCCACTGCGATGCGGGTTTCGATCAAGTCGCTTCTTTACTTTTCGATCCGTTTCCGCTGATGTTGCTGTTTTCTTCCGTCCACTTCGTAGACGTCGGGCTACGCTACCAGTATCACGGTAACGAGCGATAGCACAAGACTTAATATATTTATTCCCATTTAAATGCTGGAGTGCTCTAACGATAGCCACTTGTGGTTTTCCAGCCAAATATTACAGAAATCACACGCTTGAATTCCATCACGAATAACTTTTTTTCTGCAAAATTTTCACCAAAATTTTTTTGTACGCTTGTAAACAATATAATGAACTGTCACTGGAATAATTTTAACAGCTGTCGGACGAGTGGCTCAGAAATGACAGCAGTCTGAAATTGGTTGCAGTTTTTTTTTTTCATTTCACCCTGTATGGCACTTACAAAGGTCTTAGGTGTAATGAGAATGAATTTTTTTTTAAATTTTACGCTTTTATGTCATGTTAAGCGAAACTTTGTGAAGTCACCTAAATAGGCATCAAAAATCCACTTTTGTGGAACTTATGAAGTCCCGGGTCTATAAAAATCCAAAATTATAGAATCCACATTTTTTAGAGCTTTTAAAGTCTTTGGAAATATTCTCCAGAGATTAATTTATATAGAGCGTTTGAAGGTCTTTCATCAGCTTAAAAATCGGAAATTTTTAAAAAAATATTTCCAAGGCCTTCAAAGCTCCATAAGCGTGGGTTTTTAAATAATATTTTCAAGGTTTCATTAGTTCCAAAAGCGTGGATTTTTAGGAATATTTTCAAGGTTTCATTAGTTCCAAAAGCGTGGATTTTTAGGAATATTTTCAAAGCCCTCATTAACTTCATAATCGAAGATTTTTAAGTAAAAATTTCAAGCTCTTCAAAAGCTCCTAAATATTGGTTTTTTTAAGAATCTTTCAAAGAACTTCAGTATCTCCTGATACGAGGATTTTTTAAAGAATATTTTTAAGGATTATAGTAGCCCCTGAATCGTGGTTTAAAAAAAAAACATTTCAAAGGACTTCTGTGGCTTGGTCTATAAAAATCCAAAATTAAAAGGCTTACGAATCCTTTAGAAATCTTCTTAAAAAATCCAAATTTTTTAGAGCTTTTAAAGTCCTTGGAAATATTCTGCAGAGATCAATTTTTATAGAGCTGTTGAAGGTCTTGGATATATTATCTACAAAAATTTTGTTTATAAGGCTTATGGAGGTTTTGGCAATATTCTTTGAAAATCCACTTTTAAATGATTTTAAAATATTCTTCTAAAATGAAAGCTCCTAAAGTCCTTGGAAATATTCTCATTTATATTTTTATGTGCAAAAATACCAAGAACCATCAAAATTTCTCCACATTCCGATAATTTTTGGCTTTATCTTTTCGCACTGACTGAATTCCTGCAATTTGTTTCCAAATCCCAATTAGCATACATTAACCAAGATTTTTGGTTGTGTTTGCGTGTTGCCATGGCTCAGAAATGGTTGGCATATTTTCTGCTGTTGCCTTCGTTTCCACTTGTTCTCCGGCTTGTGCTTCATCTCGAGCTATGCAATCACATTTCACATCGCATGCAATCATTAATCAGTCGTATTCAGTCGAAATCATCCAACTACCAAACAGCCAGCCAACCAGCCAACAAACCATCCATCTCTCCATCCATCCATCCATCTATCCATCCATCCATCCATCCATCCAACCATTCACTTCATTCTAATGTGCATTTCCAAGACATGCTGCTGAACAATGATGACTTTTGTCGAACATGTCAATGTTGTTGATGTCATTAAGCGTTACTGACGGTCGCAACGTCTCTCTCTCTCTCTCTCTCTCCCCTTCCCGGTGCTGCATTGACATTATGTCTGCCACGTCTACTACTTCATAGTCTTTATCATGCATGAATGTTGTTCATGTTGAAGAGAATATGTCACATTTATGGAGAACATCATCATCATCATCATCATCATCGCTAGCTTCGGCTTCGACATTGTCGTCATCTTAAAAGTGAAACAACGCTCCACAATAACTATGACAACAACAACAACGCAGAACACTAAAATTTAAATGAAGAATAAATGGAAATGCACCGAAACTAGAATCCGAAGTATTTGACAACAATTTTTCATAAACTTGAATCATGTTGTCAATGTCGTGTTTTTATCCAGTTTTCAGATTAAGACACGTTTTGATCTTATAAAAGTTTTGGAAGTGAGGGGGAAAAGTTTTGAAACAATGTCAGAAAGAAGAAAATGCGAGTACTTTAAAACGGAAATGGAAATAAACTGGGGTGCGTATGATTGATGGCAATTGTCATACGCCAACTCTCAATAAACGTAGATCTCAAAATCATGGAATAAGCGTTATATATTTTTATAATAGGAGATTTTTAAAGAATATTTTCAAGGCCTTCATGAGTTCCATAAGCGAGGATTTTTTAAGAATATTTCCAAGGTTTCAAAAGCGTGGATTTTTTAATAATTTTTTCAAGGCCCTCATGAGTTCCATAAGGGTGAATTTTTGAAGAATATTTTCAAGGCCTTTATGTGTTTCAAAAGCATAGAATTTGAAGAATATTTTGATGGTTTCAAAAGCGTGGATTTTAAAAAAAAAAATTCTTTCAATGCCTTCATGAAATCCATAGGCATGGAATTTTTGAAGAATATTTTGAAGGTTTCAAAAGCGTTGATTTTTAAATAATTCTTTCAAGACCTTCATGAGTTCCATAGGCATGGAATTTTTGAAGAATATTCTTAATGCTTTAAAATATTTCCAAGGCCTTGAAAGCTCCATATTCGAGGATTTTTCAAAAATATTTTCAAGGCCATCATGAGCCCCATAAGCGTGGGTTTTTAAATAATATTTTCAAGGTCTTCATTAGTTTCAAAAGCGTGGATTTTACGAATATTTTCAAGGCCCTCATTAGTTACATAATCGCAGATTTTTAAGAAACATTTTCAAGGTCTTCAAGAGCTCCGGAATCTTGATTTTTTAGAATGTTTCAAATGACTTCAGCGACTCTAGAACATGGATTTTTAAAAAATATTTCAAGGGACTTCAGTGGCCCTTGAATCATGGTTTAAAAAAAAACATTTCAAAGGACTTTTGTGGCTTGTGAAACGTGAAATTTTTAGGAATATTTCAAAGGACTTCAGTATCTCCTGAAACGAGGAAGGAGACTTCAGTGGCTTCTGAAAATCGCATTTTTAAAGAATATTTCAAATGCCTTCGAAAGCTCTACGAAAGTGGATTTTTAAAGAATATTTTAGAGGATTTTAGTAGCTCCTGAATCGTGTTTTTTAAAGTATATTTCAAAGGACTTCAGTAGCTCCAGAAACATTGATTTTTGAAGAAGATTTCAAAGGACTTCAGTACATCCTGAAACGTGTTTTTTAAAGAATATTTCAGAGAGCATCCAATGCTCCCGAAAAGTGGATTTTTAGGAATATGTTATAGAGCGTTCAATGCTGCTAAAACGTGGATTTGTTAAGAATATTTCAAAGGACTTCAGTGGCTCTTGAAACTCGAATTTTTACAGAACATTTTAAAGGACTTCAGTAGCTTCAGAAACGTTGATTTTTGAAGAGTATTTTAAACGACTTCATTTCCTACTGAATATATATTTAATTTATTTAAAGAATATTTCAAAGGACGTCAGTGGCTTCTGAAAAGTGGATTTTTAAAGGATATTTCAAAGATTTTCTAAAGCTCTATGAACGTGGATTTTTGAAGAATATATCAAAAGACTTCAGTGGCTCCTGAAACGTGGATTTTTAAAGAATATTTAAAAGGACTTCAGAGGTCCTGGAACCTGTTTTTTCAAGAATATTTCAAAGGACTTCAGTGGCTCCTGAAATGTGGCTTTTTTAACAATATTTCAAAGGACTTTTGTCGCTTCTGAAAGGTGGATTTTCAAAGAATATTCAAAAGGACTTTCATTTTTGATTTTTCAAAAAATACTTTAAAGGGACTTCAGGATTTACACAAAAGTGAATACTAATAAAATATTTGAAAGCACATCCTAAGCTCCTAAAACAAGAATTTTCAAAAATATTTCAACTGATTTTAGACTTTCACGAAAGTGTATTTTTTAAGAATATTTCGAAGGACATCTGAGGCCCATAAAACAGGGTTTTAAAAAAAATGTTTTAAACAACTTCAGGACCTCCAGAAATATTAATTGTCAAAACGCATTTTCTAAGCATTACAGGAACTACATAAACAAACATATTTCAAAGAACATCCGAAGCTCCACAAACGAGAATTTAAAAAAAAAAAATATTTCAAATGACTCTAGACCTTCACGAACGTGTATTTTTGTAGAATGCTTCAAAGGACTTCAGGACTTCCAGAAAAGTGTATTTTCAAAGCGGATTTCAAAGGAGTACAGAAGCACGGAATATTTTCAATGCCTCCTCGAGCTTCATATCGGGGATTTTCAAAAAGAAAAGTTCAAGGTCTTCATGAGCTTCATGTTATTTTTGATCATGGTATTTTAATGAAAATTCATGAATTCAATATCGGAAATATAAAAAAGGTATTTTCAAGAGCTCCATATTCAAGCATTTTTACTGTATAATTTTTAAAGCTTTATGATCCCTATAATTATGGATTTTTAATAAATATTTTCAAGGCCTTAATGAACTTTATAATCGGGGTTATATAAATAATATTTTTAAGGTCTTCATTATTCAACATAGGCGTTTATTTTTAGGAAATTTTTAAGGTCTTCAAGAGCTCTAGAGCAGTGAATTTTTAAGGAATATTTTCTATTTTTTTAAGGCTTTTTGTCCATAATATTCGGGTATTCTTAAAGCATATTTTCAAGGCCTTGAAGTGTACTCCTTAATCAACGATTTTAAAAGACTACTGTCAAGGGCACATTCTATAAACGAGGCTTTTTGTAGGAATGTTTTCTCGTTTACAACAAATATTGCTAATGATACCCTACCTTTGCTAGTATTTACTAGAAAAATCCTTGTTTCCTATGAAAGCATGTCCGTTGGCTTTCTGTTGATGAAACTTTCGGGTCAACAGTTGAAATTGAGCTGATATTATTAGTGTCAATTTTTTTATGAAATACTTCCAAGACCTCAATAAGTTCCATGGTCGATTTTTTTATATTATGTATTTCCAGAATCTTTTTGAACTCTATATGCGGGAACTAATAAGGAAATATCTAAGATTTTGTTGAGCTTTGTAGATGTATATTTTTCACAAATATTTCCAACAAACCTAGACATCCTAAGAATCTTTAAAGATCTTGCTAAGTTTTTTTCAAAAATATTTCCAGGATATGAATGATCTCTATTAACTTGGATTTTGAAAGATATATCCATGGCTTTATTGAGCTCTATAGATATGGATTTTTCACGAATATTTCCAACACCTTCCAGAGTCCTAAATACGTGGACTTTTGTAATTCCATTATCACAGATTTTTAATTAATATTTCCAAGGCTATATTGGGTTCCATATATGAGTTTTCTTTTTTTTTGCAAATTTTCTGGCTCTGTAAGCTCCACAAATGCAAACTTTTAAAAATATTTCCTAGATCTTCACTACCTTAAAAAATGTGGACTTTTCAAAGTGTTTCAGGACCCCTTTTTTAATCTATTTCCATGGACATCCTTCCACAGTATATTCCACATAAATCCACCATTTATTGTCCCCTCCCCCACATACCGCTATCTAATTTACAACAACGATAAAAAAATAACAAACATGTTTACAATTCACCGCCTATTACCGGTAATTTTCAATTTACAAACAAACCCCTAAACGACTGTGGTGGTGGTGGCGGTGGCTGTAGTTTGAGTTACAACAAAAACTTAACATTTGTTTTGTAATTTTCAATGTTTCCGTTCGTTACACGCTGTGCTTGCTGTGGATGTCATGTCACTTTCCTGTCGTTTGTGTCAATGTTACGCATCACCATGACGATGCTGGTGATCAGCATCATCAGCAGCAACAAAAACAATAGCAGGAGAAGGATCAAACAGGGAGAGAGAAATGAATAAACCTAACTAACTAACAGGATTGCATACAAATTTCCAAACACGCACACACTTACACACACACACATGCACTCGTACAACAACACATTCGCATTTGTACAAAATTTCCATTCGACATGTTGTACATCATTGCCTATGGAACGCAATGTAAAACATGCAATATGTTGCAATCACACAAACACACACACACGCATACATTCATACATACATACTCTCGTATACCTCCATACATATAGATTTCCATGCAAACATGCATGCGTATTCTGTCATTCGATTTCTAGGTATGAGAATGTGTGTGTGTCTGCCTAGCTCTCCATGTATGTATGCTGTCACAACGACTGAGATATCGCAACTGTTTCCGCTTCCGTTGCACTTTGTAATGGCTTCGAGTCTAATTTTCTGTGTAAATTCAAATTTGATTAGTTGTCGTTATGTCAAGAGTCGAACAACACCGTAAAATGATGGTATTTTTCGGAGGAAAAAAGGATGGTGGCCACGACAGCAAAGGTAGTAGGTCGGCAGTATCATCATCGTCATCATCATTGGGATGGTGGTTTAGGGTAGTACCTCCACCCTACCGATACCCGCTTGTTTTTCTTTCATTGTCGTTGTTTATTGTTGTTGTTGTTTCCCATGCTGTTTTCATTATGGCACACACCATGTTATCGTTTTAATGAACAAACCAGAAAAAAAAAACCAAACAAAACTTGCTATTTTTCCCATTGCTAGGGAAATTCGCCAGAATTCCGATTGATTGTAAAAAGGTTTAGTTGGTTAATTTATTAGTAACAGCAGCTGTTGCTGTAGCAACAAAAAAGAATCCAGTGGCAATGGTAGTGATGACGTATGATGTATGCCAATACGTATACGCCAAATAGTTAATTAGGTAGACTACAAAAGTGGATCATGAACGAGAAATTTTCATATGAAATTCTACCGGGAGTATGTAAGGGGTATTATTAGTGTTTTAATTATAGCTCCAGTGAGCTCGCAAAAGGATAAAAAAGACATCGAAGACACTGCTTATTGCAATATCCAAACCAACTCCTTTACCGTAGAAAATTTAGAGGCTTTCTATCATAAAAATCCAAAGCCTTGCCGATCTATTTATCAAAGACTTTTTTTGATTTTTATATGACCATCAAGCATTTATACCTCAATAATAGGTTGAAGAATTGAAACTTGAAGATATTTTTAGGGTTACCGTCTGCTTTATATTTGGGGATTTTTTAAGGATATTGTCCAGGATGTGTGAAACATGGTAACGTTTTTTCACAAAATTTAAAGGATATATTGAGACATGCAATGATGGATTTCCAAGGAGTTTTGAAGGACATTTCCGGCACAAAAAATATGGATATTTTTAACCTTTTAGATTTTTGGTAATTTTTTAAAGTTGCCAAGTAGACCCTTAATTATGGATTTTCCAAGACTTTTTCCAAGGATATCATAGCAACTATAAAGACTACATTTTTCAAATTAGTTTCAATCTTATTATTAGCTCATGTTAAAAATATTTTCAAAGAATACTCCTATCGCGATTTTTTCAGAATAATTTCCGAAGCAATATTAAATCTGTAATCGTGATCTGATCTTTAATCATACATGATGAGATAAAAAACTGCAATAATTAATTTTTACATTTCTTTTTTTTAAATTTTATTTAATTAAAGCAAAAAATGTCGGAAATAGTATCAAATTGTAGAATAAGTTTAGATTTGTTCGAATTGGTCACCTTTGGCACGAATTATGGCCTTCAATCGGCCAATGAAACCGTCACACGCTGCCCGAATGTTGTTCTGCGGTATTTTGACCCATTCCCGTCGAAGCTTTTGCTTGAGGTGATCGACACCTTGGTATTTTTAGTATCAACCTTGCTTTCCAAAATACTCCAGACACAGTAGTCCAACAGATTGGTATCCGGGGATTTTAATGCCCATAGTTCGCAGAAAATGAAGCGAGGAACCTCATTTTGTAACAATTCTTGGTTGGCGCGTGCTGAGTGCGATGGTGCTGAGTCCTGTTGAAATGTCCAAGTGACTTCAATACACCATCCAGAATATTTTCGCAATAATATTCGGTATTTATTCTGATGCCACGGCCGGTTAATACGAGCGGAGAGCGATCATCGGCTGTTATGGCGGCCACCACCATCACCATGACCGGTGCTTGAGTTCTGGTGGCCAACCCAAGGTGCACATTTTCAGCTGACTTCTTTGACAAGTAAACACGATAATTTTGTTTGTTTACAAACTGCTGGACAACGAATGTTTTCTCATCGGAGAAAACCAAATTCGGCAGTTCACCACTTTCGACCAAGCGAAGTAACTCTTTAGCTCTGTCGAGTCTATTTTCTTTCTGTTGCACTTTCTGGAATTTCAATGGCTTTATTCCGAGCTCATTTTTCAATATTTGCCGAATGGAATATTGCGATATGTCCAGCTCATGAGCCATTTTTCGGCCACTGCGACGTGGGTTTCGATCAATTCGCTTTTTTACTTTTCGAACAATTTCTGCTGATGTTGCTGTTTTCTTCCGTCCACTTCCCTAACATCGGGCTACACTACCAGTATCACGGTAACGAGAGATGGTACAAGACACAAAAGATTAATTCACATTTAAATACTGGAGTGCTCTAACGATAGCCACCTGTGGTTTTCCAGCCAAATATATAGAAAACAAACTATCACGCTTGAATTCCACCGCGAATAACTTTTTTTCTGGAAAATTCTCATGCTTTTGTACGCTTGTAAATAATATAATGAGCTGTCAGTGGAATAATTTTAACAGATGTGGGACGAGTGGCTTAGAAATGACAGCAGTCTGAAGTTGATTACAGTTTTTTTATCTCATTCTAAAAAAATCGGCATTAATGGAGCTCTAGAAGGCCTTGGAAATATTCTTTGAAAAACCAAGTTTTCTAAACTTAAAAATCTTTAAAAATATTTTTTTTAAATTTCGAGATTTTTTCAGTTCAAATACTTGTAAATACTCTTTAAAACTACATAAAACATCCAAATTATTGAGCCAATAAAGCCTTCAAAATATTCTTTCAAAAATTCAATTTTGTGGGTAAATAAGGTCCTTGAAATATTCTTTTAATAATCCGCGATCTTAAAGTCTGAGAATATCCTTCAAACCTCTACGTTTTTGAGCTCGATAAGACTTTTTCCTTAAAAATCGAAACCTTGGAAATATTCTTGAAATGTCGATTTTTATGGAGCTCAAAAAAGCCTTGGAAATATTCTTTGAAAAATCAAGTCTTCTAAACTAAAAAGTCTATATAAATCCTTTTTTTTTAATTTCTATTTTTTCATTTCAAATACTTGCAAAGACTCTTTAAAACTAAATTAAAATTTCAAATTATTTAGCCAATGAGATATTCAAAATAATCTTTCAAAATCCCAAATTTTTTGGGTAAATAAGGTCCTAGAAATATTTTTTAAATAATCCACGTTTTTGAAGGCAAAAAGGCCTTGGAAATATCCTTTAAAGCCCTACTTCTTTGAGCTCGGTAAGACTTTTTCTTTAAAAATCGAAACCTTGGAAACAATCTTGAAAATTCGATGTTTATGGAGCTTAAGAAGGTCTTGGAAATATTCCTTGAAAATCTAAGTGTTCTAAAATCAAAAGCCTTTAAAAATATTTATATTTGGAGTTAGTCTTTAAACCTACGAAAAATTCTTAAAAGAAATCCAAAATTACAAAACTTCTTTAAAAAACCACCTCATAAAGGCCTTGAAAGTGTAATTTAAAAATCCAACAATTTTTGACCAATAAAGCCATGAAATTAGTCTTCAAAATTGCATTTCTATGGAGCTCAAAAAGGCCTTGGAAGTATTCTTTCAAAAAAAATCCATGTTTACGGAGCTCATGAAGGCGTATCAAAACATTATTAAAAATAAATATTTTAAAAAATCTACGGTGAAAAGATTAAACAGGTCTCTGAAATATGGCAAATATGGCAATATGAGTTCATTAACTCAATAAGCTTCAGGATAGAGCTCACGGAGGCTCTTAAAAAATCACGTTTATGGAGTTCAACAAAAAACCTGGAAATGTTTTTTTTTTTTTAATTGGAAAATTTAGAAATTTATAGAACTAATTCCGTTGCTTTCAAAATATTCCTAAAAATTCACATTTATGGAACTTGTGAAGGCCTTAAAAATACTCCTAGAAATCTGCGGGAGCTCCATAAAGACTTCAAAATATTCTTTCAAAATGTTATTTTTTTCAATAAGCCAAAGGGACTATTCTTAAAAGTGTCCTATTTATGAATCCCAAATAGGTCTAGGAAAAATCCACGATAATTAAGATTCGCAATGTGTTGGAAATGAAATAAATTATTCATGTTTATGAGGTCAATAAACCCTTGAAGACGTTTCTTAAAACTGCTATTTGTACAGGCCTTGTAAAAAATCCCTAAAATCTAATTTTAAGGAGTTCAATACATATTTAGAAAAAAAAACTCTCTTCTATGGAACTCATTGCTCCCAAAGACTTGGAAAGATTCACAAAAACTTAACGTTATAGAATCAGGTTAACTCTGATCACTCAAACGTACTTGATCGTTTTATTCTTGAAATATTCCATTTAAAATTTCAGCAGTTTTATAGAAAGCGAATAGATATTCTTCCATGGAAAACAAAAAAATCGTTAAAAAAAAACAAAAATTTTGCCCTTCCCTAAATTGAATCTTCAAGCCTTAATTACAGAATATTGAATTGTATTCAATAAATTTCTACTCCCCCATATTAATTTTTATCATTTTTACCCCTTCACTGTACCAGAATTTGACCATTATTATTGTGGTCTCCCCCTTCTGAGTTTGGATTCCAAACCTCAGGCTACCTTAGCTCGCTCTGTCAGATTCTGCTCAATTGAAATGTTAGAAGGTAACAAAATCGATGCTCGAGGTTAAAAGAGTTCTTTTATGGTCGTCGACTCACAGGCACTTGTTGTTTGTATAGTTGTAAGCGAAGTCCCACAAGTTGTGTGTCCCTATCAATGGTTACTACCTATATGACAGAGGAAAAGAAGAAGAAGAAGCAGCAGAAAATCCATTCGTTATGCAGGTCATGCACATAAACAAAGTTAGTAGCAGAAGTGACTTTGAGGCGATATAAACTACACAACACAAGGATACACACACACGCGCACACGCACTCACACATATCTACGCGAACAACAAATTTACTCACCCACACTCGTCCACCCACCCCGGCATCTTAAGCATAAAGGACACAGGACTCTTTGCTATGTTCCATGAGGGTGTATGTATGGGTTTTCATTCGCCTTTGATTGGCCTTCTCCCCACTTCACAGCTATGCTGGGGAAGATCAAATATATATGTGTTGGACAGTGTACACCTTTGGCTCGCCTTTCTTTGTACACGTTGTTTCCGCCAATGTTGGAAGTCCTATACGTTCGTTTGTATGTGTGTGAGTGAGTTAGGGTGTGCAAGTGCGTTCATTTGTTTTTGTTGCAGAAAAAGCCAATTTGTACAAACTAACTATGCAATTTTGTGCTTCCTTTCATCACATCCCTGCACAGCTCCTGCAACAGTTAAATATTCCCACCTCTGGGCAAATGAAAACTAAATAGCCAACCGACCGGGCAAACGACCGACCGACAAACCAACAAACGACCCTCGTCCGCTAATAGAAAAGTCAGTTGCGTATAAATATGGGTTAGTGAAAGGTTATGGAGTGCCATTAGAAAGTAAGCGAGCGAGCAACAGCATCAATACGCACCAATTTGCTCGACTGCTGATGTTGTTGTCGATGTTGATGATGATGACGATGAAGTTCGCCATGATAACGCTGCGGTTTGACTGCAGTAAAATTTTATGTTTTCCATGTGCTCTAGATTGATTTATGTTTGGCTGGAATGTTGTCCACGCGTTTTGTGTGTGTGTCCTTTACGTTGATGTTTTTAGCTGTCAGATTAGGAATGTTGTTCAATGGAAATAACTTCATGATGCAGTGGAAACAAAATCTGTTAAATTAGCTATGACATGCGATGCAAGGGAATGTTATATAAGATATTGACGGGTCAGTTTTCTTTTAAGAGGAGCATAAAGTTCGAGGGTGGCGTATGATTAACCACAGTAATTATACGCAACCAGGTAGGAATTCCATTTTTTGACTACAATATAAATGTTGGAAGGATAGGGGGAAGTTTAATTGGGTTTCACAAAAAAGATTTTGGATATATTTTGAAAGCAAGGGACTATTTTCAAAATCCATTTCCATATGATGATAAGATCCACATAAAAAGGCATTAAGCATATTCTTGAAAAAAAAAATCACGTTTTAAGAGCTCAAAAAACTTTGGAAAATTTAAATGTATGCAGCCCAAAAAGGCGTTAGATAAATTCAAAATAATTAGGAATATTAAATCCACATTTAAGACATTCAGGGGACCTTGAAAATATTATTCTCAATTTCACATTTAAGATCTTGTCTTTAATATCTTGAAATAATTAACGATTAAAAAAAACAAAGATTTTGGGGTTCATCAAGGCCTTGGAAAAATCGAGGCCATAAAAGCCTTAGAAATATTCTCTAAAATTCATTCTTATGAAGCTCATGAAGGCCATAAGAATATTCCTTAAAATCCAAGCTGATGAAGCTCATGAAGGCCTTGAAAATATTTCTTAAAAAGTCGGAGCTTTTGGAGCTCAGGAATAGCTTGAAAAAGTTCTCTATGAATCAACGCTCATGGAGCTTATGAAGCCTTTGAAAACTGTCATTAAAAATCCACCTTTATGGACCTCAGTTAGGACTTGAAACTATTATTTCAAAATCCCCGCTTAAGGGGCCAATGAGGGCCTTATGGAGCTCGTAAGGGCTTTGAAAATATTCTTTAAAAATTCTCGCTTATGAAACTCATGAGGGCTTTCAAAATATTCTTTAAAAATCCACGCTCATGAAGCTTATAAGGTTCTTCAAAATATTCTTTGAAAATCCACGCTTATGGGAATTTATAAGGTTCTTCAAACCATTCTTCGAAAATCTGCGCTATGAAGCTTATGAGGTTCTTCAAAATATTCTTTTTAAATCCACACTTAGGGACCTCAGTTGGGCCTTGAAAATATTCTTTAAAAATACACGTTTAGTGAGCTCATAAAGGACTTCCAAATTCTCTTTAAAAATACACGCTTGGTGAGCTCAAAAAGGACTTCCAAATTCTCTTTAAAAATCCACGCTCATAGAGCTAATGAGAACCTTAAATATATTCTTTTAAAATTCACGCTTATAGAGCTCATGAGGACCTTTAAAATATTATTTTAAAATCCCCGCTTATAGAGCTCATGAGGACCTTTAAAATATTATTTTAAAATCCCCGCTTATAGAGCTCATGAGGGCCTTAAAAATATTATTTTAAAATCCACGCTTATAGAGCTCATGAGGACCTTAAAAATATTATTTTAAAATCCACGCTTATAGAGCTCATAAGGACCTTAAAAATATTTGATAAAAATCCACGCTTATAGAGCTCATAAGGACCTTAAAAATATTCTTTAAAAATCCACGCTTATAGAGCTCATGAAGACCTTATAAATATTTTCTTTAAAGTTCACGCTTATAGAGCTCATGAGTACTTTAAAAATATTCTTTAAAAATCCATGCTTATAGAGCTCATGGAGACCTTAAAAATATTCTTTTAAAATTCACGCTTATAGAGCTCATGAGGACCTTTAAAATATTATTTTAAAATCCACGCTTTTAGAGCTCATGAGGACCTTAAAATATTATTTTAAAATCCACGCTTATAGAGCTTATGAGGACCTTAAAATGTTATTTTAAAATCCACGCTTATAGAGCTTATGAGGACCTTAAAAATGTTATTTTAAAATCCACGCTTATAGAGCTCATGAGTACCTTAAAAATATTTGATAAAAATCCACGCTTATGGAGCTCATGAGGACCTTAAAAATATTGTTTAAAAATCCACGCTTATGAAGATTATGAGGACTTTAAAATATGCTTTAAAAATCCATGCTTATGGAGCTCATGGAGACCTTAAAAATATTCTTTTAAAATTCACGCTTATAGAGCTCATGAGGACCTTTAAAATATTCTTTTAAAATTCACGCTTATAGAGCTCATGAGGACCTTTAAAATATTATTTTAAAATCCACGCTTTTAGAGCTCATGAGGACCTTAAAATATTATTTTAAAATCCACGCTTATAGAGCTTATGAGGACCTTAAAAATGTTATTTTAAAATCCACGCTTATAGAGCTTATGAGGACCTTAAAAATGTTATTTTAAAATCCACGCTTATAGAGCTCATGAGTACCTTAAAAATATTTGATAAAAATCCACGCTTATGGAGCTCATGAGGACCTTAAAAATATTATTTAAAAATCCACGCTTATAGAACTCATGAGGACTTTAAAAATATTCTTTATAAATTCCCGCATAGGGTTTAGAAAATATTCCTTAAAAATATTTTTTTTAATAAATAACGCTTGTGGAGCTCATGAAGACCTTAAAAATGTTTCTAAAAGATCCTCTCTTAGGGCCTTGAAAATATTCCTTAAAAATCCACGCTTAGTGCTTTGAGAATATGTATTTAATATCCCCGCTTAGTGCCTTGAGAATATTTATTAAATATCCCTGCTTAGTGCCTTGAGAATATTTTATGAAAAATATTTTTCAAAAATCCCCGATTATAGAACTCAGGAGGTTCTTGAAAACAAATTGGAAAACTCACGCTAATGTAGCTCATGAAGACCTTAAATACATTTGTTGAAAATCCAAACAAAAATAACTCATGAAGACCTTAAAAAGTTAAAGAGTTGATGGAGGTCTGGAAAAATTTATTTAAAAATCCCCTCTTATGGAGCTCAAGAAGACTTTGAAAATAATCTAAAAAATAACAATAATCTAAAAAAAATAGTTTTGAAAATCTATGCTTAAGGAGCTCATAACGACCTGGGAAATATTCTTCAGAAATCCGCGATTAAGTCCTTAAAGATATTCTTTAAAAAAAATCCGCGACGAAAGCGTTGAAAAATCCGTTAAAAATCCCCGCGGGGATGAAAGCCCTGAAGTTTTGCCTTAAACATCAACGATTTAGCTCAATAATAATGAAGACCATGAAAACATTCTCTTAAAATCGGAAAACGAATATTAAAGGGAAATCTTTAGAAGGATTCCCATTTGGAGAAGACCTTTAGGAGGTCTTCTTCACACATCTTCTATACTTAAAATACATTACTTCTAATACATATCTTCTCTTGGTCTCATGTATTATGTTATGATCTCTCAAAATTATAATCCCCTCTTCTCTCATTTTTTTGTAGATTCACCGCAACAACAACAATATCAAACACAACAACAACAACAGCAGCAACAACAACAAACAAAAACACATCCCAACGGTAGTATCATTTCAGGAATGGCCACACTATCACATCACATAAGAGCGCCACGACCACCAACACGGACAGCCTCCTCAACCAATCCCTCGTGTGGATCAGGGGGTGGAGGTGGCGTCGGCGGAAGTAGTAGTGGTGTCGGAGGCGGCAGTGGTTTAAATTCAAATTTGATCGATCAAACCCCTTCGAATGGTAGCAGTAGTAGCGGGGTCAGCAGTGCTCCCTCTTCGAAAGGCCACTCCCATCATCATGGCCATGCCCATACGCATGGCAGCACGACTGTCGATAATATCGGCATGACAACAACGTCATCGAGTGCGGTGGGCGGTGGGCCATCGCACCTGCAGCAACAGGTGCCACAGGCGGCAATAGATGAGATGCGCGTCTGATAGGTGTCGGTGTTCGAACTAGATTTATAGTCGTCTTCATGGTAAGTGTGAGAGTGAAATGATCGAAGAAGTTTTCGGATACTCCAAGTTTTTGGGGTCAAGGTACTGCAATTTGAGTTGAGAGTATATACTGACCTGTAAAGAGTCAACAAATGGATATTGTGTTGGTGTTAGTCATTCGGTAAAACTATAGAAACAAATTTGAGATTTTTCTGAAGTCGAGGTCGAATCTGAGCATCAAAATAATTGTTGTGAAAATTTTAGTTATACAAATAAATGGTAGATGAAATTTTGAGATTTCCCAAGGTTTTGGGGTCGAACTTATGTGGCCGAAGTCCACAACGGAATCTAACCCTTAGGTTGGAGTTGGAAAGTGAAGTCATTTTAAGGTTTCCCCTTGATTTGCAGTCGAGCTTATTCAACTAAAGTGGATGTTGGAGCCTGAGCCTCAAACCGCATCCGAAGTTGAAGGGTGAATGTTGTACTAATTTAAGTCACACAAATAAATGATAGAAAATTTTTGAGATTTTCAAAGGCTTTGATGTCGGACTAATGTAGAGGTTTAGCCCTTAGGTTTGCAGTTGGGAGATGGAAACAAAATTTATTTTACTTCCTCAGA
Organism: Musca domestica; assembly: GCF_030504385.1. NCBI lineage: Eukaryota > Metazoa > Arthropoda > Insecta > Diptera > Muscidae > Musca > Musca domestica. The sequence goes on from NW_026712155.1 coordinate 16,673,871, forward strand.
TAAACAATAGAAAAAATATTGAAATTGTGCATGGCTTTGGAGTTTGTAGTCTAAACTCAGCTCAGGAAGGTCTTAAAGATATTCTTTAAAAATCCACGCTCATTGAGCTCAGGAAGGTCTTAAAATATTCTTTAAAAATCCACGCTCATTGAGCTCAGGAAGGTCTTAAAATATTCGTTAAAAATCCACGCTCATTGAGCTCAGGAAGGTCTTAAAATATTCTTTAAAAATCCACTCTCAGAAAGAAAGGCCTTGCAAATATTCTTTAAAAATCCACGCTCATAAAGCTCTGGAAGGTCTTGAAAATATTCTTTAAAAATCCACGCTCATAAAGCTCTGGAAGGTCTTGAAAATATTCTTTAAAAATCCACGCTCAGAAAGAAAGGCCTTGAAAATATTCTTCGAAAATCCACGCTCATACGGCTCTTTAAAAATCCACGCTCATAAAGCTCAGGAAGATCTTGAAAATATTCTTTAAAAATCACGCTCATAAAGCTCAGGAAGATCTTGAAAATATTCTTTAAAAATCCACTCTAATAATGCTCGGGATGGTCTTGAAAATATTCTTCAAAAATCCACGGTCATAAAGCTCAGGAAGATCTTGAAAATATCCTTTAAAAATCCACGCTCATAGAGCTTAGGAAGGTCTTGAAAATACTCTTTAAAAATCCATGCTTATGGAGCTTCGGAAGATCGTGCAAATATTTTTTAAAAATCCACGCTCATAAAGCTCAGGATAGTCTTGAAAATATTCTTTAAAAATCCACGGATACAGGAATTGAAAAAAGCGTCCTCAACGCATATGGAGCTCATAAATTCTCCAATTTTGTAGAGCTCCTAAAACTCTTAAAAATATTCCTTAAAAAAACCATTTGTTAGAACTTATGAGGCCTTAACAAACCCACGTTTATATAAGTCCCCTAAAGCCTTAGAATTTTTTCAAGGCTTTGGGGTTGGATTAATGAAACCAAAGTCCAGGTTGAAGTCTGACCCTAAGACTGGAGTTGGGAAGTAAATGCGCAATTCATTTTAAGTCATTCCGATAAACGATAGAAAAAAATAAAATTTTTCTTGGGTTTGGCGTAGAGCTTTGGTCGAGGTTGGAGTTTGAGCCTCAAGTTGGAATCGAAAGGTGAATCTGAGATAATTTCAGTCATTCAGGTAAATTGTAGAATAAATATTCATCTTTTCCATTGATTTGATATTGAAGCGCTTCAGCTATAGTCCTGGTTGGAGTGTGAGCTTCAAGTCAGGGTGGACGCTGGATAGGGAATTTTTTGTTCATTTTCATAATTCTGACAAACGGCGCCTATTGACTACTCCTCGACACTGGTGCTGAAAGAAAAACTTGAACACGACTATGTTGCTCTGATTTTTCTACTCATTTAAAGATAAATGAACGGAATGAGATATCCTTGAAAAATTAGTGCTTTGCTAATAGCAAACATGTGAGGCACACTGAGGCCATGAACTCTCATGCCAGTTTTTCGGATAATTTGGTTCTTCCTCAAATTGCAGTCAGTACTATCATTCGAAATATTAACTAAAATCACACTTATTGAAACAGAATTTAATTTCGGTCCTTCAAAAATTCTCTGCATTTTTTTTTTTAAATTTTCAATTCCATGTTTACCTATTTTGTAGACTCCTCGATTTTTTTTTGCAACTCTATACCTTTATTTCACTTCAATTTGTTTTCTTCCTTATTTTCAATTTTACCTAATTATCCTTGTGCAATGCCTTGTTTATGTACATCCTTGTTTCATTATCTGTTGCACTTGACTAGATTTTTCGATTCGAAATTTTCCTTTGCCCATTAACTTATCTTTAAGTGTAGTCACTCAGTTACTCACTCACACATTTGCACTTATTACAAATATTCACACTAATAAAGAGGCGAGAGAGCATCATCGTTTCTCTCTATACGAATAGCGAGCGGAGAAGTCATTTAGCAAATAGTACGAGTAAGATTTCTTATCATTCAATTGAGCTGCTTAACGACAGGGAATTGTTAGTGCAATTGTTTGGAAGTGGCAATGGTAAAATGAGAAGATTTGAGAGGAAATCTATTGTGTGTGTGAGGCTGAGTGAGTATGGTGAATAAGACAAAAAAACTTTTAATAAATAAACAATTTCATGTTGTGAGATAATGGATTTTAATGAGCGGGATATTTAAACCACGAATAGTGCGTATGGAGACAATGTTATGAGAAAATATTGATTTGCTAAGGGAGAGACAGACAATAATTTCGCAACAAAATGGGCATACATTTACGATTCTCAGTGCCTAATAATTCCATTCTGACTGGCCTGGCGGTATTTGATATCTGGTACCAACTATCATTGATGTGGAGGGCATATTGCGAATGTCAGAGACTTAAACACCAAATAGGATGAAACATAAATATGGGAATCATGACTATATCTTAACCGATTTTCACCAAATTTGACACATATACAGAGTAATAAAAAAATAGGAACAAAGTCAAATACCATAATTTTTATTTTTCTTTTTTTTTTATTTATGAATGAAAGCATAAAATGTCGGAAATAACATTAAATTTTAGAATAAGTTTAGATTTGTTCAAATTGGTCACCTTTGGCACGAATTATGGCCTTTAAACGACCAATGAAACTGTCACACACTGCTCGAATTTTGCTCTGCGGTATTTTGGCCCATTCCAGGCGAAGCGCTTGCTTGAGGTGATCGACACTTTAGTATTTTTTAGTGCCAACCTTGCTTTCCAAAATACTCCAGACACAATAGTCCAACGGATTGGTATACGGAGATTTTTATGACTATTGTGCGCTGGAAATTAAGCGAGGAACCTCATATTCTAACCATTTTTGGGTGGTGCGTGCTGAGTGCGATGGTGCTGAGTCCTGTTGGAAGCCTCATCGTTTCCAAAGTGTTGGAGTTCACAAGGCTTTAATACAACCTCCAGAATATTTTCGCGATAATATTCGTCATTTATTCTGATGCCACGGTCGATAAATACTATCGGAGAGCGATCATCTGCTGTTATGGCGTCCCAACACCATCACCATGGCCGGCGCTTGAGTTCTGGTGGCCAACCGAAGGTGCACATTTTCAGCTGACCTCTTTGGCAAGTAAACACGATAATTATTTTTGTTTACAAACTGCTGGAGTACGAATGTTTTCTCATCGGAGTAAACCAAATTCGGCAGTTCACCACTTTCGGTCAAGCGAAGCAACTCTTTAGCTCTTTTGAGTCTATTTTCTTTCTGAAGTGGTGTAAGAAGTTCTTGGACTTTTTGAAATTTCAATGGCTTTACCCCGAGCTCATTTTTCAATATTTGCCGAATGGAATATTGCGTTATGTTTAGCTCACGAGCCATTTTTCGACCACTGCGACTCGGGTTTCGATCAAGTTGCTTCTTTACTTTTCGAACCATTTCTGCTGATGTTGCTGTTTTCTTCCGTTCACTTTCTTGACGTCGGGCTACGCTACCAGTAACGAGCGATGGTACCATACACAAAAGATTTATTCACATTTAAATGCTGTAGTGCTCTAACGATAGCCACTTGTGGTTTTCCAAACCAAATATAAAGAAACCACACTATCACGCTTTAATTCCAAATCACGAATAATTTTTTTTTTCTGGAAAATTCTCACCAAAATGCTTTTGTACGCTTGTACCTTTTGTACCTGTCACTGGAATAATTTTAACAGCTGTCGGACGAGTGGCTTAGAAATGACAGCAGTCTGAAGTTGGTTGCAGTTTTTTTCATCTCTACCCTCTCTAGCCATATGACTGAGGATATACAAAATTTCTCCTCATGAACAAATTTCAGGATTATCTTCGATGTTCCTGGATTTTCGTTATAACTGGGATTTCGTCTACTAAAATTTTCTGCCTCAGAGTGTAGTGTATACCCCCTCTAGCCATATGACTGAGGGTATACAAAATATTGTCCCCTCATCAACAACTTTCAGGATTATCCTCGACGTCTCCGAGGAACTCTTATGTCCAGGTGTCTATGAGAACCGGGGTTTTTGTTATAACTGGGATTTCGTCTAACAAAATTTTCTGCCTCAGAGTATTGTGCCCATTAAGAAGGCCAAATACTCAAAATGTGGAAAATGTTGCAACAATCAATATCGGGAGGTACTTTTAAATGGGAGCTATATGAAAGCGTGGCCCGATATACACAAATTTCAGATATAACACACCTATGGCCAAAATTATAGCCATGAAGGTCGATCCCTTTCAAAGTTGGAGTGATTACCTTTGATGAACAGACGAGCATGTTTAAGTCGTCTTAGAATTTCACACTAACCAAGAATACATATTTTCTTTATTGGATCTTAAGTGACCATTTCGATGAGTTACACAGGAAAGGACAACCTCAATGTACCCTCCTCCATACCATAGTGAGGGGTATAAAAGGAATATGCCCACCATAGCAGGTTCATCTAAACAAAAATGCTATTGACACTTTGTATGGTGAAGTATGATTAGGTAAAAATTTGATATTTATAAGATCCCTCTCCCACAATTCCAAAACTCCCAACCCTGACATTTCCCCCGCCCCATCAAAGCTGATTAACTTTTTATTTTCTTCTGCTATTACTTAAATAAAATAGATGAAATAACTTTTCTACATAAATGCATATTTTTCCAAACAAACGGACAAAAAAACCGAAATGAAATTCCAAATGTTATTTTTCTTAGTTTTCCTCATGAGTATGTATGTGTGTGTGTGTGTGTGCGAGTGTAGTATCAAACAAACAACACCACACTGCATCATTGCATCGCTGCACAGTCATGCAATTTTTGCATCTCATTGCATTTCAAATTGACAAAGTTCTAATGATGTCTTTACAAAGTACAATGTTTATACATTTTAACGAACGAATCAGAAAAAAAAGAAAGAAAAAAAGAAAAACTGCGATGGGTACTTGAAAAGAAAATCAAGAAAAAGTTTCACTTTTTTTCTTCGGAAACTTTTACACGCCGCAGAGAGATGGCTTGGGGGAGAGAGAGAGGGAGTGAGAGAGATGAGGTAAACAAAAATATGTTGAATATGTTTTATGTTTTCAGGTTTTTATTTTCCGCTGTTCTTTTCTTCATTTCTTGCATAGATTTTCTTTACATTTTTTTTCATATCATTTAGTTGTTGTGTTATTGTTGTTCTCCGCGTTTTTTCTGTTGTTGCTTCCTCCACGTGTTGTGTTGTCATTGAGAAAGTTGTGCAAAAATATTTTGCCAAATAAATTAAAAGTTTTCCTCGTGGAATGAGAGAGGAAAATACGATTCCCAGTTTTTTTTTGGCCAATGACAAAACACACAAATTTAACAAGCGAACAAGGAAGCAAAAAAACAACAACAAAACCAGCAACAACAACATCAACAAAAAGAACACCAAGCAGAAGAAGCTTAGCAGGAAACAAAAGAGTCATCAGACCGCCACTTAACGGCACGTTGTCGTTTGGCAGGTACAACATTGGTGTGAACCAGCCGCAACTCAACAGGGTTGGGACAAGTTGTGTTCTTGTCGTGGTGGTGACCATGGCGGGAGATGGAAATATACAGAGGGTTAGGAAGTGAGCTAGCCAAGGTAGGGTGGAGCTAGGGGAGCTTTGGAATTCTCGAATTACAAATATCACATTTATGAATTCCAGTTATGTATAGCAGAACTGTAGGTTTTTAGGAGGCTTTCCATGTTCAGAAGACCCTCGGTAGGTCTTTAAAATTTAGGTAGGTCTTTAGAATTTAGAAGGATGCCTACTGAGATTAGAATTCAGGCCTTCTTTCTTAATTAAAAATTGGGGACCCAAGAGATACGGATTCTTAAGCTGTATGAAAATAAATACTCCAAATCACTCAATATTTAAGGTCAATAAAAAAGGGGATACATACTCTTTCGGAGCTAAGGGTTAAGGGTTCATTTTCTCCACTCCGATTCTCCAAAGGATCTCCTGTGCATCAAATGTTCTCAGAAGATCTCATGTATGCCACATGCAGAACTTTCTTGTAAAAAAAATCTTTTGGAAGATCTTCTATGTATAAAAGGCATCTGCAGGATCTTCTGTATACAGAAGCCCTATAAATAGTCTCTTGAAGCTATTCTGTGTTTGGAAGGCTTAGTGAGTATAAAAGGTCTCTTCATAGTCTTCTGTGTATGGAAAGTCTACACAGAACCTTCTTTATATAGGGGATCTCTTGAAGGACTTCTGATCTCCTGTTAATTAAAATGATCTGAGAAGGTCCCCTGTGTGCATCTTGAAGAACTTCCTTGTTAAAAAAAAAAAACTTCTAGAAGATCCTCTATGTGCAGCAGGAATCTGCAGCATCTTCTGTGGTCAGAAGCCATATAAAGCATATTTTGGGGTCCTTTTGTGTTTCGGAGGCTTCTAAATGGTTTTCTGAGCACAAAAGGTATATACTGGTCTTCTGTGTATGGAATGTCTATACAGAATCTTTTTCATATGGGGGACTTCTTAAAGGACTTTTGAGTTTGGAAAACTTCTAGAAGTTTTTCTGTGTCTATCCTACCAACACCTGTGTGCAAATACCTCTTTTAGGTAAAAAAATCTAAAAAACCTGTAAGAGGTCCTATTTTGTATAAGGACCTTTAGAAGGTCCATTGGGTACAGAGGCCTTTTGGAAGATTTTTTGAGGTCTTCTCTGTTAAAAGGACCTCTAGAACGACGTCAGTGTTTTTAAAAAAGTCTTCTGTGCCTACAAAACTTCACCAGGACGTCTGTTTTTTTTTTTTTCGTCTGTTTTTTTTATCTTCCTGAATAAAAATATACAGTTTCTAAGAGGTCCTCTTTGGTAAAAGAAACTTGAAAAGGTCCATTGGGTATAGAATTTCTCTAGGAGATGTTCCGAGATCAGAATACCTGTATTAAAAGGGCCTTCAAAAAGTCTTCCGTTTCTACAAAACTTCTAGAAGGCTTTCCGTGGTTCAGAGACCCCTAGAAAGTCTTCTGTGTATAGAAGAAGACCTGTGGATACTCTTCAGTAAGTAAGAGACCTCATAAAGATCTTCTCTGTATAAAAAAAAGCCTAAGAGGCCGTTCTTGGTAAAATAACCTTTAGAAGGTCCACTGGGGTATAGCATTTCTCTAGAAGATCTACCGTGATTAGAAGACCTGTAAAAGATCTTCTGTGTTTGAAGGACCTCCAGAAATTCTGCTGTGCTTGGAGACTTCTAAAAAACTCTTCTCTGTACAGAAGTTTTCAATAAGTGGGGAACCTCCAAAAAGACTTGTTTTTATTAAAAAATCCTCTAAGAGGTCCTGTAGAAGGTCCATTGGGCATGGAATTCACCTAGAAAATTTATGCGATTAAAATACCTGTGAAAGGTCTTCTGTGTTCAAAAGGATCTCTAGAAGTTACAAGGCCTCATTGCTATAAAGACCTCCAGAAAGTCTTCTGTGTCTACCAAAATTCTGGAAGACTTTCTCTGTGTTTGGAGCACTTCTGGAAGGTTGTTCGTCTTTAAAATATTTCTGGAAGGTCTTCCCTTTAAACACACCTCGGTAGAATCATCCGTGTAAAACATAATTTATGAATGTCTCCTGTTTTAAAAATACCCTAAAATGTCCTTTTGTGATTAAAGGCGTGTGGAAGGACTTCTGTCAAATCAAGAGTGTCTTCCTTGATAAAGAAAATCTAAAAAGCCTCTAAAAAGTCCTCTTTGGGAAAAGATCCTTTAGAAGCTCCATTGAATATGGAAGGCCTTTAGAAGATCTTCCTTGATTAGAATACACGAAAAAAGTAATCTGTGTTAAAGGACCTCTTGAAGTTCTTAGTTTTTAAAAAGGACCTCCAGAAACCCCTCTTTGGCTATAAATTTTTCGAAGGATTGTTTTTTTAGAGGACTTCTGGAAGGTTTTCCATCTCTTAAAGATCTCTGGAAGGTCTTCCCCTTTAAGAAGACCTCTGAAAGATGTTCTGTGTAAAAAATATTTTATGACTATCTCGAATTATTAAAAGTCTCTTAAAAGGTCCTTTTGTCGTTGAAGGTGTGTGAAAGGTCTTTTAGAAGGTCCACAGGAATATAGCATTCCTCTAGGAGATCTTTCGGGATTAGAATACCTGTAGAAAAGTCTTCTGTGTTAAAAGGACCTCTAGAAGGACTTCAGTGTATAGAAGACCTCCAGAAAGTATTCTGTGTCTACAAAAATTCTCACAGGACTTTCTCTGTGTTTAGAGGCCTTTAGGTGGTTTTCCGTCTCTAATAGATCTCTGGAAGGCCTTCCCCTTTAAGAAGACCTCTGAAAGATGTTCCGTGTAAAAAATATTTTATGAATATCACCCGTCGTCCCTTAAAAGGTGGTTAAAGGTGTGTGAAAGGTCTTTTATAATGTCCATTGGCGTATAGAATTCCTCCAGAATATCTTCCATGATTAGAATACCCCTAAAAAGGTCTTCTGTGTTAAAAGGACCTCCAAAAGCACGTCAGTATATATACCCCAAAAAGTCTTCTGTGTCTATAAAATTTCTCGCAGGACTTTCTCTGTGTTTAGAGGCATTTGGGTGGTTTTCCGTCTCTAATATATCTCTGGAAGGCCTTCCCCTTTATGAAGACCTCTGAAAGATGTTCCGTGTAAAAAATATTTTACGAATATCTCCTATTGTTAAAAGTCTCTTAAAAGGTCCTTTAGAGGTGTGTGAAAGTTCTTTTATAAGGTCCACTGGCATATAGAATTCCTCCAAAAGATCTTCCACGATTAGAAAACCCGCAAAAGGTCTTCTGTGTTAAAGGACCTTAGTATTAAAAAGGACGTCATTATTAAAAAGACCTCCAGAAAGTCTTCTATAACCTCCCGAAACTATTCTGTGGCTACAAAACTTCTAAAAGAATTTCTATTTGTTTAGAGGACTTCTGGAAGGTCTTTTAGAAAGTCCACTGGGGTATAGAATTCCTCCAGAAGATCTTCCATGATTAGAATACCCGTAAAAAGGTCTTCTGTGTTAAAAGGACCTCTAGAAGAACTTCAGTGTATAGAAGATCTCCAGAAAGTCTTCTGTGTCTACAATATTTCTTACAGGACTTTCGCTGTGTTTAGAGGCTTTTGGGTGGTTTTCCGTCTCTAATAGATTTCTGGAAGGCCTTAGCCTTTAAGAAGACCTCTGAAAAATGTTCCGTGTAAAAAAAAAAATATGAATATCTCCTGTTGTTAAAAGGTACTTTTGTGGTTAAGGGTGTGTGAAAGGTCTTTTAGATGGTCCATTGGGATATAGAATTCCTCCAGAAGATCTTCCATGATAAGAATACCCGTAAAAAAGTCTTCTGTGTTAAAAGGACCTCTAGAAGGACTTCAGCGTATAGAAGATCTACAGAAAGTCTTCTGTGTCTACAAAATTTCTTACAGGACTTTCTCTGTGTTTAGGTGGTGGTGGGTGGTTTTCTGTCTCTAATATATTTCTGGAAGGCCTTCCCCTTTAAGAAGTTTTATAAATACCTCCAAAAGTCTTCTGTATCCACAAAACTTCTCGAACACTCTCTGCGTTTAAAAGCGATCTGCAAGGTTTTTGTCTTTTAAAGATCTCTGGAAGGTCCTCCCCTTTTATGAAGACCTCAAGAAGATTTTTAGTGTAAAAAATATATTTTGCATATCGTCTGTTTTTTAAAGTCCTCTTAAAGATCCCTTTTTGATTAAGGGCGTGTGGAAGATCTTCTGTCTACTCAAGAATGTCTTTCTGGATAAAAAAATCGAAAATATCTTCTATGTCTAGGAGACCTCTCAATGGACTTCTGTGTATAAAAAAACCAGAAAAAAAATTAAAATATGTATAAGGGCATATTTTTTATATACATAAAAGTGCTCTAGAAAGCCATCTGAGTATAGAACTCCCTTAGAAGGTCATCTAGAATAGAAAACATCCAAAAAGTCGCAGGTCTTTAAAAAACTCCCCGAATATTTTTTGTGTGTGGTGTCTCTAAGTTTAATTTCCAAACACTGTATCTCCATTGAGACATGGTTGTAACAATTGCTCATGCTAAGAGAGTAGGAAATATGTACGGCTGGGTGTTCATTTTTATTTACATTTTCCGTAACATCTACGACAACTGGTCCATGTCTATAACCATAACTTTGGTCATGTTTCCAAGGTTTTTTTTTAGGGTTTCCTCTTACCTTCAAGTACATGTTGGAGCAACACTTCAAACGTTTTGCAATATGTAACCAAAATACAAGAGAGAGAGAGAGAGAGAGAGAGAGCGGCAAAGATGTACACCTGGTCTCAGGGCATACAACAAGAGTTCCGGCTAGTAATGGCATGGTAATTGTGTGCGTAGGGGCAAAATGGTAAAATGTGTGTTGGGCAAAATGTTGAGGTAATATGGGTTTCATAGTTTGGTTATATATTTCCCTTAGTTTTTTTTCCTTTTTGTTGCCTTTCCCTCTCTAACCCCCTCTCCTCCCTCTCTCTCCAGGTGAGTCTGTACATTATTGCTGCCAAGATTTATGTTAATAATATTCAAAAGTACTTTTTACAAGATGATGAAGACGACGAAAACGAAAGATGAAGAAGAAACAGGAGAGCAATATAACAGTTACCATTTGCTGGTATTTCAAGAAAAATACCATTGCAGCTACCCGCGCACTAAGAACTAATGTTGAACCATGGCAAACAGTAAAAAGAGCAAAAAAAGAGCGGAGAAAAAGAAAAATTGTATTCAAATTAACACAAAAGTGCTCTTAACTGGATACAAGAATGTTTTCCTCAACCTCTACCGCTCCCCCCCCCCCCCCCTTGCTGAAGGACAGCCTTTCTTGATGTTGGCTCAAATATGGCTCAACAGTGGTACCAGGAGACATAAGTTTGACTTTTCGTAAGGATTTAAAGAATATGAATTTAGGAATTTGCTAAAAATAATTTCCAACAAAAATTAGAATGCAAAGGAGAAAGAAATGCCTTCTGAACGGTATAATTTCGGAGAAATATAAAAATATGTAAAAAATTGATAAACATAAAACTTAAGACTTCTACGAGATCTTTTGCATACAGACAACTTGGAATTGCTATTCTGTCTTTAAAAGACCATCTGGAGAGTGTTCCACATAAGAAAGTTTTCTAGAAAAACTTCTGTGTTAAGAAGACCTTCAAAAGCCTTCTGTGCTCAGAAGGAGATATTCTCAAGGAAATATATAATAAAAAAATCTCCGCTAAAAGAAGTTCCGCCACAAATCCATGTCTACTCAGAAAGCTCAAGAGAAGAAGGTTAGATAAAAAAACTGCAACAAAGTCAAAAGCCATAATTTTTATATTTTTTATAAAAGTTTATTAAATGAAAGCAAAAAATCTCGGAAATATCATCAAATTTTAGAATAAGTTTAGAATTATTCGATTTGTACGACTTCTGAGTTTAGGGGACCTCCAAAAGGCTTCCGAGCTTAGAAGGAAATATATAACAAAAAAATCTCCGCTAAATGAAGTTTCGCCACAAATCCATGTCTACTCAGAAAGCTCAAGAGAAGGAGTTTTCAGAGTGAGATAAAAAAAACTGCAACAAAGCCAAAGGCCATAATTTTAATTTTTTTTTTTTTAAATTTTATTAAATAAAAGCGAAAAATATCGGAAATAGCATCAAATTTTAGAAAAAGTTTAGATTTGTTCGAATTGTTCACCTTTGACACGAATTATTACCTTCAAACGGCCAATGAAACCGTCACACGCTGCCCGAATGTTTCTCTGCGGTAATGTGGCCCATTCCCGGCGAAGCTTGAGGTGATCGACACCATTGTATTTTTTTGTACCAACCTTGCTTTTCAAAATACTCCTGACACAATAGTCCATCGGATTATTCTCCGGAGATTTTGGTGGCCATTGTGCACTGGAAATGAAGCGAGGAACCTCATTTTGTAACCATTCTTGGCTGGCGTGTGCTGAGTGCGATGGTGCTGTGTCCTGTTGGAATGTCCAAGGTCGGCGGCCAAAATATTTGCGTACCCAAGGCTTTAATACACCCTCAAGAATATTTTCGCGATAATATTCGGTATTTATTCCGATGCCACGGTCGATTAATACGATTTACGACCATCGGCTGTTATGGCGGCCCACACCATCACCATGGCCGGCGCTTGAGTTCTGGTGGCCAACCGAAAGTGTACATTTTCAGCTGACCTAAACACGATCATTTTGTTTATTCACAAACTGCTGGATAACGAATGTTTTCTCATCGGAGAAAACCAAATTCGGCAGTTCACCATTTTCGGCCTAGCGAAGCAACTCTTTAGCTCGTTTGAGTCTATTTTCTGTCTTTGCGGTGTAAATTCTTGCACTTTTTGGAATTTCAATGGCTTTTCCCCGAGCTCATTTTTATACCCTCCACCTTGGAAAGGAGGGTATATTAACTTTGTCATTCCGTTTGTAACATCCTTAAATATTCGTCTTAGACCCCATAAAGTATATATATTCATAATCAGCATAAAATTCTAAGTCGATCTAACGATGTCCGTCTGTCCGTCTGTCTGTTGAAATCACGATACAGCCCACATTATCTGACGTAGAGCGCCAAAATTTAGCAGAGCTATTTGCATTGTGTCTAGGATGGTTGGTATTGAAAATGAGATATATCGGTCTACGTTCTGGTATAGTCCCCATATAACGGTACCTCCCAATATTCGGTATTTTGATGATTTATGCCACATTTTTTCACGGATTTGTCTGGAAATTGGTATTTGTAGGTCATAACGGGTCCCTGAGCGTGTGGCAAAACATTGCATGTATAGGTCCACGTTGTGGTATAGCCCCCATATAAAGGTACCTCCCTATATTCGGTATTTTATTTTTTTTTTGCCACATTTATTCACGGATTTGTCTAAAAATTGGTATTTGTGGGTCATAATGGGTTCCAGCTCCGGTGGCGAAACATTGCATGTATGGGTCCATGATTTGGTATAGTCCCCATATAACGGTACCTCCCGATATTTGGTATTTTGATGATTTATGCCACATTTTTTCACTGATTTGTCTAAAAATTGGTATTTGTGGGTCATAATGGGTCCTAGTTCGAGTGGCGAAACATTGTAATTATAGGTCCACGTTTTGGTGTAGCCCCCATATAACGGTACCTCCCAATATTCGGCATTTTAATGGTTTTTGCCACATTTCTTCTAATGTTTCTTTTACCCTAAGGTGGAGGGTATTAAAAGTTTGACCCGGCCGAACTTAATGTTTTTTTACTTGTTCAATATTTGCCGAATGGAATATTGCAATATGTTCAGCTCACAAGCCTTTTTTCGGCCACTGCGACGTGGGTTTCGATCAAGTCGCTTCTTTACTTTTCGAACCATTTCTGCTGATGTTGCTGTATTCTTCCCTCCACTTCCTTGACGTCGGGCTTCGCTACCAGTATCACAGTAACGGGCGATGGTACGAGACACAAAAGATTTATTCCGGAATGCTCTAACGATAGCCACTTGTGGTTTTCCAGCCAAATATAACACGCTTGAATTCCATCACGAATAACTTTTTTTTTTCTGGAAAATTCTCAGCAAAATGCTTTTGTACGCTTGTAAACAATATAATGAGCTGTCACTGGAATAATTTTATCAGCTGTCCGACGAGTGGTTTAGAAATGACAGCAGTCTGAAGTTGGTTGCAGTTTTTTCATCTTACCATGTATGTTTTTTTGTGATATGTCTTCAAAAAGCGACGGACCGTACCAAGTTGGCTAGGTCACATCCCTGTTACCAATTTAAGAAAGAAAATTCTATCTTCGCCCCTACTCCCAAATAAAACCTTATCTTACTCCCGTAGCGAGAACCCTAAAGACACAACAATTTAAGCCTTTTCTTGGAAAAAATCAATAATTTTCTCACTCTTCCTAATCAGCATTTAATTTCATTTTTTAATAATTTTTGTTACTCTTTTTAAACACATCATTTCACTGTCCTTTGTCCTTCGCAGCAGTATTGTTTCAACACCAACCACCTTGGCTTATCTAAAAACTCTTCTCTCTTCAAAATGGCATTTCCTCTATTGTTGTTCCTGCTTTGAAAACCTTAAATTAAAAGTGGCAAAAACAAAGTTAATTTTTCTTTTGCCAGCAGCAGCAGCATCAGCAGCAACATTAAGTCAAACCTCATTAATTCGTAGTAAAATAAATATTCAATTACAATTACAAAACCCAGTATCATCACTAAATCGCACTACGTACTATCTATATATCGTTCTGCAGTGCAGGAGAAAGAATGACAGTCAGGGTTGCCATATGGCAAAAAAGAGATTAAAAATGTCGTCTTTGTGGGAAGGAGCTATGAGAGTCATCCTGAAGGAGACGCTTAGCAGCAACGGTGTTTGAAAAAAAGACTGAGAAGTTTTTTTTTTTGTAAAGAAGACCTCCACAATACTTTCTGTGTAAAGAGGCCTACAGAAGGTACTCTGTGTATGAACATCCTGCAGACGTTTTTCTGTGAATAGAAATCCTCCACAAGGTAATTTGTTACCCTGAAGGTTTCCTATGCTTAAAGACCTTTAGAATATTTTATATGTGTACACATTTTCCAGCATTCCTCCAAAAGGTCATCCATGTATAAAAAATTGATAGAAGACCTTCTAGAGGTCTTCCATACCTAGAAGACCGTCCAAGATCTTTATGAACGGAAAATCATATAAAGGTCTTCTATGCATAAAATATCTTAAGAACAGCTTCCATATACAATCAATTTTCAAGAGGTATTTTGTATACAGGAAGTCGCCTTTTAGAGGTCTTGCGGATGTATTTTATATCGAGAATACCTTCTGGTAAACTTCTATAGGCAGGAGAGCTTCTTGAGGTCTTCTTCAAAAGGTAGGCCAGCTAAACATGTTCTGTATACACAAGGCCTTCAATCGTGCTTCCAAGTTTTCTAGTTACCTAAAAGGACTTTTGCGCATAAAATAACTTTGGGAGGTCTTCTTTATATGAAAAACTCTCTAGCATATTTTCTAAGCAGAGGAGAATTTCAGAAGGTCCTAATGTATATAAAACTTCATATATGTCGTCTGTTCATAGTAGGTCTCCAGCATGTCTTCTGTGTATAAAACTCCTCTGTATGGTCTTCTGTGTAGGGAAGTATAGCAGCAGTTATTCTGGTCATTGAAGAACTCCTAAAGATCTTCTGTGCAGGGAAGAACTCTAAAAGGTTGATCTCCATAGTTCTGAAATTTCTTCTATTTATGAAATTTTTTAAGGTTCAGATCGCAGAACTTCCTATAGGATGACCATGGCTTCAAAATTATCGGTTAAAGCAAAGTTGGGAGCGAAGAAGGTTTTCTCTAATAGAAGAGCTGAATATCTTCTCTCATAGATAAGCAGAAGGTCTTCTCTCATAGACGAGCTGAAGATCGTCTATCATAGATTAACTGAAAGCTTCTTTCATAGAAGAGCTAAAGGTCTGCTGTCATAGATGAGCTGAAGGTATTCTCTCATAGAAGAGCTGAATGTCTTCTCCTTGAAAATCTGAATGTCTTCTCATAGAAGAGAAGAGCCCTTGAAAAAATATTCTTCAAAAAAAATATTTTTTAAAAATTTACGTTTCTGTTGGTCCTTGAAAAAATATTCTTTAAAAAATCCACGTTTCTGTTGCTCCTTAAAAAAATAGTCCTTAAAAAATCCACATTTCTGTTGGTCCTTGAAAAATATTCTTTAAAAAATCCACGTTTTTGTTGGTCCTTGAAAAAATAGCCTTTAAAAAAATCCACGTTTCTGTTGGTCCTTGAAAAAATATTCTTTAAAAAATTCACGTTTCTGTTGGTCCTTGAAAAAATATTCTTTAAAAAATCCACGTTTCTGTTGGTCCTTGAAAAAATATTCTTTAAAAAAATCCACGTTTCTGTTGGCCCCTAAAAAATAATCTTTAAAAAATCAACGTTTCTCTTGGGCTTTGAAAATATATTCTTTAAAAAATCCACGTTTCTGTTGGTCCTTAAAAAATAGTCTTTAAAAAATCCACGTTTCTGTTGGTCCTTGAAAAAATATTCTTTAAAAAATCCACGTTTCTGTTGGCCTTTAAAAAACAATTTTCTTTAAAAAATCCACGTTTCTGTTTCTAAATCGAAATTTGATTTGCTGTGGACTTGGATCGGTTGAGATTGATGTCGTAATTAAGGCTTTCCAGTTGTTCTCCTCTAAAATTGTTTTAGGTTGCTGTAATTTCAAACTCATTTAGGTTGAGGGGGGCGATGTTATGAGCGTGGATCTGGCGATAGGCGTATGGCTAAAGCTTTTTGGGAGCGTGGAGTTTTCTGACAGCATAGAGCTTGATATGTGCCCTGATCTCTTTAAGATCTTGGATCAGCCTAGGAAATTTCCCTTAAGAAAATGAGTTTTGGAGCTTAGAAAAGTCTTGGGAAAAAACATAAAATCTCCTTTACAAATCCGAGTTTGGTGAAGCTCAGAATTGGCTTGGAAGTATCCTTTAGGGGATTTATGGAGTTTAGAGGGGCTTTGGAAATTTTCTAAAAATCTATGTTTATGGCAAAGGTATGGAGCTTGCGTAAAACTTGCTGAAACCATGGAACGCCCTGTAACCGTCGAACATTCTATCAGTATGGAACCTACTATGAATGTCGAGCTTTCTAAGATTTTCAACATTTCTAAAGAAAAATCTACGTCTGTGGACCTAACGAGCGCTTTAGAAAATTCCTTTGGAGCTTGCTAATAGATTGAAACTGCTAAGAGAGGGTGGAGCTCAATAAGAGCACAGAGCTTACTCTTTAATTGTAAATCGTGTATGGAGCGTAAAACGTATTGAGAGTATGGAGCTAGCTGAGAACCTAAAGCTTGCTATGAACGTGAAACTATCTAAGAATGTAGAGCTTCTAAAAGCGTTAAGGTTGTTATGAAGGTAAAGTTTTCTATAAGAGTAGAGCCTGCCAAGAGCATGAAGCTTGCTCTTAGAGCTGTCTTCTCTAAGTGCATCTATTTCGCTCGCATATTTCGGTGGGAGTCAATTACTTCGCTGAAGAAAACTAAACACTATATTCAGGGTGTGAAGTAAATGGGAATCATTTCCTCATAACTAATAAATCAATACAATGATTAGACATTGTTAGGTGTATGAAACGGCTACATACAGACCTACTTATATAAAACCTTCATGAAGCCTTCTAGGAATGAAAGTCCTCTGGAAAGTCATCTGTTTTGCAAGATTTCCCCATAGTTTAGCGTTCTGACATTTTTTCTTGTAAATTTTGAATCAGAATTTATTTTTATGTAAGTTGGCAGTCAAACCTTTCCCCGCCCCTCCCCCTCTCATCGTTTTAAGGACCTCTCAAATACGGACTCTACATAGAAGTTTTCTAGAAAGTCTTGTGGGTTCAAAAAACTAAAACTAAAAACTCTAAGCGCTGTAGCTATAGAAATTCTTTAATTATAAAAGGTCGGCTATCTATTGAAGAGCTCTTAAAGATATTCAGTAAACAGATTTTCGGAATTTCTTCCATAATATGAAGACGCCATAAAGATCTCTTAATAAAAGTCCTTGAGAAGAACTTCTAAGCATAGAACACCTTTTTAATGTGTTTTTTATTTATTTTTTTTTTTTTTTGTAGTAGGGTCTCCAATTTATAGAAGACGTACGTCCCTCATATAAAGGGTCTTAGAAGGTCTTCAATGTATGATTATCTGTTGTATATCTTTCGTATAAAGGAGCTCAAATGAGGGTTTAATTTTTCCGACCATTTTCCTTATAATTTTAAAGTGGCAACATCGATATTGGTGTACGCCTACTTACACATTTCCTCGAACACCCATTAAGTAAAATATCCTTCCCCCTTAACGGGCAATACTCTACCCTCCACCCCCTCCACCTGGACCTTAAATAAACATCACATTTAAGGCAACGTTACCCTTGACAACAGTTTAGTTTTTTTTTTTTTTTTTTTGCTTTTAATTTCATTGTTCTGACATTCATTGTTGCTGTAGTGGTGGATGGCTCGTTAGCTGGTTGGTCGGTCAAAACGGATGTAAAGGTATAACAATAAAGATACCATTGCAACCAAAAAAAAAAAAGAACAGCTACCTTGCTAACTGATGATGTGCCGGATATAGCTTTTGTTAGATGGTTCCCAGGTTGAGTAGTTAGCTCCATGACTGCGGCAGACTGACTGACAGACTCCTCGGCTCCTTGTGTGTTTGGCTTTGCCTGAATGCCATTATAACACCTGTGAATACAATTAAATTTACATTTTTTCCGTTGGCTTGTTTGGCTAACGTCTTTGCTACACTTGATTAACATTTACCGTTACGTTAGTTAATGCTTAACTAGATTTGGACAGCGTGGACAAGCGTTTGGTGGTGGTGCTGCTGCACATTCATGAATTAGGTATATCAGGACACACACAGGTAACCCAAAAAAAAAAGAAACAAAAAAAAAAACGAAACAGGTGATGAATGTAGTTGAATGTAACTAAGGTTGTGTGCGAGTGCGAGTGTGTGTGTATGTCCCTTAAAATAGCAACAATAACATTTGTTTACACAGAATACATGGATGACATGGTCCGGTCCGTCGTTGGAGAGATGGATGGAGACAATAAGTAGCTGTGTCCATACTCATTTGCGTATCCATTATAAAGGCTGTGTTGGCAAAAGTTAAAAGTGCAAACTACATTTCGAAGTATAATTAACAAAGATACCATCTCAAAGCCATTGTCCACTGCTTTTTGCACTCACAAGGATGTCCTTACACACATACACTCACTCACACTTACATATACGGATCATTGGATTTAGTTGGTCACAATGATTTTCTATGGGTGTGAGTGTGTGTGTGAGTGAGTTTAGCAAAGCAAGTACTTTATGGCCTCTCATGGTAGTGTCTATTCCCTGGAAGAAAAAACGAAACAACGACACTCGACACCCTTTTTTTCGGATACATTACAAAGTATCCAGGTTGTGCAAACACTTGGAATATTTTCTTTCCAAACATGCTTAGCAATGTTTTGGACCAAACCAGCAATTTAACATTTTAACTGGAAACAGTTTTGTTTTTTAAGCTCAGAGAAATGCGTTCGTTTTCATAGAAAAGCGTATAGATGCAGAAGGTCCTTGATATGAGGTTTATTAGGGCCTTGGCAAATTTTCATTAAACATCTGGGCTCTTTAGAAATTTCATAATTGCAATTGTAGAAGGTCCTTGATATGAGGTTTATGCGGGACTTTGCAAATTTTCATTAAACATCTGGACTCTGGAGAAATTTCATAAAAATTTGCAATTGTAGAACTTATAAGGGCGAGGAAAAAAATTGAGTTTAAATCCACCATTATAAATCCTATGAAGGCCTTGGAACACTTAATGTAATTTTAATCGTGGAAAACTTATTCGGTTCCTGAAAAAATTATAAGATCCACGCCTATAGGGCTTATGAGAATCTTAGGAAATTTAATTAAAAACCAAGCTTATTGAGACCATGACAGCCTTAAAGACAACCAATAAAAATCCACGCTTATAGAGGCCATGATTGGAGATTTCATTAGAAATCCGAGCTTAAAATACTCCTTGAAGGCCTTGAGAAAAATCCGCTAAAATTCCACGCTAATAGATGCCATTAGGGTCTTGGAAAATTCCGTTAAAATTCCATGTTATTAGAACTCACGTAGGCCTTTTAAAAAATCGATGCCAATAGGGGTAAAGAAAGCCATAGATAATTTTGTTGAAAATTCACGATTATAGAGGTCATGAGGGTTTTGGGAAAAAAAAAACATTAATAATCCGCACTTATAAGGGTCTTCAAATCACTTCAATAGAGTGCTTGAAAATTTCATTGAAATCCCGGGTTACAGAGCTAATGAAAAGTCTGGTCAATTTCACTAAACATTCACACCTATAGAGATCGAGGGGTCTTGGAAACCTCCAATCGCACTTATACAGCTAAAGAGAAGCCTGGAAAATTGCATTAAAAATATAAGCTTATGGCGCTCACGAGGATTTTAAAAAATTTCCCTCAAGCTTTTACACCTATATAGAGCTCATGAGGCCTTAGAAATCCGCTATTTTAGCTCGTGAGAGCCTCGGATCTATGTTTAAAGAGATCATAATTCACTTTTGTAAAAAACATGAGGACCTCTGAAAATATGCCTTCAAAATCCACATTTGCGGAGCTCAGAGTAACTTTGTGAAAATCCCTTAAAATCCAAATTTCTAGAGCTCCTGACATCCTTCACAATATTTTTTTAAAAAATCCAGTTTCTGAAGGTCTTGAGGGCCTCTGAAAATGTTTTTAAAACTCCACGTTTGTGGAGCTTCGTAGAGCCTTGAAAATATACCTTCAAAATTCACATTTACGGAGCTCAGAGTAACCTTGTAAAAATCCCTTTAAATCCACATTTCTAGAGCTCCGACATCCTTCGGAATATTCGTTAAAAATTAACGTTTGTGGAGGTCTTGAAGCTCTTTGAACATGTTTTAGTATTACAGGTTTCTTGAGGTCTTGAAGTCATAAATTCTTTTTGCAAATCCACGTATATCCTTCGAAATATTCTTTCAAAATACCCGTTTGTGATTCTCCTAAAGTCCATTGAAATATTATTTGAAAATTCGCGTTTGAGAAGCCTCGGATGTTCTTCGAAATATTCTTTAAAAATCCACGTCTCTTGAGTCTCTCAAGTCCTTCAAATATTCTTTAAAAATCCACGCTTCTTGAGTCTCTGAAGTCCTAAAAATATTCTTAAAAAATCCACGTTTCTTGAGTCTCTGAATTCCTTTGAAATATTCTTTAAAAATCCACGTTTCTTCAGTCTAAATTTAAAAATCCACCTTGCTGAAGACCTTTAAAATATTCCACTGAAATATTCTTTAAAAATCCACATTGGTGTAGGTTCGGAAATCCTTTGAAATATTCTTAAGATATCCACATTCCTGTAAGTCCTGAAATCCTTTAAAATATTATTTAAAGATCAACATTCGTAGAGGTCCTGAAATCCTTCTGAAGTTCTTTGAAATATTCTCTATATGAAGCCCTTGAAAGCACTTGAAATATTCATTAAAAATCCACGCCTGTGAAGTTCTGAAGTCGCTGGATATTTGTTTATACCCTACAACACTATGTGTTGGGGGTATTATAAGTTTGATTGGGCCAGAATTTATGTAACACCTCGAAATATTGGTTTCCCATATAGGAAAGTATATATGGATCTTTCTAGCTCGCCGAGCTGAGTCGATCTAGCTATGTATGTCCGTCCGTCCGTCTGTCCGTCTGTCCATGTTAATTTGTAATCACTCTACAGGTCGCAATTATGGCCCGATCTTCACGAAATTTAGAATGTAGGTGGGGTTAAGGTCAGAATAGAACCCTATTTCTTTTGGAGATGATCGCCAAATGTTTAGGGGTTGAAATGGACCAAAAACTGAAAAAATTCCTGATTTTGCAGTTGCTCTACAGGTCGCAATTATAGACCAATCGACGCGGAATTGCGCATGTAGCTAGAGTTTAGGGCGGGGAAGAAGCCTACCAATTTGGGTGGTCATCGGATAATATTTAGCGGGTAAAATAGATCATATCTTTTGTGTTGAAAAAAATCAAAATTTTTCATTAAACCGCGAATATTTTAAATCCCGGTGAAATCAAAAGCCATGACAAGGTTACCTCTGATCTTTACATTGATGTTAACATCCATCAAATCGGATATATAGCAAAATATGTGCGATATATATGTCTATCAAAGAAGATATGCTTGAAAGATCTCTTCTATGTCGAGAACGGCTGAACTGATTTCGACAGTTCTCATTAATTCAGAATGGCCTCTTCGCAGGAAAGAAAAAACGCCTAAAAAATCGCATAAAAATATCTCTCTAAAGATGAAAATATTGATTTTGTAATATTTTCTCATATTTTTTCAATTTTGTCATATTTTTGGCATATTTTCATTTTGAATAAAACATTTGGTAATATTTCTACAGCTAACAAGACTAAGTAGTTAGGATATCAGGATATCATATACAGATCGCATTTATGGCCCGATCCTTACGAAATTTTGCATGGGGATAAGATGAGGGTCAGAATAGAAGCCTACTCTTTTTGGAGATGATCGCCATATATTTAGGGGTTGAAATGGACCAAAAAACTGCAAAATTTTCAGCAAGTCGTAATTATCGCCCGATCGCATTTGAATGGAGGTTACCGGACATTGCAAAAGTTTTGGATGGCCATCCAAAAATATTCAATGTGTGAAATAGTTTGCCAACTTTTGTAGACAAAATACGAAAATATCCATTCCAGTGTCTTTTTGGAGAATTCACAAATACAGGAAAGACGCACTTCTGACTATTTCGGTAACGCTGATTTCGTTGAAGAATATAGTCAAATGTCTGTATCTCACATAGATGCGTTTAAGTCAAAAACCAATAATAAATGTTAATCTTTTGCCACTTCTGAGAGATTATAGGTCTTTGGGAAATATTGGTTCCAGATCTAGGAAGACCATTTAAGTGCAACATCTACCAATAAATTGGAAATGAGCAAATTCGTTTAAGTTGCTGCTATAGTCGAAAATTAGAGAACGAAATCTAATGGTTTTCTTTTATTATTTGTCACAATATCTTGTGGAATTCTTTCGAGTATATGGCCTATATAAACTGTATCATTTATTATAGTGTTGTAGGGTATTCAACGGTCGGCCCCGCTCGACTGTAGCCTTTGCTTACTTGTTTAATCTTGAGCTTATTGAGCTTTTGAAATGTTTCCTAAAATCCTCGTTATGGGTTTTTGAAAAATTCTTTTTAAATTCTCGTTAAAGCTTTGAAGCTCATAAAATTTTTTATGAAATATTTTTTGTGAATCAACTTTTCAGGAGCCACTGAATTCCTTTGAACACTCTTTAAGAATCTACCTCTCTAGATTCTCTAAAGTCTTTTGAAATATTCTTGCAAAATTCACGTTGGTGGAGGTCCTGAAGACCTTTAAAAATACAATTTTGTAGAACACCGGAAGTCCTTTGAAATATTCTTAAAATTCCACGTTTGTGAAGCTCCCGAAATATTCTTTAAAATTTCATGATTTTAGAGTCTGTAAAAAGTCCTTCAAAATGTTTTAAAAATTCAGATTTTTGAGGCCCTAAATTCATATCAAACATTCTATAAAAATCCATGTTTATGGACCATCTGAAGCCCTTTGAAATATTCTTCAAAAATCCACGTTTATGAAACTTTTGAAATCCATCGAAATGGTCTTCTAAAATCCACATTTCCGGAGCCTAGAGAATTTTATGAAATATTCTGTAAAATCCCCGTTTCTGGATATCCTGAAGTGCTTTGAAATTTACTTCCCTGGAGTTTGTACAGTCCATTGAATTATTCTGCAGAAATCCACTTTGTCTCAGAAAAACCTTGGAAATATTATTACATAGTATTACAGAGGTTCATTGGATTTTTTTAATCCATGTGTATATAGCTTCTGAAGTCCTCTAAAATATTCTTTGAAAATCCAGATTTTTTGGAGATCCAGCACTTTACGAACCCTTATTATAGAAGCTAGTGTGGTCCTTTAAAAGTCCATTGAAATAATTCTATAAAATCCACATTTGAAGATTCTTTAAAAATTCATTTAAATATCCTTACCTCCTCATATTCTGTGTTTGATAAATGAGATGAATATGCGTGTGTAAGTAGCAATTAAAAATATAATATTTCAATTACATATTTTTATGTGTTAATTTGAAAATGATTTGTGAAATCTGATAAATATTAATGGCATCATTTCTCTTTTCCATGAAAAACTTCTCATACTGAAGAAGAATACTTAAGGATATGGTTAAATTACTTTGTTTATTGCATTTAATATTATTTCTTAATTTCGGGTTTGAGTTTGGTGAATTTGATGGAATTGAGGGGCGGAAGGAGATTACTTTTTAGGTTGTGTATATATAATTAAATATAACACCTAACAAGTACTATTAATTAAATACCATACTATTCTAAGTATAAAAGTAAAATTTTAATTCTAAGAAATCCTTAGGATTATTATTCAAATTTTCTTATTAAAAGATTTTCTCAGATTTTCTAAATATATGGAATTTTATATTTCTAATTTTAAATAATTTGAAATAAATTTCAAAAAAAAACTGTCCATCAAATGTTTTAAAGCAACCAAAACACCTACCCCTTTTCACCTAAACCCCTCAAAATAGGCAACACAATTTATCTCTTCTGTTTGCCCATTATACCCTCAAATAAATATCCACCCTAATAAATTACGAAAAAAAAATTCTTCAACAACCAAAAAAAAAACAACAACAAATGAGCTTTTCATTCCGCCTGGTCCTATGTCAGGTGAAAGCTAATTAAATGTATTGTTGTGGCTGCTCATAAATTTTCCAAATAAATAGAAATTTATGTAAATGAGTGCGGAGAAGTGTGGTCCCTTTAATTTTTTGATGCGTCAAGTGGTGTACTGCTTACTTACTCACAGCTCAAGGTTTCCATCCATCCATCCATCCAACCGTTCGTCCATCCCAACACCCTACTTGACAATACAATTCACATCCAATTAAACATTTAAATATGTACTTCATAATGCAATAAAATATAACAACAACAACAACAAAAACGCAATTAGAAGGTAAATGTTTTCCTTAGAAATGTAAGGTGTGTGTGAATGTGCAACACATTCTCTCAAACACATATACGCACACATAAATTTGTTCAATTGCCATGAAGGGCTAGAAACAGATGAGCGTATAAATGTGATTTTTATGGCAGGGATTGTATCTAGGAAAATGAATGTAAAATGAACATTAGAAGAGATTTTATGGCGGGCTACAGAGATAAGGAGAGGGGGTTACCACTTTCTACATTGAAAAAAAAATCAGACTCAATAAGCGAGAATTTTTGGAAAATATTTCTAAAGGCATTATGAGTGTGAATTTAAAGAGAAAATTACCAATATGCTCAGAAGCTCTGGAAGTATGGAATTTTAAAGAATATCTTTGGGCCTTCATTTGATCCGAAATAAGGAGTTTTATGAAATATTTTCAAGACCTTCATGGAGTCCATATGCATAAATGTTGAAAGAATATTTCCATAGGCTTCAAGAGGTTTATAAGCGTGGACTTTTAAAGTTTTCAAGTCCTTCTTAAGATCCATAAGTGAGAATTTTTAAAGAATATTTTCAATGCCTTCATAAGATCTATAAGCGTGGATTTTTAAAGAATATTTTCAAAGCCTTCTTGAGATCCATAAATGAGGTCTTGTAAAGGATATTTTCAAGGCCTTCATGAGATCGATAAGTGTGGATTTTTAAAGGAAATTTTCAAGGCCTTCATGAGATCCAAAAGTGAGGTTTTTTAAATGGTATTTTTAAGACCTTGGTGAGAGCCATAAGCGAGGATATTTTCAACTCCTTCACGATGTCCATAAGTGAGGATTTTTAAAGATGATTGTCAAGGCCTTCATGAGGTCCGTAAGCGTGGACTTTTAAAGGAAATTTTCAAGGCCTTCATGTGATCCAAAAGTGTGGATTTTTAAAAAATATTTTCAAGGCCTTCTTGAGATCCATAAGTGAGCACTTTTAAAGGATATTTTCAAGGCCTTCTTGAGATCCATAAGTGAGGATTTTTAAAAAATATTTTCAAGGCCTTCATGAGATTCATAAGCGTGGATTAAAAAAAAAAATGTTTAAGGCATTCATGAGATCCATAAGCGTGGATTTTGATTCAGGGCTTTTTGAGATCCATACGTGAGCGTTTTTAAAGGATATTTCCAAAGGCTTCATGAGATCCATAAGCGTAGATTTTTAAAGAATATATTCAAGCCCTTCTTGAGACACATAAGTGAGGATTTTTAAAGGATATTTTCAAGGCCTCCTTGAAATCCATAAGTGAAGATTGTTAATGGATATTTTAAAGGTCTTCATAAGATCATTAACGTGCATTTTTAAAAAAATATTTTCAAGGCCTTCATGAGATCCATAAACGTGAATTTTTAGTAAATATTTTGAAGACCTTTATGAGTTCCATAAACGGGATTTTAAAAAAATATAGATTTTCAGACCTTATTGAGATTTTTATGAAATCCATATCCGTGGATTTTTTAAAAAATATTTTCAAGGCCTTCATGAGGTCCAAAAACGTAGATAATACTTTCAGGGCCTTCTTGATTTCCATAATTGAGGATTTTTAAAGGATAATTTCAAGGCCTTCTTGAGATCCATAAATGAGGATTTTTAAAGAATATTTTCAAGGACTTCTTGAGATCCATAAAAGAGTTTTTTTAAATGATATTGTCAAGGTCTTCATGAGGTCCATAAGCGTGGATTTTTAAAGAATATTTCCAAGGATGGATGGATGGATATTTAAAGAATATGTTGAAGATCTTCATGAAGACTATGAGCTAAGATTTTTAAGACTATATTTTAGGCCTTCATGGAAATTCATAAGAGGTGATATTTAAAGATTATGTTCAAGATCTTCATGGAGACCATAAGCTAAGATTTTAAAAGAATATTTTTAATGCCTTCATGGAAATCCCTTAAAGTGGATATTTAAAGAATATTTTAAATGTCGTACTGATAATTCTGAAGGTGGATTTTTTAAGGGTACTCCGATTACCTTCAATATATCTACAAGCTTTATTATCTTAAGAATATTTCTAAGGCCTTCAAGGGTTCTATTACCCTAGATTTGAAAATAATATTCTAAGGCCTTCGTGGACTTAAGCTTGCCTTTTTTGGGAGTATTCCTAGGATGAAAGGCTTCTGACTTCCACAGTCTTGGAAAATGTTTGATTTTTTAAGATATTTCCCCTCATTACAGGGATATTTAAAGTTTAGGCTTTTGAAGGACATTTCCAAACCTTTCTTGAATTTTAGTTAGATGTTCTATAAGACCTTTATGGATTTTATAATAACGAACGTTTCAAGGAGCTTCCCAGCCTTTTCCTAAGCTTTTTGGTCATGGGTTTTTGTAAGGACCTTCCCAAGACTTCCTTGGCTTAATATATGTTGAATTTTTAAGGAATTTACTAGGTCTTACTTTGAATATAGAATCAGAATTTTTCTTACCTCCACAAAATTTTTAATCATGAATATTAAAGAACTCTCTCTGCAGTTTTCCGAATCTGAAATCATAGAAATTGACAGACTTCATCAAGCTATTTTTCGGAAACATCTCTATCTTTTTCTGGTCTTTAAAATCGTGGATTTTTAATGACCTTTTTAAAACATTTCTTGGTTTCAAAAAATAATGAACGTTTCAAGGACCTTCACAGAGGCTTTTCCTAAGTTTTTTGGTCATGGTATTTTTAAGAATCTTCCAAGGACCTTGGTTTAAAATATCTTGCATTTTAAAATAAGGATTTTTCTTGCCTTCACAATTTTTTTAATAACAGCTGCTTTCAGAATCAGAGATAACAGATATTGAAGGACTTTCTCTAGTTATTTATTGTATTTTCTGGGGTTTACAATTTTGGATTTTTAATGCTCATTTAAAATTTTCTTGGTGTACACAAAGGTGGAGTTTTAAAAAAAACTTCTTAAGCCTATTTTTTTGATTTGAAGTCGTGGAATTTTTAGAGTTATTTTTATCCTTTCCAGAGCTTAAATAACATAAATTTTGATTGGTCTTTCCAAACGTTTCCTGGCCTATGTGAATTTTGTAGGTGTCACATAATATTTGAACTTTAAAGTTTGTAATGGTGTGGAAATCCAGAATTTTTGGCCACCTTCTCTGTCATTTTCCCGACTTGAATAATATGGCTTACTGAGCTAAAAATCAGAGCTTAAATAACATAAATTTTGTTTGGTCTTTCCAAAACTTTCCTGGGCTATAACACTGTGAATTTTGTAGGTGTCACATAATATTTAAACTTTAAAGTTTGTAACGGCGTGGAAATCCTGAATTTTGACCAAATTCTCTTTGATTTTCCGGACTTGAATATCATGGCTAAAAATCAATGGATTTTGAAGGTTTTTTATGAATCTTCTTAGGTTATAAATTAGTAAAATTTTTGAGGGGTGTTGTTTCCTTTCCAAGGTTTTCTTGGGCTTTAAAATTACACTTCTAAAGACCCCTTCCAGAGGTTTAATATCATGGATTTTGATTAACCTTCCCAGTCCTTTTCTGAGCTAAAAATCAGTACATTTTTTAATGTCTATATAATCTTGGATTTTAGGGGAACTTTCCAAACACTTCCTGAGATTCTGAATCGCTGATCTAAGAACAAATTTTTCATCAATTTCTAGGCTTTGAAATCGTGTTTTTTTTAAAGAAGGTCTTCCATGGCTTTGATGTTGAGAATTTTCATGGACCTTACGAAGCCTTTCCTTAGTCAAAAATCATGAGGCTTTTTAGGGTTTATTTCTTAGGTTAAATAGCCTTGAAATTCTAAGAAACTTTCCTAGACTGTAAATCAAAAATGTTTAGTGTTATTTCCAAGATTTTTTAAAGAACTTTTGGAGACAAGTTATTGTGGATTTTCAAGACCTTCCTAGGGTATCTCAGGTTTTCTGTTGGTTTTATTTTTAAGATATTCCCTTTCCTTTCTTGGGTTTTAAGAATCATAAATTTTAATGGACCTTTTATAGCCTTTCCTTATTTTTTCAATTTTGAAGATTTTTCCCAATCTTCTCCATTGTTTTGAAATAGTGAATTCTAAAGGATTTTTAAGGATCTTTCCGACCCACATTATTATGGATGTTCTAAAGTAATTTCCCAGCCGTTTTCCCAAATTTTCAGATAGCGAAATTTCGATTCCTTTTTTGGGCTCTACAATCGTGAATTTGTCATGGCCAAGCTTATCTCGGGCTTATAAATCGTAAATTTTTTAAAATCTCCTCAAACCCCACATTTAAATCATAAATTCTGAAAATCCAAAAATCTAGTTTAGTATTCAGTACGCCAGGTCATTGAGGTATAAGTGATTTCTTAAATTTCATATCACTCATACGCAGAGGAATCATACAAACGACAAGAGTCCACAGAACTAGATAAAGATTCGTTCGATCGAACTAGATTGGCCAAACTTTTATTCTAAAGGCTCCATCCTTCCAAACTTTTCAAATTTTGAGGGCTACTTTTGTGAATTTTGAATGGCCACTTCAAGGTGATACAGGATGTGCTTTAAAGGATATTCCTGGCGTTAATTTGTCCCTGACTTTAAAATACTAAATTGGTTGAGCCTTTCTCATTCCGGGCTTTAAAGTAGTGAATACTGAAAGGAATTATCCACCCATGGTTTTTGAGCTATTTCACCGTAATTTTTAAGCATCCTTCTAAGCCATTTTGGGACATAAAGTCGCAATATTTTTTAATCTCTCCTATATATAATATATCATCAGGAATTGTTATGATCTATTTTCCAATTTGGATATACCACAGATTAAAGCACTTTTATACCCCTCACCTTTACTGCCACAATGCGGAAATAATAACACACGACATGTTATTGCATGTCTTGTCCATTACATTATTGCATTAACTACCGATTATCACGATTCCAGTGTAAACAGTGCACTTTAAATTTATTTGTATTTACCTTGTTGGAATTTAATTATTGCCGGCTAGCTATCTGGAACATTTAAATATGATATCTGGCGATTATCGCCCAAGTTATATATGTATGCAAGTGTGTGTGTCTGTGTGCGCCCGTATGTCCAGCGTATTCACTTAAGTGCCTTATTGTGTTTATCGAGGATTTAGTTGTGTTAACATTTACAGGTCACATCAATGGTCAACAATGTTGGCCAGAACGATATTCAACTGTGACAGAATATCGTTCTGGCCGCAGGAAATCTCACGGTGTTATTTTTTGCTGTTTTGTGTTGAACATTTATTTCGCATTTACTTATTTATTTTATAAAATATCGTTAATTTGGTTTGTAATTTACAGAAAGGTAATGGGATCGGGGGAAAATTTCTTTGGATTCAATGGACAGAGATTTTTTATACCTTCCACCATACATTGTATGGAGGGTATATTAAGCTGGTCATTCCAGTTGTAACTCATTGAAATAAAGATAGGAAGTTAAAATGTTGCACAGATCTGTCTTTTATCTGCAGGCAGGTCAAGTTCGAAGATGGGTTATAGCGGTCCACGACATCGTATAGCCCCTATATAACGCACCCCCGATATTCGGAATTTTGATGACTGTAGCCAATTATCAATGAAATTGATAATTAAAATCCACAAAAGGAGTTCCCTCTCAGTACTTTACCCCTAGGAAGAGCATTGTCTACATAGGGCCCACGATATCGTATATCCCCAATATAAATGGTGCCTCCCTATAATGTCGGTATTCTGATGATTTTACCTAAATTTTTCAAAGGAATTGTCTAAAAATCCATACTAGAAGTTCCTTCTAAGCACATTACCCCCTGAAAGACAAAAAGTGCAAGATCTTACAACGCAACAGTAAGAAAATAGACTCAAAAGGGCTAAAGAGTTGCTTCGCTTGGGCGAAAGTGGTGAACTGCCGAATTTGGTTTTCTCCGATGAGAAAACATTCGTTGTCCAGCAGTTTGTAAACAAACAAAATGATCGTGTTTACTTGCCAAAGAGGTTAGCTGGAAATATGCACCTTCGGTTGGCCGCCAGAACTCAAGCGCCGGCCATGGTGTTGTTGTGGGCCGCCATATCAGCAGATGATCGCTCTCCGCTAGTATTAATCGACCGTGACATCAGAATAAATGCCGAATATTATCGCGAAAATATTCTGTAATATTCGGAAAATATTAAAGCCTTGGGCACGCAAACATTTTGGACGCAGACCTTGGGCATCTTCCTGCTCAGCACACGCCTCCCAAGAATGGTTACAATATGAGGTTCCTCGCTTCATTTCCAGCGCACAATGGCCACCAAAATCTCCGGATACCAATCCTTTGGACTATTGTGTCTGGAGTATTTTAGAAAGCAAGGTTGGCTCTAAAATATACCAAAGTGTCGGTCACCTCAAGCAAGCTCTTCGCCGGGAATTGGCCAAAATACCGCAGAGCAACATTCGGGCAGGGTGTGACCAAATATATTCTAAAATTTGATGCTATTTCCGACATTATTTGCTTTCATTCAATAAAATTAAAAAAAAAAATTAAAAATTATGGTATTTGACTTTGTCGCAGTTTTTTTGTCTCACCCTGTATATATGCAACGGTACCCCCGATATTCGATATTTGGACGATTTTAGCGACATTATTCATCGGAGTTGTTTCAAATTTCATATTTAGGGTTCGTAATGGGAACTGCAGTCTATGACAGAAAATTGTCTATGCAGGTCCAGGTTATCGTATAGGCCCCATATATTAGTACCTCCCTATATTCGGTATTTTGATGATTTTTGATTATTCACCAGAGTTTTTTCAAATTTCGAATTTAGTGTTCGTAATGGGAATGACTGAAAATTGTCTAGGCAGGTCCACATCTTCGTATAGGCTCCACATATATCAGTACATCTCTATATTCGGTTTTTTTTTGACGCTTTTAGGTACAATATTCACCGAAATTGTTTGTAACTTCGTATTTATAGTTCCTAATAGGTACTACAGTCTGTGACAGAAAATTGTATATGTAGGTCCAGGTCTTCGTATAGCTCCGATATAACGGTACCTCCCTATATTCGTTATTTTGATGATTTTAGCGACATTATTCTCCAGAATTGTTTCAAATTTCGTATTTAGAGTTCGTAATGGGAACTACAGTCTATGACAGAAAATTGTCTATACAGTCCCAAGTCTTCGTATAGGCCCCATACACCAGTACCTCACTATATTCGGTATTTTGACGATTTTAGGTACTATATTTACCGAAATTGTTTGAAATTTCGTATTTGAAGCTTCTAATAGGTACTACAGCCTGTGACAGAAAATTGTCTATGCAGATCCAAATCTTGGTATAGGCCTGATATGAGGGTACGTCCCTATATTCGGTAATTTGATGATTTTAGCGACATTATTCACCGACATTCTTTCAAATTTGGTATTTGATGTTCGTAATGGGAATGACTGAAAATTGTTTATGCAGGTCCAGGTCTTCGTATAGGCCCACATATACATACAGTACATCCCTATATTCGGATTTTTGACGATTTTAGGTACAATATTCACTGAAATTGTTTGAAACTTCGTATTTGAAATTCGTAATATGTACTACAGCCTGTGGCAGAAATTTGTCTATGCAGGTCCACGTCTTCGTATAGCCCCCATATAACTGTACCTCCCGATATTCGGTATTTTGATGATTTTAGCTAGATTATTTACCGGATTTTTCTCAAGTTTCGTATTTGAATATTTTAATGGCTTATGACAAAAGTTGCCTATGCAGGTCCACGTCTTCGTATAGACCCCAAAATAACGGCTACATTCGGTATTTTTAAAATTTTAAGAGAATTTTTACCGAATTTCATTTATTTATTTATTTTTTTTTTTTTTTTTTTGAAATTTTCCAAATTCGTTCTAAATGGTCGAAGGTATTCAAAGTTCGGTCCGGCCGAACTTACTGCTTTACTTGTTTGTAATTACCTTAGCATAGAGAATTTTCGATCTTATTGCCAACGCAAATTTGCACTTTTTCAATATTTTTAAGTTTTAAGAACGCCAAATTCTCCATGTTTTTAATTTGAATTAAATTACTTTCTCCAAATCCTAAATTTTTAATTTAATATTTTCAAGGCTCCTTTTATGGTAATACCTTCCCTCAAACAAATTATTATTTCCACTAGAAACTTTAACAAGTAACACCCTCCCCTTCAAAATATCCCGACTCTATTAACTGCAAAACCATCCATTCAGAAATATTTCCTTGACATTTCCCACTGACTGAGTTTTGTAACCATAACCTTGACGATACAAATGCATGCCACTATGACCTGTTCGTAGAAAGCTTTAAAACGCTTGCTCGTGCTTGTCAAACATAAATACATAAAGTCGAATTTAATAAACAACAAGAACAAAACAAATAAAAAAACATAAACTTTAATTCAAAATTCTATTATGTGGCTGTTTGGATGTTGGATGCACTTTGAGAACCCTCTGCAATTAAAAACCAGTAAGGAAAGCTCAAAAGTCGGGCGGGGCCGACTATATGATACCCT
The DNA here is from genome assembly GCF_030504385.1 of Musca domestica. NCBI lineage: Eukaryota > Metazoa > Arthropoda > Insecta > Diptera > Muscidae > Musca > Musca domestica. Next base: position 16,706,853 of record NW_026712155.1, read on the forward strand.
ACACCACTATGCATATTTAGTAGAGCTCTCGTAAAAAGGTTTATACAGGGCATTTCAGAGCTCTATGAGATATTTGGTACAAAATCAAAATCTATCTAATTCTATCTAATTCTATAGCTATCTCTGAACCGGTTTTCTCCAAATTTTACGTATTAGCTTCTAGACTGAATTCGGTCTTATGTACGAAAATTCAGGTGATTTGGGCTGATATTGACCATTTAGTGCACATTTAACCCGAAATCGGATGAAGATATATATGGGAGCTATATCCAAATCTGAACCGATTTCGATAAAATTTAAAACAGCTGTTCCTGTGCTCCATCTAATACCTGGTACCAAATATCACGGTTGTGGAGTAAATATTACGAATGTATGGGACTAAAACACTAAATCGGATGAAACATATATATGGTTGCTATATCTATATCTGAACCGATTTTCACTAAATTTGATATACTTGCTTCTAGGCTGAATTTGGTCCGATGTACTAAAATTCAGTCCATTTGGACTTATATCGGCCATTTGGTGCACAATTAACCCGAAATCGGATGAAGATATATATGGGAGCTATATCCAAATCTGAACCGATTTCGATAAAATTACAAACAGGTATTTCTGGGCTGTATCTTATATCTGGTACCAAATATCATTCTTGTGGAGTGCATATTACGAATGTGAGAGGCTTAAACACCAAATCGGATAAAACATATATATGGGAGCTATAGCTGTTTCTGAACCGATTTTCTCCAAATTTGTTGTATTTGCTTTAAGGCTAATCTCGGTCACATGTGCCAAAATTCGGGCCATTTGGGCTGATATTGGCCATTTGGTGGTCAATTAACCCGAAATCGGATGAAGATATATATGGGAGCTATATCCAAATCTGAACCGATTTCGATAAAATTTAAAACAGCTATTTCTGTGCTCCATCTAATACCTGGTACCAAATATCACGGTTGTGGAGTGCATAGTAGGAATGTTAGGGACTTAAAGATCAAATCGGATGAAAGATATATATGGGAGCTATAGCTATATCTCAACCGATTTTCTCCAAATTTGATATACTTGCTTCTAGGCCGAACTCGGTTGGGTGTGCCAAAATTCAGGTAATTTGGACTGATAGTGGACATTTGGTGCTCATTTAACCCGAAATCGGATGAAGATATATATGGGAGCTATATCTAAATTTGATCCGATTCTCACCAATTTCAATAGGGTTCGTCCTTGGGCCAAAAAAAGATTGTTTGGAAAATTTCATCTCAATCGGATAATAAATGCGACCTGCATTTTGTTCACAAGAATACATGGACAGACGGACGGACGGACAGACGGACGGACATGCATAAATCGACTCAGAAAGTGATTCTATGAAGGTTCTCAAAAGTAACTATGGGTCTATCTCGTTTCCTTCTCCATGTTACAAACAAATGCACAAAGACATAATACCCTTACCACTATGTGGTGTAGGGTATAAAAAAAATAATAAAACAAGCTGCTCTTGCAGAGAGTCAGAAAAGACTGAGTTGTTTTTGTTGTTATTTTATTTTTTTATAATTTTTTGTATGTTCATTTAATAGTATTTACGCCTAGCATGGCAAAAAAAAACCCAGTCGAAAGTTTTAAATGCATTTTTTTCAAGTGCTTGCCGGATTGCAAGTGTATGCGATTTTTGTCGAACTTCTAGGGTAAACCATGTTAATGTTGGCCCATCACCCATGGCTTTTTTACAAAAAAGTTAATGTTGTTTGTTGGAAACAAAAACTTTGGTCATGAATAGGAGTTCAAAAACAACTGCAACAACAACAACAAATATGTGTAATAATTCCCTTTGAGCGGGGGGTGAAAAAATTACATTTTCTGATAGTGATTTCATGGCAATTATCCTTTGACCAATAAAAGCTTTTGAGAAAAAACAAGAATGAATCGTATGTTGAGAAAGTTGTAATAAAATCAATGAAGTGTTTGAAAGGAATTGGGGTGTGTCATGTGGAGTGCTTTTTGAATGGGGGTATTTACGTCATATACACCAAGAACTATTTTTGCAAATAGCCTTGGACTTACCACAAACCACATGTGCTTAAAATCATAAATTATGAAAGCCAACCAAAGCAATGAACAACTTTTTTAAAATTTGATATTAAAATACTCACAGATGTCTTTAAGAGTATAATATTGTATGCCTAAAAATATATGATAGAAACCCACACTTACGGACCTAAAAAATGACTTGAAATTATTCTTAAGATCCTTGAAAATATTTAAAAAATACTCGCTTATTAAGCTCCTGACCTGTTTAGATATATTCTTATAAAACTGCGCTTTTAATATTTCTTAAAAAAACACAAATTTAATAAAGGCCTTGGAATTATTCTTTAGAAATACAGGTTTGAAGACCTCATTGAGGCCTTGAGCATAATTTTTTGAAATACACGTTTGTAGACCTCATTGAGGCCTTGGAAATATTTTTTTGAAATACACGTTTGTAGGCCTCACTGATGCCTTGAAAATATTCTTTAGAAATACACGTTTGTAGACCTCATGTAGGCCTTCGAAATATTCTTTAGAAATACGCGTTTGTAGACCTCATTAGGGCCTTGGAAATATTCTTTATGAATACACGTTTGTAGATCTCATTGGGGCCTTGGAAATATTCTTCAGGAATATACGTTTCTAGACCTCATTGATGCCTTGGAAATATTTTTTAGAAATACACGTTTTTAGGCCTCACTGGTGGCTTTAAAATATTCCTTAGAAATAAACGTTTGTAGACCTCATGGAGGCCTTGAAAATATTCTTTAGGAATACACGTTTGTAGACCTCATTGAGGCCTTGAAAATATTCTTCAGGAATACACGTTTGTAGACCTCATTGAGGCCTTGGAAATATTTTTTTGAAATACGCGTTTGTAGACCTCATTAGAGCCTTGAAAATATTTTTTTTGAAATACACGTTTGTAGACCTCATGGAGGCCTACGAAATATTCTTTAGAAATAAACGTTTTTAGGCCTCACTTATGCCTTGAAAATATTCTTCAGGAATATACGTTTCTAGACCTCATTGAGGCCTTGGAAACATTTTTTAGAAATACACGTTTGTAGGCCTCGCTGGTGGCTTTAAAATATTCCTTAGAAATAAACGTTTGTAGACCTCATTGAAAATATTCTTTAGATTGTAGACCTCATTGATGCCTTGAAAATATTCTTTAGAAATACACGTTTGTAGACCTCATGGAGGCCTTCGAAATATTCTTTAGAAATACGCGTGTGTAGACCTCATTAGGGCCTTGGAAATATTCTTTAGAAATACACGTTTGTAGGCCTCACTGATGCCTTGAAAATATTCTTTAGGAATACACGTTTGTAGACCTCATTGAGGCCTTGGAAATATTTTTTAGAAATACACGTTTGTAGACCTCATTGAGGCCTTGGATATATTTTTTAGAAATACACGTTTGTAGGCTTCACTGATGCATTGGAAATATTCTCTAAAAATCCACTATTACAAACCTTGCAAAAGCTTAAAAAATCCACGATAATAAACTTTACAAAAGCTTTGAAAATATTCTATAAAAATCCACGCTTATAAACCTTGCAAAGGCTTTGAAAAAAAATATTCTTTAAAATCCTCGCTTATAAACCTTGCAAAGGCTTTGAAAATGTTCTCTAAAAATCCACGACTCTAAGAATCCATTCTCTAAAAATCCACCACTCTTAAAAAAAAAATATTCTTAAAAATGCACTGTTAGAAGTGGAGTCCATGCTTAAGTACCTTTGAGGAACCTTAAAATTTGTAAACATCCATGATTAAAGAGCTTTTTAGGACCTTAAAAAAAGTGGTTGAAACCCTTTTTTAAAATCACAGTTTAGTAGATCTTTAAAATATTCTTTAAAAATCCACGCTTTAAAGCCCCTGAGAGCCTTGAAAATATTCCCTAAAAATCCACGCTTAAAATCCACTGAGAGCCTTGAAAATATTCTTTAAAAATCCACGCTTTAAAGCCCCTGAGAGCCTTGAAAATATTCCCTAAAAATCCACGCTTAAAATCCACTGAGAGCCTTGAAAATATTCGTAAAAAAATCCACGCTTAAAAAACTCATGAGGGCCTCGGTATAATTCTTTAGTAATCCACTCTGATAAAAAGACATGAGAGCCCTGAAAATGTTCCCAAAAATCCACGCTTCAAAAACTCTTGAGAGTCGCAGAATAATCCTTTAAAAAATCATGTTTAAAGATCTTATAAGGGTCTAAGAATAATTCTTTAAAAAAATGTATTGAGGTCACCTGAAACATTCTAAAAAATATTGTAGAAGCTCATAAGGGTCTCGAAAAAAATCTAAAAAAAATCCACCTTTACAAGGTAAAGAGGGTCTCAAGAAAAATAAAAAAATCCACCTTTGAGAGCTCAAGAGGATCTCGGAAATATTCTTTAAAAATCCACGCTGAGAAAAACTTATAAAGGCCCCCTTACAAAACTTATGAAGGCTTTGGAAATATTCTTAAAATTCACTCTTGAAAAGCTTTGGAAATATTCGATAAAAATCCACTGTTAGAAGGTCATGAAAACCCTTTAAAATCCCTCGTTTGCAAAGTTCATGGAAGCTTTGGAATTATCCTTTAAAATATATGCTTAGGGAGGTTATGAATTTATTTTTAAAAATTCACTGCAGACTTAGAGCTTTAAATACACACAGGGGGTCCCCATCTTCAAAAATCTACTACGCCCATAGGCCTTCAAATATTATGAATAAAAGCACGCTAAGGGAAGCCACAAAACCCTTCCAAATTAAAAAAAAACAAAACTTTAAGATTAGGACGCAATGAGGATCTCCAAAATATTCCTTAAAAATCCACGATTAGGCTCCTAAGATATGTCACCCTATCTTGAAATTATTCTGTCAAGCTTCGCAACCCTATTAAGGCTAACAAAATGAAAAGAATCGAGTTTAAGGACCCCATTAGGGCCATGGAGGCCTCCATAATTGTCCTTATCTTCAAAATAGACCTGGAAATATCTTTTAAAATATACGCTTAGGGAGGTTATGAATTTATTTTTAAAAATTCACTTGAGACTTAGAACTGTAAATCCACACTTGGGGTCCCCATCTTCAAAAAAGTACCTGAAATCCAAGTTCGTATGGAACTCAACAAGTCCGTAATAATAAAAGTTTATCGAGCTCATGATGATCTTATTAATGTTATCTATGGAGTTCATTTTGGAGTCCTCATGAGGGCCTTACAAATATTCTTTATAAAACTCATTGAATCCTTAAAAATATCCTTTAAAACCTCACACATACGATCTCTCACTGTCCTTAATTAAAAAAATTTAAATCCCTGAATATACAGTTCATTAAGACCATTGGATTATTTCCTATCCCCGTTTTACACTAGTTTTGCATATTTAAAGAAAAAATCTCTCCCTTAATGACAGTTCATCCCGACTAATCGAAAAAAAAAAAACAAAGATTTATTTTCCAATTGCCATTCTCCCTCACCATCTTACCCTATGCCATATTTACACCCCAACCCTCTCTTCAATAAGTACCTCTAAGTCAAGCATAAAATGTCAAAAGCACACATTAATCTTTATCCCCTATAACCATTTTTTTCTCGTTCTCCTCTGATTTGTTGTTCATTTTTTGTTCTCTTTTTCTTCTCTTGCTTTCATTACAGTTTAACAAATATATCATCAATGGAAGCCGTCAATGTGGCTGCCTCAGCAGATGAACACTATGATCTTTATGGTCAACTGGCTACAGCAGCGGCAGCTTCGGCAGCAACAGCATCATCAGCATCACAAAATACTACTAATCTCCAGCTACTACCTCAGTCGAATAAACGTTTACAAAAACTCAAAAAGCTTAAGATACGAGAGATACAATCCTTGGCATTAGAGGGTGGCGATACGGGACGGGGTTATTGCTCATGTGATGAACAATGGACTGGTTCGACGATATCATCGACCCCATCATCGCCAACATCACCGGCCAACTCGACATCGCCATTGCCATTAAATGCAGCAGCAACAACAATGGTCGCATCTGCATCTGGGTTAGGAAAAAGTGACACAGGCAAAAGCAACAACACCACGAATAGTGAAGCCCATGAAAAGACTTCCGTAACAGGAAGTGGAACAAATGAAACGACCAACGGATGTGACTATAATAGGACAAACAAACATCAGCCATTCAATGCTACAGCAGCATCATCATCAGTAAGCCTATCAAATCTACAGCCCCTCCATTCGTATCAGCAACAACTTCATCACCACCACCCCCACTCTCACCCACACCCGCACCACCACCATCATCATCATCCCGACGACGATGACGACCATCATCCGCTCTCACCACTGACAATATCCAGCGATTATGAAACGAAATCCAATGTAACGTCGACAGTGGATAAAGTTAATGAAACCAAGTTTATGGTGCCATCCTCATCAGCATCGCCATCCTCATCAGCATCGGCATCCACGAATGCAACAACAGCGTCAGGTAGCCTAAAAACCATAACGTTAAGGCGTAATCCTATTGGAACGAAGGCAACTGCAGCAGCAACATCCTCGTCATCATCATCGACAAGACTAAAACAACAGCACCATGTACGCTTTTCCGATGAGAAAAATTTCTCTGATTAAAATGAGGACATCGGCGTTAAAAGGGCCATACAAATTGGGGTTAATGGACGAGGGTGGTGTGGCGGACATTGATAAACAAAAAACTATTTTTTTAAAGCCACGATTGTGGAGGTTGAGAGAGCCTTGGAAATGCCCTCTTAAAATTTAGGTTTATGGAGCTTGGGAAAGGTCTGAATATACCCTTAAAAATTCAATTTTCTAGAACTCATGGGAGCTTTTGAGACGAACTTCATGGGTCCTCGTTAGTGGAGCTCCTCGAGACGTTTGTATCATTTTCTAAAAGTCCATGCTTAAGGACCTTTTTAGGACCTTTAAATATTATTTAGAAGTCTACGCTTAAGGAACTCTTTAGGACCTTTAAAACATGATTTAGGAGTACACGCTTAAGGAGCTTTTTAAGACCTTAAAAATATTATTTAAAAGTCTAAGCTTAAAGAACTTTTTTCACCTTTAAAATATTTTTCAAAAATCTGCGTTTAAGGAGTTTTTGTGGGCTTTTAAAATATTCTTTAAAATTCCAAGCTTAAGGAGGTTTTGAGGATCTTTAAAATATTCTTTAAAAACCACGTTTAAAACTCCGGAGAGCCTTGAAAATATTCTTAAAAAACCACGCTCATGAGAGCCTTGGAAATATTCCTTAAAAATCCAAGCTTAAAACCCCTGAGAGCCTTGAAAATATTTGTAAAAAATCCACGCTTAAATAACTAATCAGGGCCCCGAAATAATTCTTTAAAAATTCACTCTGTGAAAAACTCATGAGAATGTCTAGAAAATGTTCTCAAAAATTCACGCTTAAAAATCTCATGAGCGTCTCAGAATAATCCTTTAAATAAGTATGCTTAAAAATCTTATAAGGCTTCGGAATATTTTTTTAAAAATCAAAAAAAAATCCACCTTTACAAGCTCAAGAGGGTCTCGAAAAAATCTAAAAAATCCACCTTTACAAGCTCAAGAGGGTCTCGAAAAAATCTAAAAAATCCAACTTTAAGAGCTCCTGAGGATCTCGGAAATATTCTTTAAAAATCCGCGCTGAGAAAAACTCATAAAGGCCCTGAAAATTTTCTCTAAAATCCACGCTTAAAAAGGGGTCTCAGAATAGTTCTTTAAAAATTCATGCTTAAAAATCTTATGAGGGTCTAGAAATAATTCTTTAAAAATCCACATTTAAAAAGCTCATGAGGGTCTTAGAATATGTTTTTAAAAATCCACCTATAAAAATCTCATGAGCCTTTCGGCTTGAAGAATCTTCGTTTAGGTAACTTTTAAAAATAACTAAAAACTTTTTATGTCGCCTTGGAAAGCTCTGTAAGTCTTCTTTAATATTTATATAGCTTTTGAAGGCTCTAAAAGATTACTTAGAAGCTCTGGAAGTTGTTGTAAAACATCCTTGTTTATGAAACCCAAAAATCCTAGTTTTGTGAAACCCTCTGGAAATAATTCTCAAAAATTCGTTCTTTTTAAAGGACTGAAAATATTTTTGAAATGCCCATTGTTTAAAAGCTATATAAAAAATTCTCGTTTATGGGACCCACAAAGCTTTTGAAAATATTTATGAAAATTCATGTTTAAGGATTTTAAAAGCTCCGGAATTCCCTAAAAATCCTTATTTTTTGTAGCTCTTGAAATCTCTGGAATTTTAGTGAAGCTCTTGAAGCCTCTGAAAATTTCCTAAGAAGTTTCTCTGGAAATTTACTATAAAAATCTACATTTATGGGCCTTTTTTAAAAGCTCTGGAAATTGACTTTAAAATCCATGTTTATGGGTCTTTGAAAAGCTCTGGAAACTGACTTTAAAAATCCACGTTAACGGGTTTTTGAAAAGCTCTGGAAATTGACTTTAAAAATCCACGAAAAGCTCTTAAAATTTACTTTAAAAATCCTCGTTTATTGAGCTTTGAAAAACTCTGGAAATTTACTTCGAAAATCCACGTTAATGGGGCTTTTAAAGGCTCTGGAAATTTACCTATAAAACTCCACGTTTATGGGGTTTTTAAAAGCTTTGAAAATTTACCTATGAAACTCCACGTTTATGGGGTTTTTAAAAGCTCTGGAAATGTATTTCAATAATCCACGTTTATGGGGCTTTAAAAAGCTGTGGGAATTCACTTTAAAATCCATGTTTATGGGGCTATTTTAAAAGCTCTGGAAATTTACTTTAAAAATTCACGTTTATGGGGCTTTTGAAAGCTCTGGAAATTTACTTTGAAAACCCACGTCAATGAGGGTTTTGAAAGCTCTAGAAATTTACATTGAAACCCCACGTTTATGGGGCTTTTAAAAGCTCTGGAAATTTACTTTGGAAATTCACGTTTATGGGACTTTTTTAAAAGCTCTGGAAATTTACTTTAAAAATCCACATTTATAGAACTTTTGAAAGCTCTCTTTGAAAATTACTTTAAACATCCACATTTATGGGTCTATTGAAAGCTCTAGGAATTTACTTTAAAAATCTACTTTTTTGGGCCTTTTGAAAGCTTTTAAAAGCTCTGGAAATTTACTACTTTTAAAAGCATCAATTTTTTTTTTCTAGAAAAAATATTTCTTAGCTTTTGAAAATTCTGGAGCATTTATGCTGTCCTTGAAGGCTCGGAAATTTTCCTTAAAATCCCTGGAAATTCGCTTAAAAAATCACGTTTATGCGACTTTTTAACATATATTTATGGAGCTTTTGAAAGCTTTGAAAATATTCTTAAATTTGGCTTTTGAAAGCTTTATGTGCTTTTAAAAGCTCAGAAAAATCTTTAAAACCCTTGTTGGCTTTCGAAAGTTGTTAAAAATCCATTTTTAGGTGCCTTTCTAAAAATATTCCTAAAAATATATAATTGTGCTTTTTGAAAGCTCTAGAAATATTCTTAAAAAACAACTTCAAAAAACTTCAAATTCTAGCTTAAAAGCTTTAAAACATATATTCTTTAAAATCTAAGTTAATGGTACATTTAAAAGCTTAATGCGGCTTTTAAAAACTCAGGGAACAGTCTTTAAAACCCTAGTTAGATTTTTTTAATATTCGGTAAAATAGACGTTTATGATGCTTTCGAAAGTTGTTAAAAATCCATGTTTAGTTGCCTTTGTAGAAATATTCCTGAAAATCTATAATTGTTCTTTTTGAAAACTCTAGAAATATTCTTAAAAAATCAACTTCAAAAACTATTATTTTGAAAACTTTAGACATATTTTTTTCAAAATTCGAGCTTAAAAGCTTTAAAACATATATTCTTTAAAATCCAAGTTAATGTGGCATTTAAAAGCTTTATGCGGCTTTGAAAACCTCAGGGAATAGTCTTTTAACCCCTTGTTGGATTTTTTATTATTCAGTAAAATAAACGTTTATGATGCTTTCAAAAGTTGTTGAAAATCCATGTTTAGATGCCTTTGTGGAAATATTCCTGAAAATCTATAATTGTTCTTTTTGAAATTATTCGGTAAAATAGAAATTTATGATGCTTGGAAGCTGTTATACAAGTTTAGGTGCCTCTGAAATCCTGAAAATCTATAATTGTGGTTTTTGAAAGCTCTTGAAATATACTTCAAAAATCTGGTTCAAGAAACTATTAAAAACCTTCAAAATATTCTTAAAAACTTTTCGTTGTTGGGACTCTCGAAGGCTCCAAAAATATTACTATAATCCAAGTTTACAGGGTCCTTAAAGGCCCTGAAATTATTTTTTAAAACCTCGTTTAGGGATAGGTTTGAAGGCCCAGAACTAGTATTTAAAACTCTTCGTTCATAAACCGCTTAAAGCTTTCCTTAATCGATTAACTGAGCTTTCCAAATCTCTCATCCTTAAAACTGCCAAAAAAAATTATTTCCACTGACCTCAATTCACCTAGTTTTATAAAATGACAACAATTTATGAAAACTTTAATTAGTTCCTGTGATGTACAGTCACTCTCCTCCCCACCCTTTCTACCACAAACGTCCATAACCCCAGGCCAATACAAGAGAACATCACCTCCCCACCAAAAAGTCACCGCAAACAACTCTTAATGACATCTAATTATCTAGTTGCGAACACTATGGAACACCAACAACAACAACAATAGAAGTAGTAGTAATACCAAAAACAACAACACAACAAATTTTATACATATATATATACAGTGTCAAAAGCCGATTTGAAGAACACCCAAAATCTGATTACAATAATTAACATAAATTCAGGTTTTTTCCATGCCAGGTATTGTTAAGTGAGGCAAAAGGCTTCCATTGTGAATTATGGAAAAGTTTTGTGAAATTTGGAGAAAAAAAAACCCACGAGGTTAACGACAACGTTTGTGTGTTTGTTTGTAGTTTGTGACCTAGTAACTGATGAGAGAGTAAAAGTTTGGTTTTCTGGGTGACAATTCCCCAAACCAATTACATGTGAATATCCTTAGTTTTAAACTCAAATCAGGAGACACAATATCGTAGAACAAGGATTTTGGAATGTAGTCACATTCGATGACACACACACACACACAAATTATAACAAAAACTCACAAACTTTGGCGGAAATGGCGAAAGATCGCAGAGAAAAAAAACGGAAAAGGAAATGAGAAAAGAAAAAAGAAATCCCATTAATCTGTTGTGACAACTAAAGGACGGTTTAACCGATTTCCTATTTGGGAAAAATAGACATATGGTATACACGCACACCCATACAGACAAGGCAAGCATACATTTTTGATATCTACTATGTTTTGTGTGTGTGCGTTTGAAAAACAAAACTAAAAATATGAAAATAATTCAAAACAACAGAGAAAAAAGAAAACAAAAAAACAAACTCTTAGACTGCACCCCCTATTCAAACTATTATTAAAAAAAAGAAAAGAAAAAAATATATGGAATATTAATATATGTAATAATAGATTTTTTATATATGTACGGATGTAAATATTAAATAAATAAATATATAAATTAGCGTAATTAGTAAGAATTGTGTTAAGTTGTAATTATTAGCATATAACGACTTGTAATTATTCCAAATTTCTATCCCAAGGGGAAATCTAATTTAAGTTGTGATTTACTTTTTTTAAACTTCAACTTTTATATATGTGTGTGTGCTATGCTAAGGAAAATAAACAAAAAAAAAAATGAAAAAATATTATTATAGATATTATTATAGTAAAGAAATGTTGTTTTTAAACTAGTCAATATAAATATAAAGATAGATTAATGAAAAAAAAAATTGAAATAAGGAATATTATAAAAGGACATATAGAGAATAAGTTAGGGAAATATACATACATATATGCATTAAAAAATAGGTTATGAAAGAGACACCCTTTCCAGTGGAACATTACAATTTTATTATTATTATTATTTTTATTTATTTAAATTCTAAAAAAATATTCATTGCAGCTAACAAAAAATACTTCTTTTTTTAAAAATTTCCCGATATTAGATATTTTTTTATGTCTTTAATATATTAAGGAAAGATCCTCAATCATGGAAGTGATACTTTTTTACTAGATTTTAAATTTTTCCTAAAAAAACCCAAATAGGACTCTTAAAACAATTCATGATTTTTGAGAAGTCTACATAATTTTCTATAAATATCCCTATTTTTTTTTTTTTTTTTTTTTTGAAAAAAAAAACCATACTTAAGTCATATTATCCTTGAAAATCCTTAAAATGTCCTTTAACATTTTCAAAAAAAAAAAAAATAGATTGGTGGAAAGTATCATTGGAGCTGAAGACAGAAGGAAAAATATTCGTACAAAATTTTCAAATATAATTCGTCAAAATTCTTAAAACTGTCCCTCAATATAATTTTCTATTAAAAATTCTTAAAAAAAAATCTGACAAAAATACGAATATTGGAATTAAAATATTCTTGAAAATCCTCAAAATGTCCTTTAACATTTTCGAAAAAAATAGAATGTTGGAAAATATTATTGAAGGTGAAGACAGGCGGAAAAATATACGCTCAAACATTTTCAAATAGAATTCGTCATAATTCTTAAAACTCTCCCTCAACATAATTTTCTATAAAAACTCCTTTGAAAAAATTCTGACAAAAATACGATTTTTGAAATTAAAATATCCCTGAACATTCTCAAAATGACCTTTAACATTTTCCAAAAAAACAAAATAGATTGCTAGATTCAAAAAATCTGTTAAAATTTCCTCTAAAAATCCACGACCACTTAATTCAAAATAAAGATAAAAATTCTTTAAAAATCCATAAATATTGGGATCAATATATCCATGAAATTTCTCTTTAAATATTCACACTTATGTCGAATCCTTAAAAATATCCCTTAAAAATCTCCTATCATAGATCAAAGGATACAAAAATCTTGATAAAAAAATTATCGAGAATAAAGCAAATATTTCCTTAAGAAATCTTCGAATGTTGAGGTGAAAATATCCTTTCGGATTTTCCTTTTCTGCCAATAGAATGTCCTTGAGATTCTTCCTTAACCATGAATTGAATTTCCTCTTTAAAAATACGGTGGTTATTGACAGGCTATTCTTGGTAAGGGAAGACCATGAAATCTTTCCTTAAAAATCCACGATTACTGGTAACAGGATGTCCTTGAATGCCTATGTCAATATCCACGAGTGTTATTGCAAGAGCATGTCCTTGAAATAAGAAAATAAAAGCCCAAATAAAAGTCCAAGACCTTAAAGTCCTCTATGGACAATAGAAAACCTTAAGGTCCTCTATGGACAATAGAAGACCTTAAGGTCTGCTATGGACAATAGAAGTCCCTGAGGTCCTCTAAGGACAATAGAAGTCCCTGAGGTCCTCTAAGGACAATAGAAGACCTCGAGGTCCTCTATAGACAATAGAAAACCTCAAGCTCCTCTATGGACAATGGAAGACCTTAAGGTTCTCTATGGACAATAAAAGGCCTCAAGATCCTCTATGGACAATAGAAGACCTCAAGATCCTCTATCGGTAATAGAAAACCTGGAGGTCCTCTATAGATAATAGAAGACCTCGAGGTCCTCTATGGATAATAGAAGACTTTAAGGTCTCCTATGGACAATAGAAGACATAATGGTCATCTATTGAAAATAGAAGACCTAAGGGTCCTCTATGGGCAGTAGGAGGCTTCTATGGGCAATAGAAGACCTCAAGCTCTTCTATGGACAAGAGAAGACCTGAAGCTCTTCTATTGGAAATATAAGTCCTGAAGCTCTTCTATTGGAAATAGAAGACCTGAAGCTCTTCTGTTGGAAAAAGGAGGCCCCAAGTCTTTTCTATTGGAAATAGAAAGCCTCAAGTCTCTTCTATTGAAATAGAATACCTGAAGCTCTTCTACTGAAAATAGAAGTCCGAAGCTCCTCTACCTGAAGAAAAATATGACCTGAAGCTCTTATATTGGAAATAGAAGGTCTGAAGCTCATTTATTGGAAATAGAAAACCTGAAGCTCTTTCTTTGGAAAAAGAAGACCTGAAAATCTTCTTTTAAAAATAGAAGATCTGAAGCTCTTCTATTGGATATGGAAGGTCTGAAGCTCTTCTATTGAAAATAAAAGACCTCAAGGCTCTTCTATTGAAAATGGACGACCTGAAGCTCTTCTATTGGAACTAGAAGACCTCAAGGCTCTTCTATTGAAAATAAAAGATCTCAAGGCTCTTTTATTGAAAATAGAAGATCTCAAGGCTCTTCTATTGAAAATAGAAGAACTCAAGGCTCTTCTATTGAAAATCATCTGGGATCATATGTTATCCATAGCAGAGTCTGGGATCATATTATCCATAGAAGAGTCTGGGATCGTCTATTGTCTATAGACGAGCTATTGAAAATAGAAGATCTCAAGGATTTTCTATTGAAAATAGAACCCCTTAAGATATTCTGTTGAAAATAGAAGACCTCATGGCTCTTCTATTGAAAATAGAAGACCTCAATGGCCTTGTATTGAAAATAGAAGACCTTAACCTCTTCTATTAAAAATAGAAGACCTCAAGGCTCTTCTATTGAAAAAAAGAGACCTCAAGGCTCTTCTATTGAAAATAGAAAACTTCAAGGCTCTTCTATTGAAAATAAAAGACCTCAAGGCTCTTCTATTGAAAATAGAAGACCTCTAGGCTCTTCTATTGAAAATAGAAGACCTAAAGGCTCGTCTATTAAAAATAGAAGACCTCATGTTCTTCTATTGAAAATAGAAGACCTCAAGTTCTTCTGTGGACAATATATGATCCCAGGACCTTCTATGGATAATAGATGATCCCAGGTGATTCCTAGGTCTTCTGTAGATAATAGATCATTTCTATATACATATTTTATAGGTCTTTTTTATAGGCCTATAGGATCTTCTTCAGAAGATCATTACAAAAAAAATTCATCTGAAAAAAGCCTAATAAAGTCTATGATTTATTTCAAATCATTCCCTTAGCTGCAATTATAAATTAATTTCTTCTTTTTTTAAATACCAAAAAAAATCTTTTTTTTTTCCTGAAAAAATAATTACAACAACAACTGATATTAATAATAAAAAAAAACATCTGTATTTATTTTCACTGTAATTATTTTACAAAAATTAAAGGTAGTTTTTTAGCCCTTAAGACAATTAAAACCAACTGAAATGAATCCTGTATTTCCTACAAAAATCATAAAATATAAAATTAAGATAAGAAAAATAATTTTTATTATTTGTGTAGTAGAAATTGAAAAACAAAACTCTTTTACATAAATAACAAAACATACTCATAATTGTTGTGGCACAAACGTTGGGCGCCATTTCACATTATGTTTAGATTGATATACATGTGTGTGTAAATAATGAAATATGAAACTGTTATATATTTATATTAAGATAATTGTAGAAAAAAACTAAATGGTATATTATATAAGTGAAACTTCCCCCCCCCCCTTGTATCTATATGAAATAAAAATAGGAAATCTTAAATTAAAAAACCTAACCAAATAAATTTGCGAAAATATTCAAAACTAGTGGTAAGAATTTAGCAAAAGAAAAAAACTGTTTAAAAAACAAACAAAAAATTAGAATAAACTACATCCACATGTTAAACACAAAACCCAAGGAAAAACAAAAAAAAATGAAAAAAATATTTTCTAAAAAAAAATAAATATTGAAAATAAATAAGTCTCACATAGTTAAATATTGAAAAAAAATGAAATAATGAAAAAAACCAAACATAAAATGGAAAATCTATTGTATAACATTCTAAGCCATATTTATATTAAACAAAACAGTAGTTATTTTGTTATATAAAATATTAAGTTTTATACTAATTTCCCCCCTTCTCAACTCCTACTTCACACACAGCATTTATGACAACCATCAAAACCAAATTCAACAACAACGTAAATGAAATGCTCAATTATATTTTAACGCATCTACAAATTCAATCACTCATACATTCAAACATATACATGCAAATATACATATATATTTATTCATCATACTCATATTTAATTGTTAATATTAAAACAAAAAACATTTGTTCAAATTTGATTTTACAATCAAAAAAAGAAAACATGCAACTAATTATTATATACAAAACAAAAACAACAACAAAAACGCATACTTGCATACATAATACAATTCAAATATTATACAAAACAGACATAATAAAAACCCCCATACCATTTAGGATAATAAGTTCGAATAACAAAGTTATAGTTAATAATAAATACAAAAAAATATATATACATAATAATAGAACCGATGATGACAATGTGAAAATGAATGAAAAAAAAACAGAAAAACTGAAAAACTGAAAAACGAACATGAATACTAAAATAGTGAAATGAAAATAAATAAAAAAAGAATTATAAACCAAATTAATGATAAATGTTTTATTTTTCTGCTGGGCACACATGGAGAGGGGAGATCTCTAAAAAGAGGTGGGCGAGAAGGGGATCAAGAGAAGAGAGGGTATTTTTACAAACTTAGACCTAAACTGTCACATAATTTGTTTACAATCTATTTGAAGGAAGTTTCCCATTTGCTAAGGCTATTGGACGATAAAATCAACCCGATTTTTGGTTAAGGAAATCTTTAAATAAGGATTTTTTATATGACCTAAACTAGAAGATGTAAATTTTCCGTTTTCAAATCAAATAATTTTAAATCTCTAAATTTTATAAACGACATTGTGCGAAAAGTGTACATTCTGATACACCCTGTTGTTAATGTAGCCGCATTATCGACAAATTGGTTTATATATTCCATGTATATGTGGCGCCATCTAGTGACAAATAGTAGAGAATATTTATCAACAATGTTCGATTATTAAGTAACGTATCGTACAATTCATTAACATCTCATTTAAAGAAAAAATACAAGTAGTCGCGTCGACATAGCTGATGGGACAATGAGCTGGTAGTTTGTAAAGATATAATTTTTGAAATTTGTAAAAATTATTGAAAAATGCATATTATAACAACATCCGATTGGTGTCGTATAAGAAAAACAAATTTTAAAAATGTTGAATGTTAACAACAGTTGATTCATCTACCTGAACAGTGTGAGATGAAAAATCTGCAAGCAACTTCAGACTGCTGTCATTTCTAAGCCACACGTCCGACAGGTGTTAAATTTATTCCAGTGACAACTAATTATATTGTTTGCAAGCGTACAAAAGAATTTTGGTGAGAATTTTTCAGAATAAAAGTTATTCGTTATGGAATTCAAGCGTTATAGTGTGATTTCTTTATATCTGGAAAACCACAAATGGCTGAATAACTCTTTTTTGTACCATCGCTCGTTACCGTGATACTGGTAGCGTAGCCAGACGTCAAGGAAGTGGACGAATGAAAACAGCAACATCAGCAGAAATGGATCGAAAAGAAAAGAAGCGACTTGATCGAAACCCGAGTCGCAATGGCCAAAAGATGGATCGTGAGCTGAACATATCGCAATATTCCATTCGGCAAATATTGAAATATAAGCTCGGGGTAAAGCCATTTAAATTCCAAAAAGTGTAAGAACTTACACCGCAACATAAAGAACAGAAAATATACTCAAAAGAGCTAAAGAGTTGCTTCGTTTGGCCGAAAGCGGTGAACTGCCGAATTTGGTTCGTAATCCAGCAGTTTCTAAACAAACAAAATTATCGTGTTTATTTGCCAAAGAGGTCAGCTGAAAATGTACACCTTCGATTGACCACCAGAACTCAAGCGCCGGCCATGCTGATGGTGTGGGCCGCCATAACAGTCGGTGATCGCTCTCCGCTCGTATTAATCGACCGTGACATCAGAATAAATGGCGAAAATATTCCGGAGGGTGTATAAAAGCCTTGGACACGCAAACTTTTTGACAGCAGACCTTGGACATTTCAACTGGTCTCAGCACCATCGCACTCAGAACGCACCACCCAAGAATGGTTACAAAATGAGGTTCCTCGATTCATTTTTAGCGCACAATGGCCACCAAAATTTCCGGATACCAGTCCGTTGGACTATTGTGCCTGAAGTATTTTGGAAAGCAAGGTTAGTACTAAAAAATACCAAAGTGTCGATCGCCACAAGCAAGCGCTTAACCGGGAATGGGCCAATCTACCGCAGAGCAATATTCGGGCAGCGTGTGACGGTTTCATTGGCCATAATTCGTGCCAAAGGTGACCAATTCAAACAAATCTAAACTAATTCTAAAATCTGAGGCTATTTCCGACATTTTAGCTTTCATTCAATAAAATTAAAATAAAATATGTAAAACTGATGGCGTTTGACTTTTTTGCAGTTTTTTTATCTCACCCTATCCTAGTCCGAAATTTTTCTAAAGTGTAGAAAAAGGGGTAACTTGCCACGTCTAAACTTTTGAGACGCCGACATAAGTTTCGTCTGTGTTTAGCTCTACTTTTGTAATCTGCAATACAGTTGTCCTCTATATTTAGCTCATCTGCCCCATAATAAATGAAAATATTGAAAAATTGTCGCGTAGTGTAAT
This sequence comes from Musca domestica, assembly GCF_030504385.1. Taxonomy (NCBI): domain Eukaryota; kingdom Metazoa; phylum Arthropoda; class Insecta; order Diptera; family Muscidae; genus Musca; species Musca domestica. The sequence continues at coordinate 16,725,342 of NW_026712155.1, forward strand.
TTGAAAGTATAATCGTATTCGCAAAGTGTGTTGTTAAAAAGTATGGTCGTATTCGCAAAGTGTACTGTTAGAAAGTATGGTCGTATTCGCAAAGTGTCTTATTAAAAATATGGTCGTGATCGCAAAGTGTCTGTTGAAAGGTATAGCCGTATTCGCAAAGTGTCTTCTTAGAAAGTATGGTCGTATTCGCAATGCGTCTTATACTTTGAAAATGTCCAGTTGGTCCTTGAAAAATATAACTTAAAAATGCATGTTGTTCCTTGAAAACATTAAAAAACACGTCTCGAGGTCCTTCAAAAAATATTCTTAAAAAACACGTTTGATAAATTCATCCTTGAATAACATTCTTAAAAAATACACGTTTAATAAAATGTTATTCCTTGAAAAATAGTTTTTAAAAAATTCCTGCCTAACCCATATTTTGGAAAAAGGACCCAGAAGCTTGAGGGTTAAGATTGTAAAAAAATGACGTCGATATATGTGTCTTCTATTGCTACTCTCAGTATCTGTGGATTTTTTGTGTTGCAAACAAGCAGCCAGAGAATTCTTCTCTTTGCATCTCTGCAATCTCGAGTGGATTTTCAAACCTAATCCGATATACAATAATTTTTCATTCAACATTTTCAATTCCAAAATCAGTTTGACAGTTCATTGTCCAGCAGCAGTGTCGATGCGATCATCTATATTCTTCTACCATGATACAAATACATTATGATAAAAGGCGTGAGTATGAACATGGCACTAGTGTTGCTTATGTTTGCTCTTCAAACAGAAACATCGTCTTCTACTGACTACTAGATGTCACTGAAATAATGTTGATAATGGCGTAAAATACGAAAGGGAAACAGTAGATAATGCAGTTTTTTATAAAGCTCTCAAATTGAAATTAAAAAAACAAAATTGCTGGGGGATTCTGGTACCATTCAACCCGGGAAGTTATTGTAGTAAATTCACGACAAATTTTATTAAATATAACAAACACTTACCTCATTGTAGTTCTCCTCATTTGAATAAAAAAACCAACACTCATTGCTTTATAAAAATACATGTTAATTATTGTTGTTTATTTTTTGTTTATTGTATTTTAAGCGAAGAAAAATAATAGAAACAATGGTAACAACAAACAAAGGTTTTTAGAAATTTTCTGTTAAAATCGTAACAAATACAATTTAAATATTTGCGCTTATTTACACTGAAGTAAATTAGAAGAAGAAATGTTTTGTTTAGTTAATATTTTTTGCATTTTGTTGTTGTTGGAAAAATATTGTCCTTTTAACTTGAGAGTTATTAGTTTTTTTTTTCGTTTTTCTTTGTATAGATTGTTTATATAAAAATTGACAGGGGTTGTTGATGATTTGGGGATGTTGGGTAAGCTTATAAAAATGTTTGTTTTTTTACAATTTATATTTATTTTTTATTTTTTTTTATTAAAAAAAACATTAAAACAAAAAAACTAATTGGCCTCAGTTGTGTAGAAAAGTGAGTTTATCATATACTTTGGCGACGGCGGCTGGCTACTACTGCTATTGCTGGGCAATGGGCGTGGCTGTATTGACATTCGTTGTTGGCACACCTCCACCATGTTGTTTGTTAAGCTCCTCGGCCGATATGAACTCAATGGCGGCTGAATTGATGCAATAACGTTTACGTGTTGGCTTCGGTCCATCCTCGAATACATGGCCCATGTGGGCGTTGCAACGGGCGCAGCGTACCTCTGTGCGTATGCGTTCTGGATGTTTAATTAGTAGTAAAATATTACCCCCTTTTAGTATTGGCATTTTTTTTTGGATTTAGCAAAGAATTTGTTTTTTTTTTTGCGTTTCATGATAGTTTAATAGCAAATAGTTAATTGTTGTTTATAGCATTTTTAAGGAATATTTGGTAACAAAAGTTTTTTTGTTTTGTAATGTTTTTACAATATTGTTTTGCAGAGAGTGTTTAAAAATTTCAATTTGAAATTATTTATAAATTTGTTTTGCACAAATTATTAGATATTAAGAGAGCGAGAGCGTGATTGAAAGAACAATTGCGATTTGGGTTAAAATATTTATTTTTGTTTGATTTTTGTTTTGGATTAGTTTTGACATAAAAGAAAAACAGGAACAAAAATTGCAAAATGATTGATTGATTGTAGGAATATTAGAGAAAAAAAAAGAAACAATAAATCAAGGAAACAGTAAGTGAAGGGAACACAACCCAAAGATGTTTTTGGGAAGGGCAACAGGGGACAAACAAGTAACAAATATAAAGAATGGAGTTAACAAAAATAAAAAAATTAACGAGAAAATAAATAAAAGTAAAAAATAAAAAAAAATAATATATAAAATATAAAAAAATAAAATAAATGCAAATAAACAAATTGATAGGAAAAACAATAAAAAATATTTAAAATATAGAATAGAAGAAGGTATAAAAATATATAAAGTGTTTATAGTTATTAAATCATATAACAATAAGATAAAAAATTAAATACACATAAATATTAAAAAATAGTAATGATTATAAAAAATATATTATATAAAAATTATTACGAAAATAATAATTTTTACAATAATATAGAATAGTATAATAATATTAATAATAATAATAATGATAATAATATTAACAAAAATAACAATAATAATAATAATAATGTTAAGTTATTATATACAAATTATAACAAATATAAAAATAATAATATTTTAATATTACATAAATTATTTGTAAAAAGAACAAAAAATAATAAAAAAAAATATAATAATTATAATAAAATTAATTTAAATATAGTAAGCGTGAAGTGTATAAAGAACAAAATAAACATTATTATACAAATATACCATGATGGTTTCAAAATTATAATAAAAATATATTAATTTAAAAAATAAAATATAAAATTAAAAATTATTTATTATAAAAATATTTATTTTTAAATAAAATATTTAAATAATTTTAAATATAAAAATAAATATTATTATTAAATATAATTTATATAAATATAAATATTATTTCAAAATTATAACAGCAATAAAATATGTAGTAATAGTAAACATAAATATTATTATAAAATAATACAAAATATTTTGATATAATAAATATAATTTATATTAATATAAAAAATTAGTATTTTAAGCATTTTATTAAATATTATTTCAAAATTATAACAGCAATTTAAATAAAAAATTATAAATTATCATTTTTTAATTAAAAAGCAAATATTTATTTGAAAAATAAAATATTTTAAAAATAAATAAATAAAAAATCAAATAGATAATAAATTAAAAATATAAAATGAACAAATATATTTTTTTATAAATCCAAAAAAATAAGTATAAAAAATCAAAAATTATTTAATGTTATATAAATAACAAAAAATAATATTAATAGAGAATTTGAAAAAGGAATTTCAAAATAATAAAAAAATTAAAAAAAATATAAATATAAGTTCATAAAAAAATATTTAGAAATAAAAAAATATGAAAACATAATTTAAAAATAAATTTTAAAACCATGAAAAAAATAAAAATATTTTTTTATAAAAATTCAAAAATTATTTAATGGTATGCAAATGACAAAAAAATAATAGTTTTTGATAATGTAAAAATATAATTTCATAATAATATGTATAAAAATAAATAAACATATTAAAAATAATTAAAAAATACATTTTTAAAACATAAAAAAATATTTAATAATAAATAAAAATAAAATTGTATTGTAAACATATATTTTAAATAATTTTATATTATGGGAAAAATAGTAGTTATATTATAATACATTATAAAGTAATGTAAATATAAACAATTTAAATATTGAAATATAAAATATTATTGTAAAAATTCAAAAATAATTTAATGTTATATTGGTGCCAAAATAATAATAGTTATTGATAATGTAAAAATAATAATATTTAAATTATAACAAAAATAAAAAAATATTTCATAAAAATATATTAAAAATTAAATAAAAATATAAAAAGATAATTAAAAAATACATTTTTAAACCATAAAAAAATAAAAAATAAATATTTAAAAATAAAATGATATCGTTAAAACATATTTAAAACAATTTTATATTATGGGAAAAAATAGTTATTTTTTAATAAATTATAAAATAATGTAAATATACAAATTTTAAAACATTGAAATAGATATTGAAAAATAAAATATTATTATAAAAATTTAAAGATAATTTAATGTTATAGTTATTGAGAATTTGAAAAACGAATTTTAAAATTATAACAAAAATAAAAAATATATGATTATAATTTCATAAAAATATATTAAAAATAAATAAATTATGAAAGGATAATAAAATAAAAAAATTAAATGTTAAAACAATAAAAAAAAATAAAAAAAAATTAATTATATCGTAAAAATATATTTTAAAGAGTATTATGAGAAATATAGTATTTTTTTAATAAATTAAAAAATAATGTAAATATTAAAAATTTTAAACATTGCAACAAAATAAAATAAATAAATAAGTTAATTAAAAAATAATGTAAATATTGAAATGTTAAATATTGAAATATATTTTGATATATAAAATAAAATAAAAAATTAAAATTAATTAAAAAATAATAAAGAAATAAACACAAAAAGAATATAATCAAAGTAAAACGGAAAACAATTGCCAAAAATAAAATATGCCATAGATATCAACCAAGCCAAGTGAAATGGAATGAAATTATGAATTTGAGTGAAATGAAGAGTGAAAATGTGAAATGAAATGTGAATGTGAACACCACAGTAAAAGCCAAAAAATATATAAATTCACAACAAATCAAAAAGGAATGTGTACAAAAAATTATATAAATAAGATGAAAGGCAAAGTGAAGAGAATACAATTTCAATTAGTTTTATGTGGATTAAATGAGATATATAATGAGGTTTTTTTATTTCAGTTAAAATGGAATCAATGATTTTTGTATCATTTTACAAAGTTTTATATAATTCAAAGCAAGTTTTTAATTAACAAATTAATTGTTTTATTATTATAAGCCAAAAAACAAACAATGAAATGCAATGATTTTAAGCATTATCATAAAATATTTTAGTTTTTTTTATTAATTTTTTTTTTAAATATTTTTTTGTTTATTTTTTATTATTGCAGATGTTGGGAATTTATGTAGCATGGTTTGTTCATATATATAAATATATTTTTTTTGTTGTTGATGTTTTTGAGTGTGAGTTGTAATAGTGGTTGTTTGTTTGTTTGTTTATACCCCCCACAGCATATAAAAACAGGCACATTTATATAAAAAGCAGGAAAAAAAGAAATAGAAAAATACACAAAAAATAATTTATTATTGATTTTTGTCGTTTTTTTGGAATATATGTATGTTTGTATATTTAAAATGGTTTGTTTCTTAATATTTCCTAAGACTAAGATTTAAAATTAAAAAAAACGCATTTTTTCCTTTCTTGTAGCTAGTAACATAGGAAATACATGACAAAGTAAATAACATCAACACCAAAGCAAATTAAAACAAAAAACCATTTAACAAAAAAAAAACATGTTCAGCCAGAACTTTTTGATATGTGTCTATTGAGATGTTTCTTTGTTTGGTAATTGGTATAAAAACTACAAGTTTGTTTTCGATTCTATACATCAGAAATTAAGCTATTGGTCTAAGGTAATAAGTGAATACTCAACAAGTTACACAGTTCAGGCGGGCCGAACCCTTTACTATTTAGAAGAACTTTGCAGAATTAACAAGTAAAAAAGCTGCAAGTTCGGTCGGGCCGAACTTTGAATACCCTCCACCATATTGAACGATTTTGGCAATTTTCAAAAAAAAAAAATAGAACCCTTTAAAAATTCTCTTAAAAATCGTAAAAATACCGAATGTAGCCGTTATATTAGGGTCTATACGACGACGGGACCTGCATTGGCAACATTTGTCATAAGCCATTACAATATTCAAATGCGAAATTTGAAAAAAAATCGATGAATAATGTCGCTAAAATCATCAAAATACTAAACATCCGGAGGTATCGTTACATGGTGGCTATAAGAAGACGTGGACCTGCACAGACAATTTTTTTCTTAGGCTTAGTATCCACTACGAACTTCAAATAGCAAATTTGAAACAATTCCGGAGAATAATGTCGCTAAAATCATCAAAAGTACCGAATATCGGGAGGTATCGGTATGTGGTGGCTATACGAAGACGTGGACCTGCACATACAATTTTCTGTCATAGGCTGTTGTATCCATTATGAACTTCAAATGCCAAATTTGAAACATTTCCGGAGAATAATGTCGCTAAAATCATCAGAATACGAAATATCGGGAGGTATCGTTATATGGGTTCTATACGAAGATTTGGACCTCCACGGACAATTTTCTGTCATAGACTGTAATAACCATTACGAACATCAAATACCAATTTTGAAACAATTCCGGTGAATAATGTCGCTAAAATCATCAAAATACCAAATATCGGGAGGTACCATTATTTGAGGGCTATGCGAAGATGTGGGGCTGCAGAGATAATTTTCTGTCATAGGCTGTAATATCCTTTACAAACTTCAAATACCAAATTTGAAACAATTTAAGAGAATAATGTCGCTTAAATAACCAAAATACCGAATATCGGGAAATACCGTTATATGGAGACTATACCAAAACGTGGACCTACGTGGCATTACATAAAGTCCTGCATTTGAGTAAAAATTTATCAACCTACTTCATTTCGTTCGGTAGCTAGAGTGATTTCCACAGACAGACAGACGGACGGACAGCGCTAAATCGACATAGAATTGTATGCTGATCAAGAATATATATACTTTGTGGGGTCTAAAATGTATATTTGTAGGTGTTGCAAACGGAATGACAAACTTAATATACCCTCCATACTATGGTGGAGGGTATAAAAATATGACTAAAACAGCCAAAAACCCTTAAACCTGCGAAAAAAGTTATATGGAGCCTTTATCAAAATGTGGACTTATATGGTCCATTTTCAATACCACAAGTTCTATGGATCTTAAATGCAACTCAGTAGAATTTCTTCAACCTACTACATTTCGTTCGGAAGCTGAAGTGCTTTCCACAGACGCAAAGACGGATGGACATGGCTACAGTGACTTCTATGAAATTTTTAAAATTCCTCCCATAAACTGAACATTCAGAATATCTGTTAATAAAAATCATATAATTTGTTGTTCAGATACATATTTATCAGATACTCTCTTAAACGATAGAAATATATCAGAAATAAATACTCATTTTTATACCCTACACCACAAGTTGGTCAGGGTATTGTGTCTTTATGCATTTGTTTGTAACAGACAATAGGAAACGAGATAGACCCATAGTTCCTTTTGATGATTGCATAGAATCACATTCTGAGTCGATTTATGCATGTCCTTCCGTCTGTCCCTCCGTCTGTCTAAACTTTAGAGAGATCGGTTGATATTTGGACATATCTCCCATATTCGTCCGATTTGCCTTTTATTGTGCACCAAACGTGTAATATTTGGCCAAATGGAATGGAATTTGGCACTTACGACCAAATCTGGTCTAGAAACCAGTATGTCACATTTGGTGGAAATCGGTTCAGATATAGCTATAGCTCCCATATATATTCTTCATCAGATTTGTTGAATTTGCCCAACATAGCCGTAAATTCCCCATTAATACTTTTATTTGTTATGTGAAGCTCTACTAAATCCAAAGTGGTGTAGGGCCCGGCCGACTTTCTTTACTGGTTTGGAATGTATTCGAATACAATAACATCCATCTGGAGGTAATTTAGCCTACATAAATATACATATGTTAATACAACTTAAAATACTTCTTAATAACATAATACAATTTACTTTTTATGTAAAAACAATATTTTTTTTTTATTTCTAACAATGCTAAGGAGATTTCTGAATGTCCCTTTTGTCAGCAAACTGAATTTTTTAACCCTTCTTCTTCAAATTAAATTCAATACACCCCCCTACTTCAATGTTAGTATTCACAAACTTATTACCAAAAACCAAAAAGATGATCGAGCGCTAAGTTATGATAGATTCAAATGCTCAGCATGACACACCACCAATCACAAATGGGAAAAGTAAAGCCAAAATGTAGGAGCAACAACAATGCATGAAGGAAAACTGACAAAATGTTTAGATGAGTCATGACAAGAAATAGGAGATGTGGAAATATTCATAATGACAACAATGACAAATGAAATAAAACAAATTTCAAATCCGTAATTTTTATTCAGACTTGGGCGCATATTTATATATATAGGAGCACTCTTAACAATTTCTATTTGATATACAAATGTGTTACAACACTTTCTTCATTTCGTTTTTCTTTTTAACAAACATAGAGATACATCATAAGTACATAATTTAAGATTATTATTGTTCAATGGATGTTCTAAATCAGATCGATAATTAACAAAATCCAATTTGAAAAAAACTTATTTCTTGGATGATTGATTATTTGTATGGGGGCCAGCAGCTGCAGCTTGTTTTTGGCCCGGAGTATTGTTGGTGGTGCCATTTGCATTTGGCCCTGACGATGACTTTGTGGCTGAAGCAGCAGAAGAAGACGATGACGAAGCTGATGAGGAATTTGCCGGTGGCTTGTACGGCACAAAGTCAATAGAAGCCGAATTGATGCAATAGCGTAGATATTTAGGCGCAGGACCATCATCAAACACATGACCCATATGAGCACTGCATTTGGAACAACGCACCTCGGTGCGTACCATGCCTAGCATTTTTGAAATGACTACTATTGTTTTAAAACAGTTTTTTTTGGAATTTAATAAAATTAAAATTAAATCAAATAAAAAAAAATGTAAAAAGAGGATAAAGAAAAACCAAAACAAGGTAATGGTGGAAAATCATAGAATTCAGAAACAATAAAAATTGCCATCATATTTTTTTGTTGTTGTATTAAATTTCCGTTTTTCAGATACAAGAAAACAAGAAAAAGTAAAGAAGAAAAGTTTTTTAATCAATATTAGAAGAGTTGATCAAATTGTTGTGTAAAAGATTTCACTACTTGATATTTTACTAAATATGATTTTTTTTTTGGTTTTTCATTACATCAAACATGTCATCATCATCATCAAACAAACTTGATTAGTTAGTACAAATACAACACAAACACAGTACAGTACAGGAGGTTAGTTTAGTTTTTGTTTTTCTGGGTTTCCACAAACACAATACACAATTGGAAGGTAACAAAAAACAGCGTAACAAACATTTCTTATCACTACAACCTATGGCGGCAATGAGAGTTTGAAAGTTTTACATTCCTTAGAAATTTTGAAATAAGCTGAAGCTTTGACAAAAGAACTCTTAATAGACAACAAACTCTTAAAAAAAAAACTCTACATAGACTGAATGGACAAAACAATCGAAATATAATAATAAAAACAACAAACACAAAACATTTTGCAAATAATTGTTTCTTTTTCTTCTTTGGGAATTTATCGCAGAAAATAATCGAAAAATGGAAATAAAAAAATATATGGGCAAAACAAAATTGAAAAATTTTCCTTAGAGCGATCAGTGGTTTCAAATCAAAAAGAAGTGGAGATATCTATCTACTCTATTTTTTATTAAATGTTCATAGAAACAGTGGAAGCCTAGGGACTTTAAATGTCGAATAAAAATGAATCTAATAACATTTTGAAAAGCATGCCTCAAATTGGTGACTTTCTTAGGCATTAATTTTCTGTTGACGTACATAAATGGCCCCATAGTTGGAAATTGCAAATTATTGGAAAATGTGCAAATATGCGTGAGGTAACAGATAAAAGTATGGAAAATTATGACTTTTTGTGAGTGAGGTACCAGATGGGATTCGCAGATATATCATCTTCACAACAGATCTTGCGTTATCAAAAATATTTTTATGTGAACATTTTAAGAGAGTTGGATGCTTATTTCGCTTTCTTTTATCGTTTTATTTTTGAAAAACTCTTCGACCCTATGTAGAGTAGGTACCAGAAGATATGGTCCGATCTGTACCATCTTTATAACAGATCTTGTGTTTATGGAAATATTGAGATGCACCAAATCTGAAGGGAATCGGATAATATTTTTATGAGCTTCGTGGCTATTCAAAATTTTGACCCGTTGTATGGGAGGTACCAGAAGGAGTGGACCGATATATCCCATTTTCACGCCAGACCAGTATTAATGAAAATATTGTGATGTGTGTAATTTGAAGGGAACCCTATGCTTATTTCAGATTTTATGATCGTTTTCTGCTATTCAAAATGGTGACCCTTTGTGGAGGAGGTAGCAGAATGAATGGTCCAATCTCTAGCATCTTTTTAACAGGTCTTGTATTGATAGAGATATAGAGATGTGTCATGTCTACATGGAATCATGAATATTCAACATTTTGATCCTTTGTGGGGAAGGTACCAGGAGGAGTGGACCGATATTGTTCATTTTCGCACCTGACCTAGCATTGATGCAAATATAAGAATTCGCAAAGTTCGGATTATCTTTTCTCTTTCTGTGCAGTAAATTATTTTCTTTAAAAATGTTGTCATCTTGTTTGGGAGGTACCAGAAGGAATGGACTGATATTCCCCATCTCCGAACTCGATCTAAGTTTGACAATAATATCACGATATACCAAGTTTGGATCAAATCGGATACCCCCTTCGAGGTCGACTCCAAATGTCCTGAATCGGATTTGGTCCAAAGAGACCTAGGATATAAACCATTATTTCTCCAGCCATATGGCTGGGGGTATAATTAGTGGGAAATATTTTAAAACTGGTAATACACCTTTTAAATCTATGCAAAATTCTCCGGAAAGTTTCTTCATCTTAAATCTGCCCATATTACTTCCGGTTTCTTAACATGATGTAAGTCCGTTAATTGCTTCTTTAACGTTTCTCCACTTTTTCTTTAGGTTCAACAAGATATCTTTATCCGCTCCCTAAGTGCTGCCAGAAATGACTCTTGAGCTATGATTATTTTTATGAAATTGGCAAGCGGACAGACCTTTGGAGATAAATATCTCAACACCTTTCAAACCTGTCCATTGCTTTATCGGGTAGTTCCCCCAACACTTTGTAAATCTATTCACATTTCTCCCTCGAGAAGTTTTACAAAATGATTATCTCGATTTTGTATGCATTCTGAAAATGTTTAGCATTATTTTCATTTGAAAATTTCTAATTACAGGCTAACTAACTCCTATTATGTTTAGTTTCCGGAGAAGTTTCTCTCAATATTTCCTTTCAATCTTCCTTTATTTTGTATCCCTTCTTAAACCCCTTCTGCATTGCCTATACTTAATTTTTTCTTTGAAGTACCTTTCCTTGACACTCATTTGATTTGAAACCACTATGCATCGCCATTGTTGTTCTTTACTATGGAAAGAAAAAAAGCTATAACTAAAACGAATTAAATAATAATGGTAATAAAAAACAATATATCAAACCTCATCATAGAAATATGATTCCAATATTTTTGTTTATATACAAACTCAAGAGTAACTCTTTAACAAAACTCTTGGATAGATGGGTATCTGCTTCGCTACATACCTGGTATACTGGCATCACGATGTAAAGTAATTTTGCCCTTATCTAAGACATCATTGAAAGCAGGCCAACCACAACCGGAATCATATTTTGTATCCGAACTAAACAGGTCCTGGTGACACACTATGCATTGGTAGACACCCTTTTCATAGTGTTTGTTGTAACAACCTAGAAAGGAAAGAACATTTAATTAGAATTTATTGGAATAAGGTTAAAAAAACATTATTTTGTGTAGAATTTTTGGAAGCTAGACAACTTTATTATTTGATAATCCTTTTGTTAGAAATTTAGTAAATATTAATCTAAAAGTTTTTGGTAGAAGTTTTGATTTATTCGTTTTTTAAGAGCCTTTAAGATCTAGGGACCTTGAGGTGTTCTCTTGTCCTAGAAGACCTTAAGGACTTTTGTTGTCCATAGAAGAGCTTGAGGTCTTCTATTGTCCATAGAAGAGCTTGAGGTCTTCTAGTGTCCATAGAAGAGCTTGAGGTCTTCTAGTGTCCATAGAAGAGCTTGAGGTCTTCTAGTGTCCATAGAAGAGCTTGAGGTCTTTTATTGTCCACTGAAGAGCTGAAGGTCTTCTATTGCCAATAGAAGAGCTTGAGGTCTTTTTTTTTTTTTTTCTTAGATATCCACAAGACAAAGGAAATTATACATTTTTTTAATTCTCTAAAGCCATTTGGGTTTCAAGGTTCTGCAAATCATTTACAGCCAATTTTCCCATGATAGAGAATGATACGTCATCCCGACGCTTTGAATGCTTAAGAGGCTTACGGGTAATTATTTCAAATATAAATTTAATATTCATTCAGGATACAGTTGCATGCATAAAATCCAAATGCAACGCCTCACCGCCATAACATCAAAGTATGCATCCATTTGGAATACAAATAAGATTTATAAAACTTAGCTATTTACTGAAACAGCATTATCATTCAAAACAATTATCTAAACAAATGAAAGCCGACGCAACAGTCTCAGTGCTATGTTTATCTAATCACATTCCTGAAAAATGAAATTAACATCACAAGACGTATTTGCTGCTCTAGAAAAATTCATTGTCATCATTTCTTCTAAATAATACTACACAGAATAAACAGCCATACTATTTACCTGTAAACGGTCTCTCGGTAGCTGCCTCTTGGGTAACTTGATATTGTAAAGGTGTCAAGCGTTTCCTGAGCTCCTCCTTATCAACGGCAACTTTTTCTGTTTTATTTTCCATTTTATTGTGGGAATCTGAAACAAACAAAAATTATATAAATATAACCTTTTCATGCAAATTCGGGGAGGGGGTGTTCATAGATTTGGCTAGACATTCCTCAAGTTCATTGTCATAAACATTCAACCACATAACGTAATTGTTGTACAGTCTGAAATTATTTTGTGGCCATAAATTAACTATAAATTAAAGGTAGTTGCAAAATTGAGATTAGTTTTAGTGTATGGCTGCTATAATCTTACACTTTAGATAAGAAACAAAGATTAGGGTTTACCAAACTCAAACATGGAAATCATTTGGCAAAATCACGAAATCAACAACATACCACTCCACACTACCAGACTGTTAATCAGTTATTGAAGTTATTTATAGTGGAATAATTATCTTAATGTGTAAATTAAGATGAAAAGCATAAGTATTAAATACAATGCCTATTTGGAAAAACCTAAACATTTTCCAAAAAAAGTACCAATTTTCAACTACATTTTTCTATCAAAATACAAACACTCAAGTTAGGCGCAAAAAAAATCACTGAAGTGTGACCCAAATTTATTAAAAAGCGCCAAGTGTGTATGTGCGTGTGCGCCTCTGCCGTATCTTTTCATCAGTTTGTCGATAAGCACTGGCAGTTTATTAACAGCCAGCAATACTGTTCACTGCTAGTAGCTCTAATTAATTGAATTTTGAACAAAACAGATTGCCAATTAATCAATTCAAAAATGCACGATCAACAAATGAAATTTGCGCAAAGTTCATTTATGAAAAAAAAGAGTTCAATTGTAATGGAAGAATGATACAAACAACCAAAATGCCAGAAATTTTAAACAATCTCTTCAGCATAACACATCATCATACGCGAGGAGAGGTTAAAGTTGAAAGCAATAAAATTTAAAAATAAAAAATACGTATTTTTTTTTTCCTTATCACAAAAAGTTCAGAGTGTCATCACTAAATTCATCTTCAATTAGAAGGAATCACAGATAAATTTAAATGGAAAACAAGTTCTCAACAATAAGCATCTAAATTGGTTGTGTTCATTTAGGTGGTGGGAATGACACTCAATAACTGAAAGAATAGACAATTTGCTGAGGTTACGAATTAAGGGTGGTACTTTTACACCAACGTCCAGGGTTGAGAAAAGTGCGAAGATCGGATGTTATGAAGTCGGTTGATGCCTGTTTTATTTTGAATGTGTTTCCTTGGCTAATCTGGACGTGTAAATCCTTCCTGTTTACGCCTCTGCCGGGGAGTTATATACACCACGTGATGGTTTGAATACCCTAGAAGGCACTGCAACGAAGCATATTACGACATACTGAAACATCTCCGTGGTCCATTCTTCCATTTTTCACGTAGTTCTCAAGACGGCGTTCCGGTAGTTCTTCATTTTATAATACTGATAGTAGTAGACCTTACTGATGTTATAGATAACTTGGGCGAATGATTTAAACATGCTGTCGAATGTATCCACAAGTACTATGGGGATAATTAAAGGTTAGAATTGCCTTTTGTAGTCCTACTGGTGATAGATTTCGCTATGGGGTATCCTGGAGTCTATATTCTGACTTTTTTGTCTAGCATGGCAGACATGGATTGGATTATGTCAAAATTCTGAGATATTTCTGCTCAAATGTGGAGTCGCATTATCAACCGGGTAGCTGTTCAACAGAAAGTTAGGCGTTTTAGATAAGATTTAGTACCCATATTTCGGTGTAGGTACTCACGTACTCATGAGCACATATGTCCTTATGCTTGGCAGGCTAACCATCATCTCGTATATTGAAGAGTTCTATTCGAAAGTTTTTCAGCAAAGGCAATCTACAGAGTATATTTCTGCATCGCCAAAACTGCAGGTTCCGATTGCAGAAAATCATCCACAAATAATCTCAAGAAAACAAGATTTTTCTTTAAATCAAGTTAACAAACAGATATATATTCGGCGATATATATGCATGTTCTTCTGAACGCAACAATAACTATGGTGGTACGTATGCGTCGATTAAAGTATTTGATACAACGTATTTCTTTTCGCTTCGTCCGTGGTGCACTCGACGAACTGACGATTACCAATACACACACCACTTGGATCAGTCACCTTTGCCTTGTTAAAAAAGGTTACTAACCTATCATATTTTTTCTAAGGATTCGAGATCGATTTGACTACAGACCAGAGTTTACTGATATAAATGCTACTCAAATGTTTCTGATATTTTTCCGTCAATGCTCCTTCAAACATTTTTTGATATCTATTGTCGGTTTCTGTATTCAGAAGGGTTGGACCTCCAAAGATTATGACGCTGGCATCGCTGAGAATTTAAGCAAAAACTGCAGCTGTGATGACTTCTGGGAAAAGTCAAATAGGATGGCATTTCTCTGTAACGACGTTTTGTAAACTCCCTCGATTAAGGCGATTCCTTGGTAAGGGATTTATGAAATATCACGTAGTATAATTCTATTAGTACGCTCATGTAAATCTCAGAAGTTTACAGGTTGACTGTCGGTGGAAAGTAGTAACAGTCACTACACAAATTGGTTAGTTTAGGACCTAAAATTACATAGTTATTATTGGTTGGAATAACATTTGCTCCATATTTCGATATTTGAGTATAGGCTCCTTCAATTTCAAAAATATATCTTACCTAACCTAGATCAGAGGCTGGTAAAATATAACATTGCACTTTCTATCTAGCGATATAATTCGCATTAGTTTGTGAGGTTTCAATGGCTTATTGGGGACGCAAATAAACAGGCATATTGTTTGCTGAAAATAAAACAATGTCTTCTTCCGCCATTAAATTTTCCATTTAGCAGACGACACCTTTTTGATTTTAGGAACGATAAAGTTTTTGAATCTAGATTTGGTGGATAAGCACATAAAAGACCACAGAAATTTGTTGGCAATAGCCTTAGCTTGATTTCGACATTAGGCCCATTACTACGACATCTGTCATTCATTTATTTGAATTTGCAATATCTAACATAGTCTTAATTCTTAATATTTGCTTGCAAATATTTTGATCAATAAACTTTCGAAATATATTAAGATTTATACCTATATTAACAACAACTGGATGTATTGTTTACCCAAGTGTTTGCATATCACGAAAATCTCTGCGCATTTAATGTGCAACACACTAAACAAATCACACATACAAAAATTCCCCAGACAAATGGCAAATATACATAAACAGCTATTTCCCAAAATGTATAATAAACAATTCAATGATCGAATTGATATAAATGGTTGTTTGCATCATTAAATCCATACACAATTGAAATTTCAATAGTTGGTTGGTTGGATCGCCACCCAACAAACCACCCGCCACCCTTCATGGAGGCCATCCGCCACACTACACTCGTCGGACAATTGAGTGGGTGGAGCGCACAAAACAATAATAAAACCTAAAAGAAAGAATTTCGTAACAAAAAATATAAACAAAAACAAAACTTAAAACAAATACGCATTGGGGTCTATAGATAGTTGTATTTTTTTGAGGGCAATTACAAATGAAAAATTGTGAAATAAACAGAACACTTACATACCTGACGAACAGAAACAACGAGTTGGTGTCAAAAGGAAGGCAGAAGAGGGCAACGATGTTGCAAAGTGCCGGCCGAGTGGGGACGAGGATTTTGAGGCCAATGAGACGACAGGAAGCAAAAATAACGCAATGCGACGACTACTGCCAAGAGGAAATAAGATTTGATTTATTGCCGTGGTACTTAAAGAAGCCAACGAGCCGACGACGCCACCGTTGCCGCCAACAATTTTGGGTGTGTTACGAAGAAAAAGTGAAAGCATTTTCTTTGCTTTTGCTTCTTGACAATTATTTTTATGTAGTAGTTAGTTTTTTGGACTCAAATCTGATGACAGTTAACTATTTGTGGTGACGTTTATAACACGAAGATGCTCGCCCTATGTGGTTGGTTGATTGCAACAATATTTGAAAAAACCACAATGATACTTGATATGCAATTAAAAGACTGCACTGTACTTGTTTTATGTCAATCAAAAGTGTTGATTATTCAACACCAAGTATTTTACAAATAAGTGTTGCAAGAGAACTGCTGGCCAACTAACGTCACTATGTGATTTATAAAACTGTATAGGGACAAAATGTCAATGGAAATGAGAACAAGTGCAAAGCACAAACCAAATGAGAAGAACAATTTTAACCACACAGAGATAAATAGCACTCAGACTCTCTTCCTTGAGGAGAGCATGTCATTGCAAATGCAAAGTGTCAAAATCATAGCAAATAAACCAATGAATGAAGGAAATTCATGAAATAAACTAAAACAACAACTAAATGAAATAATGAAAAAATACAACCTCTTTACCACCGGACAGACAGACATCAACAACACTTAGCGCACAGGGGAGAAAGCTAGAGGCCTAATACCATCAAATGCAGCTGCTGCCGTCTGAAAATATACAACAAACACCTTCCTTCCTTTCCGCACCACACACAATCAACAAAAACAACACCTAACGGAAATCGATTGTATTCTTTTCGAGGCTATTTTTAAACATTTTTAGTTTTTCATATTCTTCTTTTTGTTTTTCCTTATGAATTATTCATTTAGAAATTCACACAACACCTGAATGATGGAATCTACTCATTCATCCATTCCAGGGTGTTGCTACATAAATTTAATCAATTCATAGTTTTAAAATGGAATTTTCAAACAAGTTGTTTCACATTGCCAAGTTAAATATGATTTTCATTAACAACAACTGCACCCATGTACACACATAAATATATACAATGGGATACGCAATTGTCAACTGTCCTTGATATTGGCACCCATTCCATATTATCCAATAGCACAATCTTATTGGATTTTGGCTTTACAACCTTCAAATTGTTTTCATTAATTTTTTATATTAGTTTAACTCACTATTTTCTATTTATTTCTTAATTTATTTTCTCTTGGCACACACCACACACACACACACGTTCACAACACAACAATATCTTTCTTATTAAATAAGGCAACGAAATTACTTTTTTATAACTTTTCCCGCAGATGTAACTAATAGATTTTATGCCGATGAAACTCAAACTGCCTGCACTCAAAAAATAAAATGAGAAATAGGTTGTTGTTGTTGATAGGTGAGAATTTTAAAGAGAGTTGCCAATTTATAAGAAACAATAATCAGCTGTTTTATATTTTAAAGGCGCGGCATTAATGATAACGGATGGCATGCGACATAATCTGATATTTTTGCATATAACAGCGGCTTTACACAAAACATTTTTATATTGACTTGCAAAATCTCAAGAAATCCGGGGGTTTTATACCGAATCTTTGGACTTTAGAAGCTGATGTTTGTGAGGTTTACAACACGGAGATGCGCGTACTGTGAGATTGGTAGATTACAACAATATATTCAAAAAATAACTTCAATGATAGAATATTTACCAATAAAAGATTGAATTATACATATATTATGTGAAAACTAATTTTCAAAGTAGGCCAATTGCAATCACCATGATAAAATTAAGAAGGTAACATGGTAGAAGAAAACAGGCAATCGCATCGACACTGCTGCTGGGACAATGAACTGTCAAATTGATTTTGGAATTGAAAATGTTGAATGAAAAATTATTGAAATTTGTAAAAATTATTGAAAAATGCATATTATAACAACCGCCGATTTACGTCGCATAAGAAAACATTTTAAAATATACTTATTTTTGATAAAACATTTTAAAAATGTTGACATACCAATGTTCCCATGCGTTGATGCATCTACTTATATTCTTCTACCATGGAAGGTAAAGTCATTTCAAACAAAAATATCCATCTCTGCATTTTCTGTAATGTATCTTGTCCAATTTTACTGTATAGAATACAGATTCCCATCTCTGATTTCTGTATATACAATGGATTTGTAAACATAAATTTTGACAACGACATGTTGTCAAAAAAAAAAAAAAATGAAAAATTGTAAACATATAACTACATGACTTTACCTTCTTAATGCTACCATTACCATCACCTAAATACAATATTTTTTCTAGTGGTAGTCTTGGGAGTATCAATTTTTGAATTTCGGGATGAAGAAAAAAATCTGTGAGGTTTCTTTTCACAAGTTTCTTCTAAATTAAAATGTTGTTATAAAAGGTGTTAGGATTAGGGTTTGGTAGCGTGTTGTTTTTGGAGATGATCGTTAAATACTTGGGTAATGAAATGAACAAGATGAATTACAGAAAATGCAGAGATGGGTACGCTTATTTGACCTTCTTAATACCTTCTTAATTTTATCATGTTTATGAGTATTGTTGAAGCGTAATAATGAGAACGTTCGACCTTAACAGAGAATTTACCTTGTCAAATTTCACTGTAAAGAAAACAGATTCCCATCTCTGATATGTGTGTATATAATGAATTTGAAAATATAAATTTTGACAATGAGATGAATAATTTCGAAGAAAAATTTTAAACATATGGTTATCTTCTTAATTCTACCATGAGTTTCAAGTAAAAAGTTTCAAAAAGAGTACATATTTTAGATTCTTGAAAATATTGTATAATATCAGTAGGTAGAATGTAGCTACCTATATTACACAATTTTTTTTCTTTAGTGTCCTTTTTTTAAGTATACACACAGTTTGTATTATCTTACATGCATTTCGACGTTAATGGGGAGGAAAATATAATAATTTTAGATAAAAAAAAATATGTTTCTCCTGTCTAAAATCAATTTTTTGGAATAACTCAAGATGAATTGATTATTTTGTAGAATTGTTTTTAATTTTTAGCTACAGAGTTAAATTTTTCAAATTCCATCAGATTAAAACTACTTTTATGGTTGTGTCACACCTTCCATTAAATTGGCTGTTTTTTATGTAAAACACGGCAACTCTTACATAACGTTGCCAGTCTTACCGTTGCTTTGTTGACAGAAGAAGAAACAGCTGTTTACCACCACTTGATTATTCGATTAATCGTAAGTCGACTTACCTATCCCTATGTACTGTACTACCACTTGATCATCGGCAAATATTAAATATTCACATATTTTTTTTTAATATTTTCTATAAAAAATTGTTAAAAACGTTGTTATGGACCCAAATTTGAGAAATGTAGGAAGAACTTATTCATATTTTCCATAGAATAAATACTAATAATTGTTATAATTAATTAAAATTACAGCTTAAAGATTTCCTTACATTATACAACAAAGTCACGGAACTTTGCTTTAACCGATGTGTGGATAATATGAATGAAAGGGATTTGGCCAAGCATGAGGTAAGAATCAACACAAACTGTAATTGGAAATTTAAAGAATAATATATTCCATTGTTTAAATATTCTCTTGCAGGAAACTTGTGTAAATCGTTGTGTGAATAAATTTGCTTTATTCAATCAAAACATGATGAAAGTTTATGTTGAAGTACAATCGGAAATCAATCAAAAACGTTTGCAAGAAATTGAGGAAGGCCAAAAAGTGATACAACAAAACCAGGAGCAACAACAACAAGCACAACAGTCACCATCCAACAAGAGCACAATTGCTGAAGAAGTTAAAAATGCATTGACCTCCACCCCGAAATTGTTATCGTAGAAATATTTACAAATTATGTTTATGAGTTACAGTTAGATGCTAGTGTTATTTTTGATATTGTTTAATTAAATTTATTTTCCAGTAAGAATGGATGAAATATGTCTTTTAGCCTTGATTGGCTTGCCAGCTGTTGGCAAAACCAGTTTCTGTAAATTGCTGTTACAAATTGAGTCAGTGCCCTTTAACGTTTGTCACATCTGTTATGATGAGTTCATTGACATCTCAGAGGAGAATCTGGTTAATTATAAAGAGCAAAGGGATAAGTTATTAAATACGTTAGATAATAAAATAGGGGCTTGGAAAAGTTTTAAAATTTTTAATGAAACTTTGATGAAATCTTGTTCTGCCTACAAGGATAATGGCAGGAATCGCTTATTAATATTGTGTGATGACAATCACTTTTATGGTAGCATGCGTTATCGCCTATACCAAATTGCCCGTAAATATGGTTTGTCATATGGCCAAATTTTCTTCGATTGTACCCTGGATTTGGCACTGCAACAAAATACTGTGAGAGAGGGATCACATAGAGTACCCGAAGAGGTCGTTACAAGAATGTATACAAAATTGGAAGTTCCAGACCTGAAGAACAATTCCTGGGAACAAAATACTTTCACTTTGGCTACTGAAAATTTAAATAAGGAATATATTTCTTTGAATTTAGTTCCATTTATTGTTAGAAATTTTGCTGTGCCTCTAAAACCTTTAGAATTTCCAGCTACATGTCCCACAAAACAATCTCAGGTCCATGAATTAGACTTGTTAATGAGAAAACACATAGGAACTGTAATTAGTAAGATTCCACCAAATGTAAATAAGAAACAAATTGCTTTAGTTTTAAATGATAGTCGTAAGGACATTCTTGATGATTGTAAAGCTTTGGAACACTTGGTAGATGCTGATATAAGGAACTTTTTACAGTTATTTGAAGGCAAAATTGAATCTGTTTTAAATGGTCATAAATTAGCTGAAGATAAATAGTAATAAAGAATGTTTTCAATAAAACTTTTACAAAAAAGTGCAATGACTTTCGTTAGAATAACAATGCTTTGGGGTCCCCGACAGAAGTCCAAACTTAAACATTTGTTAAAAAAGTGTCTTTAAATCCATTTCTTGATTTCTTGTATCGTTTTGTTTATTTTTGAAGTACATATAAACTACATTTAAATATTCGTATATATTCTAAATTCTTATTGATTTAAAATGCTTTCATCGCACTTATTTTTTTTACTTTATTTTATTTCATCTATTAACTAGAATATTTTTTCAATACATACTAAGAATGAGAGCAACTACAAAATACAACAAGTTTTTCATGTTTCAGTTTATTTTTTAATTAATGTAGTTGTTTGTGTTTTTTCAATCATTTGAGAATGTAATAAATTTGAGATATGATAAAAACGACTTGAGCAAATAAACAAACACAGGTGGGCAAGTGTAAAGAAGTTCGTTTGAAAAGGTTAATGACAATTACTTGTAAAACGGAAATGTATGTTGAACTGTAAAAGCTTCTTGAAGTAGAGGAAAGAAAGGGAGTCTCAAGAAGAATACTGTAAGACAGACTCAGAATTCTTTCAACAAAACTTTCTTTTGCTGCAATTTTGTTGCACAAGTTTCACCCGTGGTTTCTTTATTTGCCAGGTTTTTTCTGTACATATTTATATCTATTTTTTCTTCTTCGAAAATGGAGTATATAAGTTTGGAGAGTATTCTTGATAATATATGCTGGAAATATTCATATTTCATACAGACAATAGTAAATGTATTTTTCGGATAATATAATAAAAATATTTCGCTTTTTTCTCATTAATACTACAAATATTTACTCCAATGCCATAGACCACAATGTTGATGGTTAGTTGTTAACCAAAAAGAGATTCAAACAATGTGGGCTACAAAGGAGTTATATTCATTTCGATCGGCCTTTGAAAATATTTTTCCAATTTCTCTTGGCCTTTTTATATATTCATTTTGTAATATTTTTTTTTTTTTTTTTTTTTTTTTTGAAATCTTTCTCAACTATTTAAAATGGCAATGTTTATGTAATTCTGTTGTTTTAATAATATTAAATTTAGACAAAAACAAAAAAACTTAATTTATAGTATTGCGCTTTAGGTAAAAATCAAGGGATGTTGTTACTTCAAGGTGGAGAATTCCCCAAAGGAACACATTTTCAATTTGTAAAGATAATTTCTTCCATTTTGTTAAGGGAAGTAAAATGCACTTATTTTGTTTGTTTTCTTTTCTTTGGCAATGTCTAAATATATATAAAAAATTTGCACGCTTCGGAAAAAATGTGTTAGTATATTGTTTGTAAAAAAAATTAGTCTTTTGTTTTGGAATTTTAAACCAATTATTAATGGATATTAGTAACTAAGAATTCCCTTACATACATACAAGGAAATCCTTAGTTAGCCAAGTCTTTTTAATGTAAAATACATGAAAAACAGAAACTAGGAATTTAAACCAAAATCAAATTAAGACCAACATTGAAAACAAAATTTGAGTTATCAAACAAATTAGACATAGCACAAAAGAACAACGCTTGTCGGTCCAATTACCAAAAACATAAATAAACTTAATTTCTGTTAAAATCTACATACTACATATTTTTGGAGCACTCATTATATTGCGCAAGAACCATCTAAAATAAAAATCTTGTAATATTCTTGTAAATATGGGCTAAAAAATCTGGGGGTATTTTTTTTGTTTAGAATATTTCTTGGTTGTTTCTAAAACACATCACTTGTTCGCTCACTAGTGTAGTGTTAATACTACGGATTTCACGCTGACCAACGTGACTTTTGCAGATCGATTTGACCTTCCAATGTTTTAGCCAAATAGATGACAAACAATTGGATTAATGCTATACCCAAAGCTATGCCCGCAATTGCATAGAGATTCCGTTCAGCCCATACACGTACAATTTCAATGCACCCACTGGTCCAGATACGTTTACTGGCAGCAGCAACCGAATGGGCCTGGACCTCATAGCCGCACATGATATTAACCAAACCTGAGCTGATGTCAGTGGCATTAATACAACAGCTATAGGGCACCCCACATTTTTCCACAGACGGAGAAGAGCAATTGAAGTATTCATTTTTGCCTGAAACAAAACAACAACAAAAAATTAGTAATAGTCACAGAATGCATTTCAGCACATTATGTTCCGAACACATTGTGATCTAATGCATTTAAGTGTTACATATAGAATCCACTTACTCCAATCCTGATAGCCAGCATTACTGAGACCACAGCACTTGAACTCTTGCTGGGCAAAGTCAATAAAATTCTGCAAATCGGGATCATCACGATATGAGTGTATTATCTTATCTGTAAACGTCTCCTCCAGAAATGAATTCATATTTTGTGGGAAGACAAAACCCATTATTGCAATAGCCATTTCCATAAGGAAAAACAGTAGCAAACACATTGAATAGAATTTGAGCAAACATGTGTTTTCCCTCAAAGCTCCCAGACAACCGGCAAAGCTGACTACGAAAACCACAACTCCGGCAATCATTAGCACCAACGAAATATTCAATATCACATCGTAGAAACTTTCCAAACGCACCGACCCCGTCGATTCCCATTTATCTTTGAAGGCGTACAGGCCAATGGCCAGCAGCAGGCCACCAAACAGCCAGAAAATAAAATTCAACATGAATATCATATATTTGACACATGAACTCACATATGTGAAATTCTGAGAAATTCTAGGATGCATGTCGCGCACTTCGATTCCACAATATCCTCCACTGCCTATGTGATGTCTGTAGTTGCTCATCGGTAGCTGTGTGTATCTCAACGTTTTGTGTCTTTTCCTCACAACTTTTAACACAGATGGTATTTGTTTGGTTGTTCTAATTGGATGTGGCAGTCGAGGGCGCCTTGTAGCTTCCTGTCCTCGATTGTTGTAATAGTGTTGGGATTTCTCGCTGCTGCTGCTGCAGTTTCTACTTGACTAGACAATGCTTTGTTTGCTACGCCTTCTTTTTTGTTTCTCTTGCAAAGAAGACAAACTATAGCCTGCACTTGAGATTCTAATTATTTTCACATCATTGTGTATGTTGTTTTACATATTTAATTGTTTTTTATTTGTTGGTTTAATACACTTTGGCAAGTTTTAGCTTGATTTCTTTATAAAAATTCGATATTTTCTCGTTCGCAAGTGAATATCTCGGTTGGAGTTTCTTTTTGTGTGTGATATGTCAAATTAATTTCGTTGACAGTTGACATATGGCAACGTTGCTGAAGCGAGTGTTGCCAACCTCATATGGGATGTTTCAATTAAAGCAACGGCGTTTGGCGAAAAGCGACGTTTTAATGGGAAAATTGCTATTCCCTCCACCATTAAGTGGGAGGTTTAATAATTTTATAATTCTGTTTTCAAACCTTGAAATATTCTTCGGATAGTTTATATATTCGTGATCCGTGTAAATTTTCTTATTATTATTGATTTAAAGGTGTCTGCTAAAATAAGGATAGAGCTCGCTCTGTTAAAGGTGACGATGGAATTTTGCGAAGGCATTGATATTGTACAGACTATTTTAAATTTACAATATTACCAAAATAAAGCCAGTCGATGAAAAAAATCCTTCTATGAAATTACTTTGGTTATGTTCCTTTACGGCCAATAATCTTCAACTTACTAGAAACGTGTTACTCAAAATAGCAGCGCAATTCAAATTAGAGCCATGAATACATTCTACTGCTTTTGCAACTTTCATCAGTTTGAAAAATAGAAGAACAGAGCATTTATCTCCACCAATTCAGATAACGATTACTCTTTTTTTGGGAACCACCCTAATATTTACATTAGGTAAATATTTATAATCTTAAATCATAATACGACGAATGACGAATAAGACGATATGATATTTATAAATTTTGTGAGGTACCAGACTGAGTGGACCGAGGCTGCTCAGAAATAAAAAAAATAATTTTGGACATGTAAATTCCGAACATTTACCTCTTGAAATTACGATTTTCATTTATATATGCGCAATTGTTCCATACGACTCTAATGTTTACATTAGTCATATTTTTATAACTGGGGGGACTGCGCGACTGGCTGAGGTTCACTGCAACACAATCAACTGTTTATTTCATTCCGTAGTAACTATATCGGCTTGTGGATTTAGTCACTGAGAGCGCGTCCATAGGTCAATTTGATCGAATATTTTTGGACAATCTTTTTTGCTGCCAGACGACAACAATAATTTGCCACCCATAACATGGTGTTGTTACCTTTGCAATGAGAACGAACATTGTGCCGCTGCTCTTGATTGTTTGTGATAAAGTAAGGGAATGCTCTCTCTTTACTGCGCTGATAAGACAGAAACGAAAGTCTCAATTGCCGCCTTATAGCAATACTTGCAGTATTTATTAAACGTTCCTGGATTTCGGTCGGAAGGGTTGTAGAAGGCAATCATGAACATTTTGTTGCGTTTAATCGTGTTCAGTTGTGATCCTTTTGGATTATGGCGTCGTTTTCTTATATATCCAGCAAGGAATATGAGCCATAACATATACGATCGTCTCAAAACTAAAGCAGATCAAAAGGTTGATTCTATGCGTGAGCTGGTCTTGCGTATTGGATTGGTGGCATTTGTTGTGGCGCTGATAATTTGGACGGCAGTGTTTATGTATGCCTCGTTTTATTATGCATACATGCCGGCAATTTCACACACCCGTCCCGTGCACATGCAATTTAAGTAAGTTGTTGAGCAGATGAAGAAAGAAAAGTAAATTGAGATTAATCGAAATTTCCATTTTCAGAACCTGTCTAGACACCAGTTCGCCCTGCACATTTCCCCATGCCCATGTCTCGTTGACCAAGAAACAACAGCTGCTTATGGTGGGTCAATCGTACCGGGTAATTGTACAAATCGAAATGCCTGAATCACCACAGAATTTGGATTTGGGCATGTTTATGGTTTGTGGAGAGATGCGTGACATAGAATCAATGTTACGAGGCCACTCTTGCCGTTCGGCAATGATGCGCTATCGATCACCATTGATACGCATGATTTCAACATGGGC
This sequence comes from Musca domestica, assembly GCF_030504385.1. Classification (NCBI taxonomy): domain Eukaryota; kingdom Metazoa; phylum Arthropoda; class Insecta; order Diptera; family Muscidae; genus Musca; species Musca domestica. Next base: position 16,751,687 of record NW_026712155.1, read on the forward strand.
CCTAAGTCCTTTGTATGTTTTGGGTTTTAGAGAGGAATTCCAACGAGTATCGGTAGAGATATTTTCAAATTATTTGGAACAAAAACATCATCCCATTACGGATGTCTATGTGGAGCTGCAATCGCAAAAGATACAATTCTACACGGTGTCTTTGCATATTGTGGCCGATTTTACGGGTAAGTTTATACGACACTATATCTTTAAATTTTATTATTGATATTATACTTCATTGAGATTTTAAAGATGCCTGGAGAGAAGTAAGTGGGAATCAAACCCAATTGTTGGACTCGATTGCAAAGACGCAGGATATTCATTGTCATAGTGTCCATTTCTTTCTTGGTCTTAAATGAAATATGGTCAAAATGCAGCCACTTTTCCCAGTTTCCGACCAAGATATGGAAAAAAGAAGGAAGCGTAAAAGTTACGCTTGCCCTTTCCCAAATACTATTTTATCTATTATTCTTGTTCGATTGCAGGTGCACTTAAAGGAACCCACAAGTTCCTTTTTGCGGAGGATTATATATTTGGCAATTTCTTCCGATTGACCGAAATAGTAGAAGGGTACGGGTGAAGAGATGTTTTGCAATAGCCAGGAGCTAAAATCCACCTTCATCTGAATCATGACTTTAGAATCAGTCGCATAAACTAAAGACACAAAAAATCAAAGCTAATACAGTTTCAGAGTGAAACGAAATAAAGAGGCATAGATGTCGAACTATACTACTGTATAACATTATTAGGCATAAGGCTAGACAGTTATTTTATAAAGAAATTCCAATTTTCTCCCACATCCCTTTGGTGGTACAATTCCTCAATAATCATTCTTATCACCCTATCTACTTTTTCTTCTTCATAATTACACCACTTTTTCCTGCTCTCCTGTAAATCTTAAAAATCAAAGCAACCCTTCAAACAAATTTCAAATAGTATAGCTGGCTGCTGCAGCTACGCATCCTTTAACTTAAATATTACAAATTATAATTATCTTTTAATAATACGCAATTTTTCTTTTCTTTCTAGGTCTACGTTATATTATGCACAATTGGCCAGTCATGTCTGCCATAGTGGGTAAGTTTTTTTATTGTGGACCATATTGGCTATTATTTCATTAACATTACCCCTTCATTTTCCCCTTTCAGCCATAAGCACAAATTTGTTCTTCATCCTGGTGATATTCTTGCTAAGCTGGTATCATTGGTCCAATGCAACATGGATTGTAAATTTACAAAAGAAATACGAATTGTTTACACAAAAAGTTCAAGACAAAGCTGGGCGAGCTTTAGAGTCGCCGAAATATTCCTCTGAAAGTCTGCAAGATGACGATGAACTGGCTTTCCTAAATGATGACAAAGATATCGATGATATCAGTGCACAACAAAAAATGAGTGCACAACAGGGAACACTGCGTCAAAGGAAACTGTAATACGATACCGGGCCCTATAATTTCCATGGAGGAAATTACATTTGCTTTAAGACTCCAGGGTATTTTCATTATGAAAATAAATGCCATGGAATTCACAGGCACAAAATCTATTAAAGATTAATTCTTTACGTTTTTTGAAACTACAAAGACAATAATGAATTAAGAAGACTATTATAAATATTAAATATTTTTGTAAAATACACTAGAAAATAAGTTTTGTAAAAACTATTTATTAGCAAGCAAATAAATGCATTTTTTAAAGGAAATATGAAAACAATTCGTGAAAATTATCTTGATTCACTAAAAGTCTACTCAGTTTTGACCTTGACTGTTTTTTTTTTTTTTCCTAATAATGGCTATTGGAACCACCATCCAAAATACACCACTAAAATTTTGTTGCTTTCCCTTCCTAGATTAGTTGTGATAACAAGCCACTTGAAATACATTCAAAAGAAGAGATAAGACCATCGATTTTTTATGGTTCTAGTGTTAAACACCAAAACGTTTAATCACTTTTATTTTGGCTGTTTTCTATGAAAAGCTTATTCTATATCAAAATGCTTGTAGTTAGTTGGCGATTTTATATTCCCAATTCTTAATGGAAATATACCACACTACGTAGACTTTTACCCTCATGCATTAAATCGAAGGCTTCATTGATCTTATCCAATTGCATGGTGTGAGTAATGAATTCATCGACCAGTAAATCCTTCTTCATATAGTCTTCAACCAATTTGGGCACATCACGGCTACTCTTCCAGCCACCAAAAGCTGAACCCTTCCATGTGCGTCCAACAACCAATTGGAAGGGACGTGTTGAGATTTCTTGTCCCGAGGCGGCAACACCAATAATAACCGATGTTCCCCAGCCTTTGTGAGTGGCCTCCAAGGCGGCGCGCATGGTATTCACATTGCCAATACATTCGAAAGTGTAGTCGAAACCACCATCCATTAAATCAATCAAATAGTTTTGTATGGGTCCCTTGTCTTCAACATCCTTGGGATTAATGAAATCGGTAACACCGAATTTCTTGGCAACTTCAAATTTACTGGGATTAATGTCAATGCCATAGATTTTCGAGGCGCCAGCCTTTTTACAGCCCAAGGCAACGGCCAAACCTACAGCGCCTAGACCCCAAATGGCACAAGTACTACCGGGTTCAACCTTTAAGAAAAAATAGGTATTATTTCGAAATGTTTGAAATATCTTATAGGAATTATTTACCTTGGCGGTATTGAGAGCGGCACCATAACCAGTAGGAATGCCACAGCCTAGCAAGCAAACCTTGTCCAGAGGAGCTTTTTCATCAACCTGGAATTGAAAACATGGAAATTAACATAAATCTGGGGGAGTTTGAGGGGGGTCGATAGTATGATCGCTCTTTTGTGATCTATGTTGCTGCACAAACTAAAAAGAAAATTGACGAACTTATTTTAAACATAACCTAGATTTAATTCTTCCATAGCTAAATATTACGAATACGTTCAAAATGTTAGCCACCCTCCAACGCCACTGAAGAAATGTTCATTCCGTTTATATAAAATATTATAGCTTAGATTGTTTTGGATTTTTACGCAAGGAGTTCTCATGTTCTGAATTTCATAAAAAAAATCAAATTTAGGGGAGTTCTTAGGTTTAGAAATTCTAAGATTCTAAAATATACTTTGAATTTAATTAAATATTTTAATTTAATATATATGATGTGCAAATGAGCCTTTTTATTCTATCCATAATTGAACTCAAACGCCAAGCTTCTAATATAAGAAGTTAAAATTTTTGTTCGCAAACCTCTCTGATGCTGATTCACATCAACAAAACAAATTGGGGGGCTGGAGAAATATTGCCCTATCAACATAGATAATTATGCTTATCACGTATGAACAAATACTTCGCTTAGCTACTACATTCAATACATCACAATACAATATGCAAGTCATGCCATCATAGCAAAAACATTCGATACATATAGATCTATAGATCAAGACATAGTCTTTCATCTTACCTTAGCCAACGAGATATCAGCAACGACGGTGTATTCCGAAAAAGTCGAAGTACCCATAAAATGATAAACAGTTTTACCCTTGCAAGTAAAACGTGATGTACCATCAGGCATTACACCTTGACCCTGAGTAACACGAATCTTCTGGCACAGATTAGTTTTGGTACTCTTGCAGAATTTGCACTCGTCACATTGCGGAATGTATGTGGGGATAACATGATCGCCGGGTTTGAACTTGGTAACTCCCTCACCGACACTCTCAACAATGCCGGCACCTTCGTGACCCAAAACGACGGGGAAAATACCTTCAGGATCAAAACCACCCAATGTGTAGGCATCCGTATGGCACACACCGGTGGCAGTTATTTTAATGCGTACTTCATGGGCTTTGGGTGGAGCCACTTCGATCTCTTCAATAACCAAAGGTTTTTTGGCTTCCCAAGCTACGGCAGCTTTACATTTAATAACCTAGTTGCATTAATTAAATGGAAAATGTTGTTGTTATAATTATAGTTTTTATATGCTGATAAGTTCACTCGAACTTTTCTAGACTTACTTGTCCCTCTGTTGCCATTTTTTGCGGGTTCTGACGTCGATGATCACCGTGAGCAAATTGAACAAACAAAACCGACGAGTAAATTACGACCGGCTAGTGATGATAAAATATCAATAGCACAATATTACTGTTGGCGACAACAGGGTGATTCATACCATTCACGATAATAAACAATCGAAGGGAAGACACAACCTAAATAGGATGACACCATGTGGTTTTGTATTTAACTAACGGAAATATTTAATTTTGGAACTTTACTTTTGATTTTAAAGCCATATAGAGTAGTGCATAAAGAGTAGTGTAGTGTTATTCTCTTTTGGAGGAAAACTCTGAGAAGTAAACAGACGGAAACTTGCAAGCAAATAGTTGGTTTGTCAACAGAAAATATTTTGCCCATAATAAAAATGAATAAAGCACACAATGTTTACAAATGAGCAAAAAAAAAACATAAAACATTTAGGCTTGCTCTATTTAAAATAAATTGCTCTGCCCGAACTGCAAGAATTTAAAAGTTTTTACTATGATAACCGATTTTTCTTTTATGATATCGAATAAAATTGCAAATATACTAAATTCTTCTTGCAGGTTCTGGAACAGAGCAAATATGTTTTAAAATTGCTTGCCCAAACATAAATCACGGAAGGAGAATAAGTTATGCAGAACTTTTTTATTAACAGACGACTTCCCATAACAATTTTCAATAATTGCTACAAATTTTAAGGTAACTAAAGCACAGTAAAATAAAGAAGGTGACGTCCGTTTGCAACTTTTTCAAAATTATACATTTGACAACATCTCAATGTCAAAATGTTTATTTATAAAAACATGACGTATACACAGATAAGAGATGGGAGCCTGTTTTCAATGAAGTTAAGTTAGACCGGATAAATACAGGAAAATACAGAGTTGGATATTATTTTTATGCCCTCCACCATAGTACGGGGGTATATTATGTTTGCCATTCCGCTTGTAACATCTCGAAGTATACATTTTACACCCCAGAGAGTATATGTATTTGTGTTTTCTTTTTGGGGACTGTTATTCAGTTTATTATTTTAACATTAAATTACTTAATTCGATTCAATGGTTGATAAAAATGTGGTGTGCACTACAACATTGCCGACAGTAAAAGAGACCGATCAATCCTTGATTTTAAGCAAGTTCCTAAAAACATGCACTTTTTATACCCTCCACCATAGTATGGAGGGTATGTTAAGTTAAGTCCATTGGTAACTGCTCGAAATATACATTTTAGACCCCACAAAGTATATATGTATATTCTTGATCAGCATAAAATTCTATGTCGATTTTGCAATGTCCGTCCGACTGTGGAAATTACTCTAGCTTCCGAACGAAATGAAGTAGGTTGATAACATTCCTCTCAAATGTAAATTATGTCAGCAGGACTTTTGGTATTGAAAGTGGGCCATGTAGGTCAACGTTTTGGTATAGCCCCCATATAAGGGCACCTCCCGATATTCGGTATTTTGATGATTTAAGCGACATTGTTCACCGGAATTGTTTCAAATTTGGTATTTGAAGTTCGTGACGAATACTACAGCATAGGACAGAAAATTGTCTGTGCAGGTCCAAGTCTTTGTATAACCCCCATATAGCGGCACCTCCCGATATTCGGTATTTTGATGATTTTAGCGACATTGTTCACCAGAATTGTTTCAAATTTGGTATTTGAAGTTCGTAATGGACTCTACAGCCTCAGATAAAAAATTGCCTGTACAGGTTTACGTTTTGGTATAACCCCCATATAATGGTATATCACTATGTCCGGTATTTGAATGATTTTAGCTATATTATTCACCGATTTTTTTTTTCAAATTTAGCTTTTGAATATTGCAATGGCTTATGACCAAAGTTGCCACGGCGCCGTATAGACCTAATATAACGGCTACGTTCGGCTTTTTTAAGATTTTAACAGAATTTTTAACGGAATTTATTTTGATGTTGCAAAGTGGTCAATCCCTTCATTTATTTTTTTGAAAATTGCCAAATTCGGCGAAACTTGCAGCATTTTTACTTGTAATAATTTGAGGTTAACTTGATTAAAATGTACCATGATTGGTAAATCGAGGAACAAAATCGTTAAATTAAGCAAATAATTCTGAACCCTATTTATGGCAAATATGAATTTTTCAGCTCAATCATGAATAGCTGCATTGAATTATATTCCCAAGCCTTTTTCTTGAGAGTTCATTTCACCAATCATTAATAATTGTGGAGAAATAACTTGCGAATGTGGCAACACTAATGGGTCTTTTTCGTACCTAGTGTCTCCTATTTGTTGGGCAAATTTGTTGGCTTATGTTTCTTATAACAGTAAAGCAACTTAAATAAATAAATTAGCAAATGTGCAGATTAAAATACATGTGTTGTATGTTCATAGGTGTTTACCGCTCTCTTAGCAACAATTGCCTGTTACGAAGGCTATTAATTATCAGTGGAAATATTCCTAATAAACTCCACGATTTTGGTTGTGATGTTGATTGAAAAAATATTCTGCAAAAGTATCCACCAATACATTTGATCAACTTAACTTGTCATTGCTAAATGACTTACTCTAGATAATTGTGTAACCCTAATTATGATTGTTTCCATTTGCAATCTTAACCCCCAACTAGCTGGTGACAATACGATTACCTTACGATTACCTTACGTAACGCAGCAATAGTTCACAATATTGTTTCACATCCCACCCCCTTGTACATAACCTCAAAAACAAACGTTTGGACTTTTCTGCCAATGCTCACAAGTCTGTTGGTTAGACTTGGAAACATGATTGCTCTATTCTTGTATTCATCGGGGTATATTTTCGGTAAATAAGCCTGGAAGCTGTTTTGGTATTTGGGTGCTTAAGAAAACCTTCAGCTTGTGTATATGAGGGTCGTCTGATGTTTGTTGCTAACAATGGTTTCATTTGTTCTCCCTCTCTCTCACACTCTCTGCCTATCGATATGAGTCGGGATGTGTGAGTGTGTGAATGCATTCCCATGAAATGCCTAGCCATGGCAAACGAACTGACTCAACTATTGCTGCTGCTACCACTTCTACTGTGTAAAATCCTTTTTACCGCAAAACGGAAACGGATGTTAACAAATAGCCAACGGAAATTATGCTGATTAGAATGCCAGGAGGCAGAAATTTAAACGTGTTACTACTGCCACTACTGCCTAGCTTTTGCCCAATGCCAATGTTAGGCAATGACGATAATGTAGGTTCTGTCGCACATACACACACACAAACATACGAACATACATAATTATGCCATTGTTGGTGGGGTGAGTGGTAATTTCAATGTAGCCATGAAATCCTAGAAATTCAAGGCAATAGGAATAATAAGAAGGACATTCCTATGGGCTATCAAACTGGAGACAAAGGGATATGCCATGGGGTAACTGTTGTGTTTGTTGGTATTCGAAAAGAGACGCCACCTTGCCCTAATTAAATCGCCCGGTTAATTTGATCATCGTGAACTTTTAACCCAACTCTCGAATACATTTCTATTTGCTACTTCAACAAACCGAATGACATCTAAATGCCCGAGAATCTCTAGTATTGTCAGACGACCATAAAACACAAGTTTGTTTACCAACTAACCAGGTGTTTATCTTCTCGATGTAAGTGGATATTTGAAAATAAGGATAATTTTTGAAATGTGTTCAGAGACGATATCCTGGGTTGATTATTTCTTTAAATCCATTTTTTATGGTCAGTTGGTCCTTGAGAAGTATTCTTTAAAAAATCCACTTTTTATGGTCAGTTGGTCCTTGAAAAATATTGTTTAAAAATCCACGTTTAATGGTCTATTGATCCTTGAAAAACAGTATTTAAAAATCCACGTTTGTTTGTCTATGGGTCCTTGAAAAATATTCTTTAAAAAATCCACTTTTTATGGTCAGTTGGTCCTTGAAAAATATTGTTTAAAAATCCACGTTTAATGGTCTATTGATCCTTGAAAAACAGTATTTAAAAATCCACGTTTGTTTGTCTATGGGTCCTTGAAAAATATTCTTTAAAAAATCCACATTTAATGGTCTGTTGGTCCTTGAAAAATATTCTTTAAAAATCCACGTTTAATGGTCTATTGATCCTTGAAAAATAGTATTTAAAAATCCACGTTTGTTTGTCTATGGGTCCTTGAAAAATAATCTTTAAAAAATCCACATTTAATGGTCAGTTGGTCCTTGAAAAATATTCTTTAAAAAATTCACGTTTCATGGTCTGTTGGTCCTTGAAAAATATTCTTTAAAAAATCCACGTTTCATGGTCTGTTGGTCCTTGAAAAATATTCTTTAAAAAATCCAGGTTTCATGGTCTGTTGGTCCTTGAAAAATATTCTTTAAAAAATCCAGGTTTCATGGTCTGTTGGTCCTTGAAAAATATTCTTTAAAAAATCCAAGTTTCAGGGTCTGTTGGTCCTTGAAAAATATTCTTTAAAAAATCCACGTTTCATGGTCTGTTGGTCCTTGAAAAATATTCTTTAAAAATCCACGTTTATTGATCTGTTGGTCTTTAAAAAATATTCTTTAAAAAATCCACGTTTATTGGTCTTTTGGTCCAGAGAAAATATTCCATTGGTCCCATCTAAGGCTCAAACAATCCTCCTCTTTTCATATGACCCATTTCTGTAATATCTGGTGCCTTATTGGAATCCCATTGATATGGAATTCATTCCGCCACTTCAATTATTAGTGTTATTATAAGTAATTAACAAAACTTTCAACTTCCCCTCCTCCCACCCTCTGCACATTGAAATTACCAACAAATGTTCCAATTATTTATAGTTCCGAATGAAAACGAAATTAAGAATATTTTTCCACTTAACGAAAATTGCCAGAAAAAAAAAACAAAACAGTGCAAACGGAAAGCCATACATGTCGATGTTTGCCAGGATGCATCAGGATATATTTCCACTCACATGCCTCGCAAATTTTTGCCAAAAAAAGCCTCAACTTCACGATAGCGCGCACTTCAAGGTAGAATCTAGAAAATTGCCAACAGCACTTTAAGAGCATTCAAGTGCAGAACAATGGAGAAGGAACAAAACAACAAATTGAGAAAACGAAACGAATTGTATGGGAATAATAAAAACAATGGAGAGAACAGGCGAATGGTAAGAAAACAAAACAAACAAAAATGAAAGGAAGGCATTAAAAAAACAACAACAGCAAAATATCATTTGAAAGAAAAAGTTTTAGATTGCTTTCTTGACAATGTTAGGAATACAGACACACATACCTACATGGTAGAATGCAGAGGTGTGATGGTGGGGGGATCAGCACCACACTCGATCAAAAAAAATTATTTCAGAATTCAGAACTGGAATCTTGGATTTTTTAAAGAATATTTTTCAAGGACCAATAGAGCATTAAACGTGGATTTTTTAAAGAATATTTTTCAAGGACCAATATATCATTAAATGTAGATTTTTTAAAGAATGTTTTTCCAGGACCAAGAGACCAATAAACTTGGATTTTTTAAAGAATGTTTTTCCAGGACCAAGAGACCAATAAACTTGGATTTTTTAAAGAATGTTTTTCCAGGACCAAGAGACCAATAAACGTGGATTTTTTAAGAACGTTTTTCCAGGACCAAGAGACCAATAAACGTGGATTTTTTTAAGAATGATTTTTCCAGGATCAAGAGACCAATAAACGTGGATTTTTTAAGAATGTTTTTCCAGGACCAAGAGACCAATAAACGTGGATTTTTTTAAGAATGATTTTTCCAGGACCAAGAGACCAATAAACGTGGATTTTTTAAGAATGTTTTTCCAGGACCAAGAGACCAATAAACGTGGATTTTTTAAAGAATATTTTTCAAGGACCAATAGTCCTTCATACCTGGATTTTTTAAAGAATATTTTCAAGGACCAATAGTCCTTTAAACCTGGATTTTTAAAGAATTTTTTTTAAGGACCAATAGTCCTTTAAACCTGGACTTCTTGAAGAATACTTTTCAAGGACCAATAGTCCTTTAAACCTGGACTTCTTGAAGAATATTTTTCAAGGATTTTCCAGAATATTTCTGAGAATTGTTAAAGGATGACCAGAATTGCATTCGTGGCTCTAAGTGTCAATTGAAAAATATTTTTTGCAGGACTCCTGAAGCCTAAACCCCCTTCCTAATTTCCATTTATGACTCCAACACCCCTGCCCTTAAGTTTTGCATTATTTGCCAATGTCTATATGTGTTGTGCGTGTTTGTATGTGTGTGTGTGTGTAGATGCAGGGATATGAATTTGCCTCGTTGCCACCAACAATTATAATTTCAATTTAAATGGTATTTGTGCCAAATTGGCAAACAAACAAAACAATGGCAAAACAGAGTAGAACAGAACCGGCCACAGTAATCAGCCAGCCAAACCAAATAATAGCAACAGCAATGGCGCTTCCGGAAACCCACATTGCAGTTATTGTGAAGTTGTTGGTCGAATGCAAACAAAACACACACAAATATACATCCGCACACACACACACGTAGTGCAGCAAAAAGAGAGCCCGCTTTAAACGACTTCATCAAATGTTGACTTTAAATGTTCAACATTCTGATCGTTAGTTTAAAGCGGTGTTAAAAATAATGGTTATGACTGTTCATTTCTTGGATGGTGGCAGTGGGTGTGCCTCCGTGTGTGTGTGTTGTGCGAGAAAGCGTGAAAAGTTTTTTAAAGCCGTTACACTTCGAAATGACTGTGATATAGGAAGTTATAGTCGGGAGTGAGAGAAAACATATTGACCTGACACCCTGTTTTGCAATACCCCGGACCGGAAGTGAAGGATTTTCCAGCAGAACAAATACCAAGTGAAACATACACACATGAAGCAAAATATATACATAGACACACTGACATGTATACACTTGATACTAAGACAACACCCGGGCCGAATGGTAGAAGAAAAATGAACATATCAATTGCTGGCGGAAATCGGAAATGGTATTTGAACTGACACATACTAAATCAAGATCAATGCATGCAATAAATGCATGTCATGACTTGTGTGTGTTTTGGTTTTGGTGTTGCTGTTGTTGTCATTTTCACAACACATACATACAGACAATTTGGTCACACAGAAACATTTTCCGATATGTGTCTTAAAAATGTTGAAAGGAAACCGAAAAATGTCAAATTGCCGAACATGAAAATCTTAGGGAACGGTATTTATTGGCTGGAGGTGGGAGGGGGAGATGTTGGAAGGAGACGTGGATTTTTTTAAAGAATATTTTTCAAGGACCCATAGACAAGCAAACGTGGATTTTTTAAAGAATATTTTTCAAGGACCCATAGACAAACAAACGTGGATTTTTTAAAGAATATTTTTCAAGGACCCATAGACAAACAAACGTGGATTTTTTAAAGAATATTTTTCAAGGACCCATAGACAAACAAACGTGGATTTTTTAAAGAATATTTTTCAAGGACCCATAGACAAACAAACGTGGATTTTTTAAAGAATATTTTTCAAGGACCCATAGACAAACAAACGTGGATTTTTTAAAGAATATTTTTCAAGGACCCATAGACAAACAAACGTGGATTTTTTAAAGAATATTTTTCAAGGACCCATAGACAAACAAACGTGGATTTTTTAAAGAATATTTTTCAAGGACCCATAGACAAACAAACGTGGATTTTTTAAAGAATATTTTTCAAGGACCCATAGACCATTAAACGTGGATTTTTTAAAGAATATTTTTCAAGGACCCATAGACAAACAAACGTGGATTTTTTAAAGAATATTTTTCAAGGACCCATAGACAAACAAACGTGGATTTTTTAAAGAATATTTTTCAAGGACCCATAGACAAACAAACGTGGATTTTTTAAAGAATATTTTTCAAGGACCCATAGACAAACAATCGTGGATTTTTTAAAGAATATTTTTCAAGGACCCATAGACAAACAAACGTGGATTTTTTAAAGAATATTTTTCAAGGACCCATAGACAAACAAACGTGGATTTTTTAAAGAATATTTTTCAAGGACCCATAGACAAACAAACGTGGATTTTTTAAAGAATATTTTTCAAGGACCCATAGACAAACAAACGTGGATTTTTTAAAGAATATTTTTCAAGGACCCATAGACAAACAAACGTGGATTTTTTAAAGAATATTTTTCAAGGACCCATAGACAAACAAACGTGGATTTTTTAAAGAATATTTTTCAAGGACCCATAGACAAACAAACGTGGATTTTTTAAAGAATATTTTTCAAGGACCCATAGACAAACAAACGTGGATTTTTTAAAGAATATTTTTCAAGGACCCATAGACAAACAAACGTGGATTTTTTAAAGAATATTTTTCAAGGACCCATAGACCATTAAACGTGGATTTTTTAAAGAATATTTTTCAAGGACCCATAGACAAACAAACGTGGATTTTTTAAAGAATATTTTTCAAGGACCCATAGACCATTAAACGTGGATTTTTTAAAGAATATTTTTCAAGGACCCATAGACAAACAAACGTGGATTTTTTAAAGAATATTTTTCAAGGACCCATAGACAAACAAACGTGGATTTTTTAAAGAATATTTTTCAAGGACCCATAGACAAACAAACGTGGATTTTTTAAAGAATATTTTTCAAGGACCCATAGACAAACAAACGTGGATTTTTTAAAGAATATTTTTCAAGGACCCATAGACAAACAAACGTGGATTTTTTAAAGAATATTTTTCAAGGACCCATAGACAAACAAACGTGGATTTTTTAAAGAATATTTTTCAAGGACCCATAGACCATTAAACGTGGATTTTTTAAAGAATATTTTTCAAGGACCCATAGACAAACAAACGTGGATTTTTTAAAGAATATTTTTCAAGGACCCATAGACCATTAAACGTGGATTTTTTAAAGAATATTTTTCAAGGACCCATAGACAAACAAACGTGGATTTTTTAAAGAATATTTTTCAAGGACCCATAGACAAACAAACGTGGATTTTTTAAAGAATATTTTTCAAGGACCCATAGACAAACAAACGTGGATTTTTTAAAGAATATTTTTCAAGGACCCCTAGACAAACAAACGTGGATTTTTTAAAGAATATTTTTCAAGGACCCATAGACAAACAAACGTGGATTTTTTAAAGAATATTTTTCAAGGACCAACAGACCAACAAACGTGGATTTGTTAAAGAATATTTTGTAAGGACTCATAGACAAATAGACGTGGATTTTTTAAAGAATATTTTTCAAGGACCAACAGACCAACAAACGTGGATTTGTTAAAGAATATTTTGTAAGGACTCATAGACAAATAGACGTGGATTTTTTAAAGAATATTTTTCAAGGACCAACAGACCAACAAACGTGGATTTGTTAAAGAATATTTTGTAAGGACTCATAGACAAATAGACGTGGATTTTTTAAAGAATATTTTTCAAGGACCCATACACACGTGGATTTTTTAAAGAATATTTTTCAAGGACCCATAGACAAAAAAACGTGTATTTTTTAAAGAATATTTTTCAAGGACCAACAGACCAACAAACGTGGATTTGTTAAAGAATATTTTGTAAGGACTCATAGACAAATAGACGTGGATTTTTTAAAGAATATTTTTCAAGGACCCATACACACGTGGATTTTTTAAAGAATATTTTTCAAGGACCCATACACCCGTGGATTTGTTAAAGAATATTTTGTAAGGACTCATAGACAAATAGACGTGGATTTTTTAAAGAATATTTTTCAAGGACCCACACACACGTGGATTTTTTAAAGAATATTTTTCAAGGACCCATACACCCGTGGATTTTTTAAAGAATATTTTTCATGACCCATAGACAAACACACGTGGATTTTTTAAAGAATATTTTTCAAGGACCCATAGACAAACACACGTGGTTTTTTACATGAGAGAGTGAAAGTGCAAGAGACACAAGAAGATTTGAGAGAACCATCCAAAAACATTTCATACATTTTCATAAATTTTACCGAGATTGATAAATTCAATTCCTTAAAAAACTTACCTTAAAAATCATTGTTTTTTTCAGATTTTCTTTTTCCTCAAATCACAGACATCCGACCTTTAGTTGCTTTGTTTCTTTACCTTAATTTTCTCATTTGTCAGATGTGTACGATGTGTACTTGTTTTCCGTTTTGTTTTTCTTTGTTCCATGTCTTCGTTTATTTCAGGGGAAATCATTTATTTCAATGCAGAATGGTTCGTGAGATTAGTGTACACGCGTACCAGAAGCACCAGGAGCTGAAGCAGCACCAGTCACTTGCACCTACAATTTGTTTTGCCGTGGTGTCCTTGTCCTTGTATTTTGTGTTCCTTGTAGTTTCTTACATCTTTTTTCAATTATTCTCACATCTTTGTTTTTCTGCCTGTCATATGATTGACATTTAATTTAATTCCTATTTTTGCACAACGGCGGATATTGTCTTAGGAGAAGTAGGGGGTAAGGAGAGAGAGAGAGAGTGGGCTCCGTTTAAGGCACGTACTAGAAATTCAATTATTATTTAGATATTTATGTGTGACGATGCAGATGTATACAAATATATGTAGGTACATAGAAATATGTAAATATATAAGTTATAAAACAATTATACAATACGATCAGAATTGTTAAGGCTAATATACGCATAATGTTAGATTCAAATGTAAAGCTACTTTTTCTAAATTTTTGTCAAGTATTTTTTATTACATACTTTAAGGCGCTGCACACAATTTTTTAACCTGAAAGGCAACGCTTTATAGAATAGTGTATATTGATGCATTCATAATATAAATATAATATAAATAGTATATACAAGGTGAGATGAAAAAACTGCAACCAACTTCAGACTGCTGTCATTTCTAAGCCACTCGACAGCTGAATTATTAAAATTATTCCAGTGACAACTCATTATATTGTTTACAAGCGTACAAAACCATTTTGAGAATTGGGAATTTTCCAGAAAAAAAGTTATTCGTGATGGAATTTTAGCGTGATAGTGTGATTTCTTTATATTTGGCTGGAACACCACAAGTGGATATCGTTAGAGCACTCCAGTATTTAAATGTGGATAAATCTTTTGTGTCTCGTCCCATCGCCCGTTACCGTGATACTGGTAGCGTATCCTGGATGTCAAGGAAGTGGACAGAAGAAAACAACAACATCAGCAGAAATGGTTCGAAAAGTAAGCAAGCAACTTGATCGAAACCAGCGTCACAGTGGCCGAAAAATGGCCGGTGGGCTGAACATATTGCAATATTCCATTCGGCAAATATTGAAAAATGAGCTCGCGATGAAGCCGTTGAAAGTCCAAAATGCAAGAACTTACACCGCAACAGAAAGAAAGTAGGCTCAAGAGTTGCTTCGCTTGGCCGAAAGTGGTAAACTGCCGAATTTGGTTTTCTCCGATGAGAAAACATTCGTTGTCCAGCAGTTTGTAAACAAATAAAATGACCGTGTTTACTTGCCAAAGAGGTTAGCTGAAAATGTGCACCTTCGGTTGGCCACCAGAACTCAAGCGCCGGTCATGATGATGATGGCGATGTTCGCCCTCCGCATATTAATCGACCCTGGCATCAGAATAAATACCGAATATTGTAGCGAAAATTTTCTGGAGGTTGTATTAAAACCTTTCGCAGGAATGGACCAAAATACGCCAGAGCAACCTTCGGGCAGCGTGTGACGGCTTCATTGACAGTTTGAAGGCCATAATTCGTATTCTAAAATGTGAAATGTGATTCTATTTCCGACATTTTTTGCCTTCATTTAATAAAATTAAAAAAAAAAATGTAAAATTATGGCGTTTGAAATAAATAATTTAAAGGATATCTTTTAACAGAAGATCAGTGTGTTTTAAAATTTTGTTTAAAGTTCGAGTTATAATCCCGATTTTTATTTATTTTTATAATGACAGAATATTGTTATTGCAGGTCCATGTCTTCGTATAGCCCTCATATTATGGTACCTCCATATTTTCGGTATTTTGGAGATTTAAGCTACATTATTCACCGGAAATGTTTCAAATTTGGTATTTGAAATTCGCAATGGATACTACAGCTTATGACAGAAAATTGTTCGTGCTGGTCCAAGCCTTCGTATAGCCCCCATATAACGGCACCTCCCTATTTTCGGTATTTTGGAGATTTAAGCTACATTATTCACCGGAGTTGTTTCAAATTTGGTATTAGAAGTTCGTAATGGGTACTACAGCCTATGACAGAAAATTGTCTGTGCAGATCCACGTTTTGGTATAGACCCCATATAATGTGGTACCTCCCGATATTCGATATTTTGATAATTTTAGCTACATTTTTTTTTTTAAGCTTCGCATTTGAATATTGTAATGGCTTATGACAAAAGTTGCCTATGCAGGTTCACGTTGTCGTGTAGAACCTTATATAAAGGCTTCATTCGGTATTTTTAAGATTTTAACATACTTTTTAAGGGATTTTATTTATTTATTTTTTTTTTTTTTGAAAATTTCCAAATTCGTTGACAATGGTGGAGGCTATTCAAAGTTCAGCCCGGACGAACTGACAGCGTTTTTTCTTGTTAGTTCTTCTTTCATAATCCATTGAGTTTTTCCTGTAATTTTTTTGGGTTATTTGTACTTTTTTTGAAACTAAATATGTTCAGATGTGTACATCTGTCTCAAAATAGTCCTTGGTTTATTTCTTTGAATTCTTAAATTCTTTCCAATTACCTACACCGATTATCACAAAGAATACCCCTATAATTACGCCTGAAATATTTGCTCTTGCTCTTTGAAAAATTGATTACATTATTGTTGTTGTTGTTAAGATTTATTACATTTCAAAATCCGTTTCATTTATCTTCACAACCATGTTTGACCTTAAACTTCTAATGAATGGGCCCGCCACAAAACCGCAACCAATATTAAATAGACAAGCATTGTCTGGGTGCCTAGCCGGGACGCTGGCGTGTCATGACGATGTCGATGGTGATGCTGATCCTTTCTGCAAAACGCCCTTGTCTCTGACATTTGATGACCCTTTTCAACTAATGTAGACCATTATTGAACTCCTTTTACTGTCAGCAAAAATCTTCCTCTATTGAATGTGGTTTTGTATCATCGTTTCACCTTTAATGGCACCTTGTAGAGGTGGCTGGCTGGTTGGATGGTGTTGTAGTTGTTGCTGTTGCCATTGCCGTTGGACCATACAATTTGTAGCTTCCAATTAATGAGTTATTGTCTGCTCTCAAAACGAGGTGGGAGGGGGTAAGGTTATTCACATGACATGGATATTGATGCTCAAAAGACAGGAACATTTTGCAAATTGATTGGTTAATTGATGAAAAGAAGAAATGTGCAATGAACAAGAAAGGCATAGCAGAAGAAGAAGTAGGAGGAGCAGGTGAAATGGTAACAGTGAAAATTCCAACAATTAGAAAATGGCCGAGGTTAATGAGAGCTGTATGAGTGCGTAAGCTCTTTCTATGAAAATGTGTTTCCGGAGAAGGGTTCATGAAATAATTGGACACTACTGCTGCTGTTAATTGCTACAAATGGGAGTTAATTATAGCCATATTTGACTGTATCTTGATTAATTACGTTAAATAGTTTTCAAAGTTTGTCGGCACGTGATAAATAAAATCGCACGCAATTTATTGTCTACGCCGGATCCATTTCATTTATCTAATTAACAAAGAAAACGAAAGTTGTGAAGTCAGTTTCAGAATGCTGTACCTCATCCTTGGAAAAATCCTGGTTTCCTTGGAAAATTTTGTGATGGAAACTTCGGGGGCAAAGGTAAAAAAGGGGAAATGTATTATAAAACAAGCCGAAGTAAGATCGGCCGGGCCGGACTTAAAATACTCTCCACCATCAAATTTTCAAAAAAAAAAAAAAAAAAAAAAATATATATATATATATATATATATATATATATATATATATATATATATATATATATATATATTTATTCAACCTATACGAAGACGAGGACCTGTAAATGCAATTTTCTTCATAGGCCATTACAATATTCAAATACGAAACTTGAAACAATTCCGTTGAATAATGTCGCTAAAATCATTACAATATCGAATATAGGAAGGGAGCGTTATATGGGAGCTATCCGAAGACCTGCGCATATGCAATGCAATTGTCTGTCATAGGCTGTAGTACCCATTAGAAACTTCAAATAGAAAATGTGAAATATTTCCGGTAAATACAAGGTAAGTTAAAAAAAACTCCATAATTTTTACATTTTTTTTAATTTTATTGAATGAAAACAAAAAATGTCGGAAATAGCATCAAATTTTAGAATAAGTTTAGATTTGTTCGAATCGATCACCCTTGGCACGAATTATGGCCTTCAAACGGCCAATGAAACCGTCACACGCTGCCGGAATGTTGCTCTGCGGTATTCTGGGCCATTCACGGCGAAGCGCTTGCTTGAGGTGATCGACACTTTGGTATTTTTTAGTGCCAACCTTGTTTTCCAAAATATTCCAGACACAATTTTACAACGGATTGGTAACCGGAGATTTTGGTGGCCTTTGTGCGCTGGAAATGAAGCGAGGAACCTTATTTTGTAAACATTCTTGGGTGGCGCGTGCTGAGTGCGATGCTGCTGAGTCCTTTGTCTGTGGCCGAAATGTTTGCGTGCCCAAGGCTTTAATACACCCTCCACAATATTTTTTTTTTCTGATGCCACGGTCGATTAATACGAGCGGAGAGCAGAGAATGTCCAAGGTCTGTGGCCAAAATGTTTGCTTGCCCAAGGCTTTAATACACCCTCCAGAATATATTCCCGATAATATTCGACATTTATTCTGATGCGAATTATAATCGAATAATACGAGCGGAGAGCAACCATCAGCTGTTATGGCGGTCCACACCATCACCATGGCAGGCGCTTGAGTTCTGGTGCCCAATTTCAGCTGGTGCAAATTTTCAGCTGACCTCTTAGGCAAATAAACCTGCTCATTTTGTTTGTTTGCAAACTACTGGCCAACGAATGTTTTCTCATAATTCGACAGTTTACCGCTTTCGGCCAAGCGAAGCAACTCTTTAGCTCTTTTGAGTCTATTTCCTTTCTGTGGCGTTGTAAGTTCTTGCACTTTTCGGAATTTCAATGGCTTTACCCCCAGTTCATTTTTCAATATTTGCCGAATGGAATATTGCGATGTTCAGATCACGAACCATTTTCAGCCACTGCGACGCGGGTTTCTATCAAATCGCTTCTTTACTTCTCGAACCATTTCTGCTGATGTTGCTGTTTTTTCCGTCGACTTCCTTGACGTCGGGCTACGCTACCAGTATCACGGTAACGAGCGATGGTACGAGACACAAAATATTTATTCACATTTAAATGCTGGAGTGCTCAAACGATAGCCACTTATTACCCAAAGAATCCTTGAAAAATGCTCCTTAAAATCCATGCTTATTGCCCTAAGGGCCCTTGAAAAATATTCCTTAAAAAAGTCCACGTTAATTACTCTGAACGTCCTTGAAAAAATTTCCTTAAGAACTTGAAAAATATTCCTAAAAAAATCCACGTTTATTGCCCTAAACGTTCTTCAAAAATATTCCTTAACAAAATCCACGTTAATTACTCTAAACGTCCTTGAAAAATATTTCTTAAAAAATCCACGACTATTGCTCTAAACAACCTTGGAAAATATTTCTTAAAAAATCCAGGACTATATGCTCTAAACGTCCTTTAAAAATACTCCTTAAAAATCCACGCTTATTACTCCAATGGTTTTAAAAAAATATTCTTTTAAGAAGTCTATGATGATCGTTCTTAAAAAACTAAGCTTATTAATCTTATTGTCATTGAAAAATATTCATTGAAAAAATCCATGCTTACTGCTCTAGAGATTCTTGAAAAATATTCCTTAAAAATACACGATTATAGTTCCATTGGCACTGGAAAAAGATTTCTTTTAAAATCCGACCTGAAAAATATCACTTACAAATTCGGTATATTTGTCCTTCTGGCCTTTAAAAAATCCTCGATTAATGCTTTGTAGATCCTTTTTTCAATATTCCCGCAAATTGCTTTGCTAAACGTTGCACAAACTCGCAGATATTTCCTTTCCTTTTAATTAGCAATTAAAAATTGGCACAAGAATATTCATAACACTATGGCCAAAGCAGCGGAGGAAATTTCTGTTAAAGAAAGCAAAAAACTCAGCTGAGAAAAATTAAAAGCAAAATGCTATACAGAATAATAACTATAATCATTATCATAATTAATTGGTTTAAATATGGTCAAAAGAGTTGAGGCGAAACGTTCAGGATGAATATGAAGAGAATTTTAAACAAAGATGGCAAGGACCTTATTTTCATGATATCGTCAGAAGGAAAATGCATGTTAGTTCCAATCTTTCGCAATAGCCAATTGTTCAAACACACCTTAAAAGAAGATTTCCAAGTAAAACTAGACGTGCAACAAAACCAATAACAATGAAAAGAATCGGTGCAAAAAAGAAAAAAAAAAACAATAAAAATATTTGCAAGACAAACAAGACAGAATAAAATTGCTGTCGGAATTCCTTCAACTGACATCTTATCTCTGTTACAATTGTTTCAGAATTATTACTCTGTTTTGTCTGTCTGCCATTCGTTTCGAGATTGGGGTGGGGTGGGTGGAGAATGGGCGGCGTATGATTGGGTGAGAAAATGCCAGTTGTTATTGCCTTAAATGTCAATGAAGTAATAAAGTCACGTTTTTTATTTAAAGAAAAGGGAATGAGAAATACAAATTCAAGGAGAAGACAAAAGACACGAGGAAAATAGTAATCCGTACTGAAATATTGGGAACAGTGGGTAAACACCCAGGAAAATTCATTAATAATAACAATCCTTAAAACTCCAGATGTGAAACAGCTGATCTATAGATGATCGGTATTACGGAAGTTCACACAAAACGATATCTTATCAACCAATGACTAATAGGGTAGTTCACATAAAATCATATATCGTTTAAACACGCAACACACTGTCCCATTCAGAAACAAGTCGTTTGGTTTTCAACGCCACATCTACATATCTATTGAAACAAAACGTACACAAACATCAATAACATTCACACAAAAATGCACACATACATTTATACACATATACCGAAATCTTTTACCTGCATATTTATGCGATACCTCAGCTTCTCTTTTCAACCATAGAAAATGTTTGCGTATTTTGTAAAATGCTGATATATTTTGTTTATGTGTCCATTCTTTGCCACACTCTCATACACTCTCCATATATGACTCTCTCTCTCTGTCTTTAATATTGGCGGGCCAATATTGTTGCTGTGCAACTGTCATTTGGCAAAGTATTACAGTTTCACAACACATGTCTGATTGTCAGTTGTTGTTTTTTTTGTTGGCGTCAGAATAAAATGTTTCTCTTTTTTATGGGTAATGCTATTTTACCTTTTTATTGGTGAAAATCTCAGTGTAAATGTGTGTGAGTATGGGTGTGCGTGAGACAAAATGCGTTCATTCTTCTAATACCAAGGGAAAGAGGCCCTTGGAATACTAAAGGGGATTATTTATTACACTCTGCAAAACAAAAAAATATTTACAGGAATATTTTTCAAGGACCACGTGGATTTTTTAAAGAATATTTTCTAGGGACCTACAGACCAATAAACGTGGATTTTTTAAAGAAAAATTTTCAAGGACCAACAGACCAATAAACGTGAATTTTTAATGAATATTTTTTATGGACCAACAGACCAATAAACGTGGATTTTTTAAAGAATATTTTTCAAGGACCAACACACCAATAAACATGGATTTTTTAAAGAATGTTTTTCAAGGACCGACAGACCAATAAAGTGGATTTTTTAAAATATATTTTTCAAGGACCAACAGACCAATAAACGTGGATGTTTTAAAGAATATTTTTCAAGAACCAATAGACCAATAAACATGAATTTTTTAAAGAATATTTTTCAAGAACCGATAGACCAATAAACATGAATTTTTTAAAGAATATTTTTTAAGGACCAATAGACAATTAAACGTGGATTTTTAAAGAATATTTTTCAAGGACCAATAGACTATTAAACGTGGATTTTTTAAAGAATATTTTTCAAGGGCCATTAAACGTGGATTTTTAAAGAATATTTTTCAAGGGCCATTAAACGTGGATTTTTTAAGGACTATTTTTCAAGGACCTGTAGTCGAATATACGTTGATTTTTTAAGGACTATTTTTCAAGGACCAGCAGTCCAATAAACGTGGATCTTTTAAGGACTATTTTTCAAGGACCTGTAGTCGAATATACGTTGATTTTTTAAGGACTATTTTTCAAGGACCAGCAGTCCAATAAACGTTGATTTGTAAGGACTATTTTTCAAGGATCAGCAGTCCAATAAACGTGGATTTTTTAAGGACTTTTTTCAAGGACCAGCAGTCCAATAAACGTGGATTTTTTAAGGACTTTTTTCAAGGACCAGCAGTCCAATAAACATGGATCTTTTAAGGAATATTTTTCAAGGATCAGCAGTCCAATAAACGTGTATTTTTTAAGGAATATTTTCCATGGACCAGCAGTCCAATAAACGTGGATTTTTTTAAGGACTATTTTTCAAGGACCAGCAGTCCAATAAACGTGGATTTTTAAGGACTATTCTTCAAGGACCAATATACCATTAAACGTGAAATTTTTAAAGAATATTTTTCAAGGACCAATAGACCATTAAACGTGGATTTTTAAGGACTATTTTTCAAGGACCAATAGACCATTAAACGTGGATTTTTTAAAGAATATTTTTCAAGGACCAGCAGTCCAATAAACGTGAATTTTTTAAGGACTATTTTTCAAGGACCAGCAGTCCAATAAACGTGGATTTTTTAAGGACTATTTTTCAACGACCAGCAGTCCAATAAACGTGGATTTTTTAAGGACTATTTTTCAAGGACCAACAGACCAATAAACGTGGATTTTTTAAAGAATATTTTTGAATTACCAACAGGCCATTAAACGTGGATTTTTTAAAGAATATTTTTTCAAGGACCAACAGGCCATTAAACGTGGATTTTTTAAAGAATATTTTTCAAGGACCATTAGACCATTAGACGTGGATTTTTTAAAGAATATTTTTTCAAGGACCAACAGAAACGAGGATTTTTTAAAGAATATTTTTCAAGGACCCACAGACCATTAAACGTGGATTTTTTAATGAATATTTTTCAAGGACCAACAGACCGATTCACGTGGATTTTTTAAAGAATATTTTTCAAGGACCAGTAGACCATTAAACGTGGATTTTTTAAAGAATATTTTTCAAGGACCAATAAACCATTAAACGCGGATTTTGTAAAGAATATTTTTCAAGGACCCACAGACCATTAAACGTGGATTTTTTAATGAATATTTTTCAAGGACCAACAGACCGATTCACGTGGATTTTTTAAAGAATATTTTTCAAGGACCAGTAGACCATTAAACGTGGATTTTTTAAAGAATATTTTTCAAGGACCAATAAACCATTAAACGCGGATTTTGTAAAGAATATTTTTCAAGGACCAACAGACCACTAAACGTGGATTTTTTAAAGAATATTTTTCAAGGACCAATAAACCATTAAACGCGGATTTTTTAAAGAATATTTTTCAAGGACCAACAGACCACTAAACGTGGATTTTTTAAAGAATATTTTTCAAGGACCAATAAACCATTAAACGCGGATTTTGTAAAGAATATTTTTCAAGGACCAACAGACCACTAAACGTGGATTTTTTAAAGAATATTTTTCAAGGACCAATAAACCATTAAACGCGGATTTTTTAAAGAATATTTTTCAAGGACCAACAGACCACTAAACGTGGATTTTTTAAAGAATATTTTTTAAGGACCAAGAGATGAATTATCAGCACTATGAGTTAATACTTCTTATTTCGAAAATTAATCAAACTGGGTTCCTCCATACAAGTCGCTAACAATATCCCCACCCGATATTGCGGTCTCCCACCCATCATATTCACTTTTTTACATTGATTATGCTTTGTAGAGCCAATTAAGCCCTTGGGCCCCAATACAGCAACATCCCGCCAATAGGAAACTGCCATTGCCGAACATAGATGAATTGTTTGTTTGTCACATATCCTATGTATGTGGGTCTGCCTGGCAGGCCTGTCAAACTAGCTGCTGTTGTCTTTGGTATCGTTGTAGAGACAGCTTGGTCCTTGCTATCATTGTTGTTGTTTTTGTGTCGTTGTGAAGACAATCAAAATAACAAAAATTTTGCTTTAGGATTTTCCGTATATTTTTTTATGATTTATTGATTGTGTGAGTGTGTATGGGTGGGTTGGTTGGTGCAGATGTGTGTGTGTGTGCGAGGTGTGTTAAAGCCATTGCCACATGTTTCTATGCATGGAGGGAACCTACCTCATCTCATGCCATGTTAAAAAAATAAATAAAAATGGAAAATAAAAACAAAATCAACAACAGCATCAACAGCGACAGCATCAACAGCGACAGCACCCACTGCTAGGGCTGAAACAAAAACCCAAGAAAAAACATTGAAAGTCAAACTTAAGCTTCGATTGACACAAAACATTGTCTGTCAATGTATCCTTTCAATGTTTTTGTTGGTATTGCTGTTGTTTATTTGTTTGAATCGATCTCTCTCGTTTTGGGTTTGTAAAGAGTTGGTCGGCTGTCAGTAGGGTGGCAGTTTGGGGGGGAGGTCACAATCTGCTACTTTGCTTATGCTCGTCAGGATATCTAACAAAAATCGAAATCCAAAAAAAAAGAAACAGATTTTTATGACTTTTTCTACCTTTCTACGTGTAAAATGACATCAAACATAAAAATATCTTCCCAACACCCTCCCCCCTGACTGATGTCCACGAAACACCACCACCCCCACATCTACCTTTTTCGTGTAACGCATGTTTAAAATGTTGAACAGGGCGTGCTTGGGATGTGTGAGTGTTGAGCTGGATGGCGTTTGATGGTTTTTGTGATTTTTGTTATTCTTTGTAGAAAAAAATGTATTTAAATCTGTATTTTATGGGGTACAAGCTATTATCCTCTTACACATGTGTATGTGTATATGTGTGTGTTGATGTGTCTGTATATAATACACATAAACATTCATATATTGTAAATATTATTTAATGGGGATTTTAGTATCGTAAATAATAGGAAAATATGAGTTTACTTTTCAAAAAAGCAAAAAAAAAGGATATATATCCTTTATCCCAATTTATTTGAGAAACATATTTGCCGTTGTTATTGTTGTTAAATATGCAAAAAGCATTTAAAAGGACGTTGTGATTTTTTAATGGTTTATGAGATATAGCGCCAGCTCCACCCTTTTGTGGCATTTACAAAAAAGATAATAGAGAATATTTAATTGCGGAATCGAATGTGAAATGAAATGGGAACAATTTTAATTGCTCGAAATGGAGGTAAAGGGTCAAATGACATCAATGAAAAGTCAATTCAATGAGAGGAAATAACATGAAAAAACTGGGGTGTTGATACTTGGGAAAAAAAAGTTTCTGGTGGCCCTTGAAGAAATATTATTTTAAAAAATATTCTTTAAAAAACCATGATTCTGTTGGTGCTTGAAAAAAATTCTTTAAAAAATCCAGGTTTCTTTAAAAATCCACTTATGGTGGTCTGTTGGTCGTTTAAAAAATATTCTTTAAAAAATCCAGGTTTCTTTAAAAAATCCACTTTTGGTGGTCTGTTGGTCGTTTAAAAAATATTCTTTTAAAAATCCAGGTTTCTTTAAAAAATCCACTTTTGGTGGTCTGTTGGTCGTTTAAAAAATATTCTTTAAAAAATCCACGTTTGAAGGTCTGTTGGTCTTTAAAAAATATTCTTTAAAAAATCCAGGTTTCTTTAAAAAATCCACTTTTGGTGGTCTGTTGGTCGTTTAAAAAATATTCTTTAAAAAATCTACGTTTGAAGGCCTATGGGTGCTTGAAAAAATATTCTTTAAAAAACCCACGTTTGATGGTCTGTTGGTGTTTGAAAAAATATTCATTTAAAAATCCACGTTTGATGGTCTGTTGGTGTTTGAAAAAATATTCATTTAAAAATCCACGTTTGAAGGTCAATGGGTGCTTGAAAAAATATTTTTTAAAAAAATCCACGTTTAATGGTCTTTTGGTCCTTGAAAAAATATTCTTTAAAAAATCCACGTTTAATGGTCTTTTGGTCCTTGAAAAAATATTCTTTAAAAAATCCACGTTTGAAGGTCTACGGGTGCTTGAAAAAATATTCTTTAAAAAAGCCACGTTTCTGTTGGCCCTTGAAAAAATATTCTTTAAAACAGCGACATTTCTGTTGGCCCTTGAAAAAATATTCTTTAAAAAATCCACGTTTGAAGGTCTATTGGTGCTTGAAAAAATATTCTTTAAAAAAGCCACGTTTCTGTTGGCCCTTGAAAAAATATTCTTTAAAACAGCGACATTTCTGTTGGCCCTTGAAAAAATATTCTTTAAAAAATCCACGTTTGAAGGTCTATTGGTGCTTGAAAAAATATTCTTTAAAAAATCCACGTTTGAAGGTCTATTGGTGCTTGAAAAAATATTCTTTAAAAAATCCACGTTTGAAGGTCTATGGATGCTTGAAAAAATATTCTTTAAAAAATCCACGTTTGAAGGTCTATGGGTGCTTGAAAAAATATTCTTTAAAAAATCCACGTTTGAAGGTCTATGGGTGCTTGAAAAAATATTCTTTAAAAAATCCACGTTTGAAGGTCTATTGGTGCTTGAAAAAATATTCTTTAAAAAATCCACGTTTGAAGGTCTATGGATGCTTGAAAAAATATTCTTTAAAAAATCCACGTTTGAAGGTCTATGGGTGCTTGAAAAAATATTCTTTAAAAAAGCCACGTTTCTGTTGGCCCTTGAAAAAATATTCTTTAAAACAGCGACATTTCTGTTGGCCCTTGAAAAAATATTCTTTAAAAAATCCACGTTTGAAGGTCTATTGGTGCTTGAAAAAATATTCTTTAAAAAAGCCACGTTTCTGTTGGCCCTTGAAAAAATATTCTTTAAAACAGCGACATTTCTGTTGGCCCTTGAAAAAATATTCTTTAAAAAATCCACGTTTGAAGGTCTATTGGTGCTTGAAAAAATATTCTTTAAAAATCCACGTTTGAAGGTCTATGGATGCTTGAAAAAATATTCTTTAAAAAATCCACGTTTGAAGGTCTATGGGTGCTTGAAAAAATATTCTTTAAAAAATCCACGTTTGAAGGTCTATGGGTGCTTGAAAAAATATTCTTTAAAAAATCCACGTTTGAAGGTCTATTGGTGCTTGAAAAAATATTCTTTAAAAAATCCACGTTTGAAGGTCTATGGGTGCTTGAAAAAATATTCTTTAAAAAATCCACGTTTGAAGGTCTATGGGTGCTTGAAAAAATATTCTTTAAAAATCCACGTTTGAAGGTCTATGGGTGCTTGAAAAAATATTTTTTAAAAAAATCCACGTTTAATGGTCTTTTGGTCCTTGAAAAAATATTCTTTAAAAAATCCACGTTTAATGGTCTTTTGGTCCTTGAAAAAATATTCTTTAAAAAATCCAAGTTTGAAGGTCTATTGGTGCTTGAAAAAATATTCTTTAAAAAAGCCACGTTTCTGTTGGCCCTTGAAAAAATATTCTTTAAAACAGCGACATTTCTGTTGGCCCTTGAAAAAATATTCTTTAAAAAATCCACGTTTGAAGGTCTATTGGTGCTTGAAAAAATATTCTTTAAAAAATCCACGTTTGAAGGTCTATGGATGCTTGAAAAAATATTCTTTAAAAAATCCACGTTTGAAGGTCTATTGGTGCTTGAAAAAATATTCTTTAAAAAATCCACGTTTGAAGGTCTATGGATGCTTGAAAAAATATTCTTTAAAAAATCCACGTTTGAAGGTCTATGGGTGCTTGAAAAAATATTCTTTAAAAAATCCACGTTTGAAGGTCTATGGGTGCTTGAAAAAATATTCTTTAAAAAATCCACGTTTGAAGGTCTATTGGTGCTTGGAAAAATATTCTTTAAAAAATCCACGTTTGAAGGTCTATGGATGCTTGAAAAAATATTCTTTAAAAATCCACGTTTGAAGGTCTATGGGTGCTTGAAAAAATATTCTTTAAAAAATCCACGTTTGAAGGTCTATGGGTGCTTGAAAAAATATTCTTTAAAAAATCCACGTTTGAAGGTCTATGGGTGCTTGAAAAAATATTCTTTAAAAAATCCACGTTTGAAGGTCTATGGATGCTTGAAAAAATATTCTTTAAAAAATCCACGTTTGAAGGTCTATGGTCTATGGATGCTTGAAAAAATATTCTTTAAAAAATCCACGTTTGAAGGTCTATGGGTGCTTGAAAAAATATTCTTTAAAAAATCCACGTTTGAAGGTCTATGGTCTATGGATGCTTGAAAAAATATTCTTTAAAAAATCCAGGTTTCTTTAAAAAATCCACTTTGAAGGTCTATGGATGCTTAAAAACATATTCTTTAAAAAATCCACGTTTGAAGGTCTATGGTCTATGGATGCTTGAAAACATATTCTTTAAAAAATCCACGTTTGAAGGTCTATGGGTGCTTGAAAAAATATTTTTTAAAAAAATCCACGTTTGAAGGCCTATGGGTGCTTAAAAAAATATTTTTTAAAAAATCCACGTTTAGAGGTCTATGGGTGCTTAAAAAAATATTTTTTAAAAAATCTAAAATATTCGAAATCTAGAAATCCACGTTTAAAGGTCTATGGGTGCTAGAAATCCACGTTTAAAGGGCTATGGGTGCTAGAAATCCGCATTTAAAGGTTTATGGGTGCTAAAAAATCCACGTTTAATGGTTTTGTTGGTCCTTGAAAAATAGTCTTTAAAAAATCCACGTTTAATGGTTTGTTGTTCGTGTAAAAAATATTCTTTAAAAAATCCACAATAGATGGATATTCCACAAAAATATTCTTTAAAAAATCCAAGTTTAATGGTCCGTTGGTCCTTGAAAAAATATTTTTTAAAAAATCCACGTTTCTGATGGTCTGTTGGTCCTTGAAAAAATATTCTTTAAAAATCCACGTTTAATGGTCTGTTGGTCCTTGAAAAAATATTATTTAAGAAATCCACGTTTAATGGTCTGTTGGTCCTTGAAAAAATATTCTTTAAAAAATCCACGTTTGAAGGTTTATGGGTGTTTGAAAAAATATTCTTTAAAAAATCCACGTTTGAAGGTTTATGGGTGTTTGAAAAAATATTCTTTAAAAAATCCACGTTTGAAGGTTTATGGGTGTTTGAAAAAATATTCTTTAAAAAATCCACGTTTGAAGGTTTATGGGTGTTTGAAAAAATATTCTTTAAAAAATCCACGTTTCTGTTGGTGTTTGAAAAAATATTCTTTAAAAAATCCACGTTTGATGGTTTATGGGTGTTTGAAAAAATATTCTTTAAAAAATCCACGTTTAATGGTCTGTTGGTCCTTGAAAAAATATTCTTTAAAAAATCCACATTTGAAGGTTTATGGGTGTTTGAAAAAATATTCTTTTAAAAATCCACGTTTCTGTTGGTGTTTGAAAAAATATTCTTTTAAAAATCCACGTTTCTGTTGGTGTTTGAAAGAATATTCTTTAAAAAATCCACGTTTCTGTTGGTCCTTAAAAAAATATTCTTTCAAAAATCCACGTTTCTCTTGGTGATTGAAATAATATTCTTTAAAAAATCCACGTTTGTGTTGGTCCTTAGAAAAATATTCTTTAAAAAAAGCCACGTTTGAAGGTCTATGGGTGCTTGAAAAAATATTCTTTAAAAAAGTCACGTTTCTGTTGGCCCTTGAAAAAATATTCTTTAAAAAATCCACCTTTGAAGGTCTATGGGTGCTTGAAAAATTATTCTTTAAAAAATCCACGTTTCTGTTGGTGTTTGAAAAATTATTCTTTAAAAAATCCACGTTTCTGCTGCTCCTTGAAAAAATATTCCTTAAAAAATCCACGATTCTATGGGTGCTTAAAAAAAAAAAATTCTTTAAAAAATCTATGTTTCTATTGGTCCTTGAAAAAATATTTTTATTTTTGAGTTTTGCCTTGTTAAGGCGAAGATCATATGTTTTATGATTTATGTGTTTGTTTTATCTTTCGAGACGAGCTTAATGATCTGAAATTTGCAGTGAAAAGGAAAGCCAGATAGACACTATCACACACTCACCACTATGCGACGCGTTTCGCCGTTGGTTAAGCGGCTCATCAGGCATATTTGGTGTGGATGATGGCTTACAAGGGCCGTTCTCTGGAAAGTAGTATATATTTCGAACTTATTGCAAATTAGCATATGCGAATTATACACTAGAAACTCTCCAGGTTCGACTCAAGTTCTATTGGCAGATCTTTTTCACAGCAAAGTTTTTGTTTTTTTTTTTTTTGTAGTGATGGATTTTTTGTCCACAACAACTACATTGCTTCCAATGCATACACTTGTTTTAGTGCTGCTTTAGGAAGACGGGTTAATGGCTCTGAACGTAGAGACGGCAACTTCTAGTTGGCTGCACACCGAGGTCCGCGGTTCAAATCCCACAGCCAGGCTCCGCTGAATTTTGAGTTTTGCCTTGTTAAGGCGAAGATCATATGTTTTATGATTTATGTGTTTGTTTTCTCTTTCGAGACGAGCTTAATGATCTGAAATTTGCAGTGAAAAGGAAAGCCAGATAGACACTATCACACACTCACCACTATGCGACGCGTTTCGCCGTTGGTTAAGCGGCTCATTAGGCATATTTTTATTTTTATTTTTTATATTTTTAAAAAATCCACTTTTCTGTTGGTCCCTCAAAAATACATTATTTAAACTTTGTTTTGCCTAAAGTTAGTTGAGTTTGCGCCCATCTGTTTTAATATTAGTTCCTAGTTGAAAATTTCAACAATTTCCATTTTTTCAGCTTTGTTTTTGTTTTGTTGCTTTCCATTTAAAATAGTTGTAAAGACACAAATACTTTTTCCGGTTTAGTTTCCCCAGTTAACGATATATCCCACAACAACAACAACATTGTATTATTTTGTGAGTGCCTTCATCAAATTCCGAATGAAGTGCCTCATTGTCAACAAGATATTTCCTCATGTATGCATCCCTAGCTATCTATGTGTGTGTGTGTGAGTGTTTTCACATACAAAACTATGCATTCATATAACTTCCAACAAAAAAAAAAAACATTGCTTTTTGGTCGTCCTTTTTTAGTATTCTCCATTACAACTACATTTAAATAAACGCACACTCACACACATTGAATTTTCACTCCCACATGCATTCAAATAAACAAAAAATGGAATGGAACGCAAACGAAGAGAAGAGCAGAATATCCAACCATTGCCATTGTTGCAGAGCCGAGCCTTCGTAAGTGCAAATGAAAATATAAAAATCCTTTTAGGACAATAACAGGAAAAATAAAAAACACATACATACACACACAGCCATACACCCATACATTTACTCACTTAGTGCCTTAATTCAAATGTGCAGACAATTTCTGGAATGCATATTGTGTGGGACAATTCAAATGCATTTGCAATTCGTATCGTATGGTTCCTGGTAGTCACTGTTTTTTTTCTGCTCGTTTTCTTGTTGTTTTCGGTTTTTGAATGGCCTCCTCTATGGCGGGGAGGAGGAGGAAGGAAGCAAATAAATTTACGACACACTTTAAAATGGAAATGTGATTACATGGAATAGAATTTGAAAATTGTATTTGGGTTTTCAAGTAAAAGTTATTAAGACATTGGGGAAATATTTCACAATGGCAGAGAAGCCATAGATTTTGGATGCTCAGCCAGGCATTGCGAATGCAATGGACCATG